>NC_061115.1:155032063-155357937 GCF_002878395.1 Capsicum annuum | reverse complement strand
GGTGCTCAACTTTAACTCTTTGACAATTTGGACATTCAGCTACAAATTCTACAATGCTCTTCTTCATGTCATTCCACCAATACATAACTTTCAAATCTTGATACATTTTGGTTGATCCTGGATGAATGGAATACCTTGAACAATGTGCCTCTGTCATAATCTTCTTTCTTAGCCGATCTACATCCGGCACTCATAATCGGTTTTGGCACTAAAGAACTCCTTCTCGCGTAAGCTTAAATGCCTTGGTCACACCACTCTAAACGTTCTCCTTAAGTTGTAATAAAATAGGATCTACATATTGCTTTTCTTTCACTTCAGCTACTAATGAAGATTCTGCAGCATTATGTACGATAGGCTCTTTATCCGGAGTTTCAAGAAGGCGAACTCCCAAACTAGCTAACTGGTAAAGATCCTTAATCATTCCTTGCCTTTCTATAGGCGCCATCATAGCCTTACGACTTAATGCATCAGCTACCACATTTGCTTTCCCTAGATGGTACAAGATATCAACATCGTAGTCCTTTAATAGTTCAAGCCATCTCCGCTGCCTTAAATTTAGATCCTTCTAATTAAAAATATATTGCAAGCTCTTATGGTCAACATATATATCAACATGAACCCCATATAAGTAGTGGCACCATATCTTTAAAGGAAAAATAACTGCTGCCATCTCAAGATCGTGTGTAGGATAATTTTTCTCATGTGGTCGCAATTGTCTAGAAACATATGCTATTACCTTACCATGCTGCATCAATACACATCCTAAACCAATTCGGGAAGCATCACAATACACTGTATACCCTTCGGTGCCTTCTGGAAGTACCAACACGGGTGTAGAAATCAACTTGTTCTTTAAATCTTGAAAACTCTTCTCACAGGCATCATTCCATTGGAATTTGGATGCTTTATGGGTTAGCTTGGTTAAGGGTGCTGAAATGGAAGAAAAGCCTTTAACAAACCTTCTATAATAATCGGCCAACCCGAGAAAACTACGAATCTCCGTAGGCATTGTGGGCCTTGGACAGTTCTTCACAGCTTCTATTTTTTGAGCATCAACCTTTACCCCTTTACTAGATACAATATGACCCAAAAATGCCACCGACTTTAACTAAAACTCACATTTAGAGAACTTTGCATAAAGCTTACAATCACGAAGAGTCTGCAATGCCTGTCATAAGTGATTGGCATGGTCCTCTTCTGATCTAGAATAAACTTGAATATCATCTATAAAAACTATCACAAATACATCCAGGAATGGCTTAAACACCTTATTCATCAAATCCATAAAAGCTGCGGGTGCATTTGTTATCCCAAATGACATAACTAGAAACTCATAATGACCATACTGTGTTCGAAAAGTTGTCTTGGGTATATCTTTCTCTTTGACCCTCACTTGGTGGTAACCTGACCTCAAATCAATCTTAGAAAAGCACTTGGCGCCCTGTAACTGATCAAATAAATCATTAATTCTTGGGAGAGGATATTTATTCTTAATAGTCACCTTATTCAATTGCCGATAATTAATACACATCCTTAGCGAGCCATCCTTTTTGCTCACAAATAACACTGGTGCTCCCCAAGGGGACATACTAGGCCTTATGAATCCCTTGTCTAGCAAATCTTTCAATTGCTCTTTCAATTCTCGTAATTCTGCTGTGGCCATTATATACGGAGGAATGGAGATTGGTTGGGTTCCTGGTATTACATCAATACCAAACTCTACTTTTCATTCCGGAGGCAAACCTGGAAGATCTTCAGGAAATACATTAGAAAATTCATTTACCACCGGAACAACGTGAAGATTTGGTGGCTCCGCTTCTGTATCCCTTACTCTAACTAAATGATATATGTATACCTTGGAAATCATTCTTCTTGCCTTAAAATAAGAAATAAATCTACCTCTTGGCGCGCCAATTTCACCTTTCCATTCAAGGACTGATTCATTTGGAAAATGGAAATATACCTTTTTCGTGCAGGAATCAATTGTGGCATAACAAGATACCAACCAATCCATACCCATTATAACATCAAAATCTATCATTTCTAACTCCACAAGATCAGCCATCGTATCATGACCACAAATAGTTACTATGCAGTTTCGGTAAACCCTTCTAGCTATAATAGATTCCCCAATCGGTGTGGACACTTCAAATGGCTTAACTAACAGTTCAGGTATTCTTTCAAACTTTCCAGCAACCAATGGAGTAACATAAGATAATGTTTAACTGGGATCAATTACGGCATTGACATCGAATGAAAAGATAGACAACGTACCCGTAACAACATCTGGGGAAGCCTCTAAATTCTGTCAATCTGCTAGAGGATACTTATGATTTTAAGCCCCGCTAGAACTCGTGGCTCCTCTATCACCTCTAACACAACCCATTGGTTGTGCACCCCTTCCTGAATAAGGCATCGATGATGATGATGTAACAAATGACCCCGTAGGTCATGCCATACCCCCTATGCCCTTTCGTGGGCATTCTCTCATCATATACCCCGACATACCGCACCAAAAGCAAACATTGGTCCCCAGCAAACATGCGCCCAAATGATACCTTCCATATTTATTGCATAGCTCTTGAGGAGGTCTTGATTGGACAATATTCCCTTGCCCTTGGTTCTCCACTATCCACGAACTCTGACTCTCACTTCTATGCCCAAATTGATTTTCTCTGGACCCTTGGAACTGTTATGGGGAACTAGCTTCAGAATAAGAGGATAATGACCTAGGTGGTCTAGCAGAATACTGTGGTCTGAACCCACCTTGGGATGCCATGAACTACCCTGTAGATCTGGCTCTCTTGGAATATCCTCTTTCTAATTCCTGTGTTCTTCTTCTCTACCTCTGATCTTCCATTTTCTGTGCAAAAGCTTGGATCCTCGCTATGTCTATATCTTTGTTCAAAGCAGCAATAGTACAATCTCTAACTAGATATGGATCTAGCCTATCCACATATTGATGAACTCTATCATCCATAGTAGGTACAACATTAGGAGCATATCTCGACAAGGAATTAAATCGGAGACTGTACTCCCTCACGCTCATATTCCCCTGACAAAGATTTAAAAACTGATCTGCACGGGCCTGACAAATCTCGAATGGAAGATAATGATCAATAAATGCCTCTTTGCACTCTTTCCAAGTAGATGGGGGTGCATCAATACCCCTAGATTGTTTCCAGTCCTCATACCAATATATAGCCTCCCCTTTAAATCTATATGTCGCTAACTCCACTGTCTCTCTACCTGTTACATGCATAACATCTAAGGTCCTTTGAATTTGATCAATAAAGTCCTGTGGGTCCTCGTTAAGATCTGATCTAGTAAAAGTGGGAGGATCCATCTGAAGAAAATCCTGTGTTAGAAGACTAGTCGCCCTATCTGTACCACTAGGACCCGTGGTAGGAATAGCTTGCCCTTGAGCTTGCCCAGCAACTATACGAGTCAAAAGTTGCACTGCATTTTTAAGATCTTGATCAGCAGCATTAATAGGTGGCTCTGGGGATATAGTTCTCCTCCCCCTTATTTCTTCCAGAGTGGAAGAAGTTTCTGATACATGCTTAGCTGGAGCCTCATTTTGATTAGCTCGTATAGTGGGTGACTTACTAGTACCCTCTCCGGTAGCCATATCTACTTGTTTACCGATATTCTTTCTTTTGGTAACCGGCATCATTACTATAATAAGAGAAACAAACGGATTTAGTGGTCAATTATGACTTCATATACAATATAGGCTCTATCGCACAATCTAAGACATGAAGAAAAAAAACAATTCCTAAATGTCCATAGCCTCCTGTTTATAGATGCGGTGCACGACACACCGATAAACAAGACTCTACATAGACACGGCTTTGTAGACTCACTAGGACGAACTTCTCTGATACCACTATTTTCACGCCTCAAATCCTATTGGGGCGGACTAGCACCCGTAACCGAGGAGGCCCGAGAGAACCAACTCATAACCTTATACTTCCCATGCATACCTCTATGACAACCCAAAATTCGGACAACATCATGTCGCATATAAAAGGAAATAATCACCTGTATAAGCTCGAGCACACATATATATGTATATACAATACCTGGCCGTTGGAGCCATCACGTCTATTAACAAAACACCACCTTGAATGTACATTAGGTATACAAAGCCTCTAAATAATACACAGAGTTTAACTAAGGTCGGGACAAACCCCACCATTTAACTAACTTCTATACAATACCAAAAGTGATTGGATATAACACGAAAAGCCCCGAAGCAAACTAGAGCTTACCAAAAGCAGCTGTATATCTTGGCTCCTACTTGTGCGGTGTATGAGCTGAGGTACCTGTGCCGGCATCATGAAATGCAGGTCTCCCATGGGAGAGGTCAATACGAAATATGTACTGAGTATGTAAAGCTGTAGATAATCACATATGATATATGAGCTCAATAGAAATCAAAAACAAGTGAATAAATCATAATAGGAATGGACCACACTTACTAGAACTAGTGACAACCTGTACATTGTATTTATTCAATTACTTTACCTTCATTCTTATCATCTTTGTAATCATTACTATATTGTACTGTGAACATTAGGCTACCTCCAGTAGATATCAACTGGGATCGACCCATGATAGGCTTATGCCCCTGGGATACAACCCATAAACACATAAATAGGGATCGACCCATGATAGGCTTATGCCCCTGGGATACCACCTATAAGCACATAAATAGGGATCGACCCATGATAGGATTATGCCCCTGGGATACCACTCGATAAGAGAGAACTTTCATCACTTAGTTCAATTAATCTTTGAGATTGTTATTTTGGTCGCCACCGTATTTTTGATACTTTGAAACAATATACATCAATAAGACACATATAAATAGACCATCAATGTAATAACAATAAAGCAAGAACTCATTGGCACATCAATGAAGTGTTTTGGAGTCATCAATGCTATAAAAATGAAGTAGGAATTTATTGGTATATCAATGAAACGTTTTGGAGTCATTAATAGCACATAGATCTTGTTTTAGTAACCGGATACCTTCTGACATTCATTAGTGCTATAAACATGTAAGATTTGGAAAACAAGTAAGTATTGGAATGTTTTGACATCTTGTAGGGTGGAAACAAGTTCATTGGTAACGTAGGACATCATACAAAACCATTATGGATCACATGTTACTGAATAACTTTGGAAACTTTCTTAATAGAACAATTGTTCACTTTTATGCCAAAGATATGGTATAGAGTATGCTTTACATACCTGACTGTCAACCTTCAATACTAGTCCCAAATGGACTTTTCGTCTTTTCAGATTACTTATCTAAAATGAACATATATAGCAATCTAGTATTAGCAACCAAATATCACAATTCAATTATTTGAGTTCACCAAACTAGTGGTTAAGTAGTAAGCCTTAATTACATCATAAAGGGTGGCACTTTAACCCTCTTATACTCCAATTACATTCATATGCCATGCATATTCATACAACATCCTCCAATATCAAGTTTGGATTTATTTATCCTTCCAACCAATCCATTAAACCAAATTGAGCTATAGATATAAATAATCATCAATTCAATAGTATATCACCATATCCACCTTCCATAACTTAATTACCATATCCACCTTCCACAATTCAATACAACCAAACCATGCAAAATAGCCATAACCCTATTTCCAGTACCTTTCAATAACAACCAATACATATAATCCTCTATCACACATATACATATGGAAAAGAACAAGACAAAAAATATTCATACTTTAGAATTCACCTCTTGATTATGTAATCCTGTTTGCACAAATAATAGGTGCCGTTCGAAGCCCTCGAGATGACAAACACAGTTATCAGATTACTTTGGAATTTCTACGATTGAATCAAAAGTAATTTAAAGGTCAAATTTGGCTAGGGTTTGTTCGTTCTCAATGATTGATGATGAAAATGAGTTTTTGAAATCATATACATGTATATATACACATATTACCGTCCATAATATAATAGGAAATGACCAAAATGTCTTTAAAATTTAAATAATGTCAAATCTGTCCTTTGGTGGACTGTTTTGATAAGCTAAAGTAGATCGACCATAACTCTTTGCTCCGATATCGGATTTCGGTAAAATTGGTATAGTTGGAATGATAATTCAAAGGGCTTTCATTTCATATAAAGTAGGCCACCCAGTTCGTCATGTATAAGGATTTATGGTCATTTGAATTTGACCCTAAATATCTATTTTGGTAGACTAAAGTAAAACGAGTATAAATACTTACTCAGACGTTGGATTTGGATAAAACCAATTGCATTGGAAAGAAACTCAAAGATATTTCTTTTCATAGGTCGCAACTCTCCCAGTTTATTATATTAAGGGAGTTATGATCGTTCGAAGTTGACCCAAAAATCCGGCTGGCCTCAGTAGTTTGTGTGCAGGAAATTTTCGTACACATTTACTATTCCCAAATATCCTGGCCACCATTTATAGTTTTGAACATGCTCGATTATATCCAAAACCTATCCGTTTTTTGAAATCTTTATATCGTTGGAAAGCTTATTCAATAACCTTTGTAAGGAATCATCGACGGGTAAATTCCGGTATAAATAAAATAAAAAAATTAATTCTATATAAATAAGACCAATACACGTATTTGAATACACCAATACACGTACTTGAATACGTGGTGTTACAGTTACAAATTTGGTATCATAGCCTTAGGTGTAAAGAATCCTAGGGAGTCAGACAAGCTGCATTACATACAGTCTTGGTCATCGGTGTGAAGACCTCTATATCTATGAGCAAGAGGCTATGGGATATTTTTGGAAAAGTCATCTCTTTCTTTCAGAATCCATCATGACTATAGATCTCTCTATCCTCTATTAAATCATGCTCTTTTATGATAGAAAATATTTTTCCGCATAACTAATTCCTGTAGAAATGACAATATACCACCCTAACCTATCGATCCCCTCAATGAAAATGTGTCTCATGCTAAATTTTGGGCTGCTTTTCAGAAATTTGCCCAAGCTATGACTGCTATTGTGTAAGCTAATAATCAGGCTATTATTCTGCGTCAACAAGAAGGTGATGCAGTCATAGCTAGACTTCATAGGTTAGGACCCACAGTTGTATCTTGATGAGGTGAAGAAAATCACCTAAGTTATGCATATAATTGAAGAGGAGAGCATGGAACTGCCTTCTTATCGTTTGAAAGTTGTTGCATATGATTGGGTAGTGATATAGAGGAAGATTAGAGGGAAGAATATAGCTCCTATGACTTGGCAGGTGTTTCAGAATGCATTCTTAGACAAGTTCTTCCCACTTGAGATGAGGAAAGTGAATATAGAAGAGCTCATGAACTTATGGCAAGGCTCTATGATAGTAAAGTAGTACTGCCTTAAGTTCAACCAGTTATCTAAGTATTCTCCTGACTTGATAGCTGACCCCAGATCTAGTATGAGTAAGTTCATGACTGGTGTGTCTAGATTGATAGTTAAGAAGTGTAGGACTACTATGTTTAATAGATACATGGATCTTTCTAAATTGATGATGCATGCTTAATAGATTAAGGTAGAAAAGATGAAGAGAGAGAGAGAGAGTAAGAGGAAAAAAGAGAGATAGATCAGAGCAGTCTGAGTATGGTCAGCCTAGATCCTATAGAGGGAACTTCCCACAGTTTTAGAATTGTTTGGCTAAGCCAGCGCCTTTATCATCTACTGCTCCCACACCTAGAAATAGGCAGGAACAATGTGGTAAGTCTCCATGTCCAGGTCTTAGAATAGTGTGAGAGGTAGGCCCAGTTATTCTCCATGTACTAAGTATGGTAGAACCCATCCCTAAGAGTGCTTGGCTGAGCAGAAGGGTTGTTTTAGTTATGGAAAGTTGGGTCATAGACTTAGAGAGTATCCGTATGCTAGACCGGTAAGCCGAGATGTTCGACCCCAGACTCAGGCTACTATTGCACCAGCTTTTTTAGCTCGTCCAGCCCCTCCTCAGGGTGCTTCATCTAGCACTGCTAGCGGTCAACGTCAGAATCAATTCTATGCTTTTCCATCCCGCCAAGAGTAGAAGGATTCACCGGATATTGTTACTAGTATGCTTCTTGTCGTTCATTTTGATGTGTATGTACTATTAGACCTTGGTTTAAGTTTCTCTTATGTGACTCCATTAGTTGCTGTGAATTTTGAGATAAGTTCCAAAAAGATCTTAGACCCTTTCCTAGTTTCTACCCTAGTAGGAGAGCAGTTGTTGCCAAGAAAGTTTACAAAAAGTGTCCTAACACTGTTCTTTATAAGGTCATATTTGCAGATTTGATAGAGTTAGATATGGTCAATTTTGTTTTTATTCTGGGTATGGATTGGTTTCATTCCTATTATGCATCTATATATTGTCACACCTGTGTGGTTAAGTTTTAATTCCTAGATGAGCCAGTCTTTGAGTGGTCTGAAAATTCTGTATCTCCCAAGAGTCATTTCATATCTTACCTTAAGGCCAGAAATTTGATTTCCAAACGTTGAATTTATCATCTAGTTTGAGTTAAAGACACTAAGTATAAGACTCCAACAGTTTAGTCAGTCAATTTAGTTAATGAGTTTTTTGATGATTTTCTAGAAGAACTCCTAGGGGTACCTCCTGATAGGGAAATAGAGTTTGGTATTAACCTTCTACTCGATACACTGCCTATTTCTATCCCTCCTTACCATATGGCACCCGCATAACTAAGGAGTTGAAAGTGCAACTCAAAGATCTTCTAGATAAAGGTTTCATAAGGCCTTGTATTTCTCTATGGGGTGCACCCATCCTATTTGTGCAAAATAAAGATGGTTCTTTACGTATGTGCTTTGACTATCGTCAGCTTAATAAGGTCACAGTCAAGAACAAATACCCTCTTCCAATAGTTGATAACCTATTTGATCAATTGCAAGGTGCAAGTTATTTCTCAAATATAGACCTTAGATTTGGCTATCATCAACTTAAAGTAAGGTAGTATGATATTCCAATGACAGCCTTTCGAACCCATTATGGTCATTTGGTGTTTTTAGTCATGTTTTTTGGGCTAACCAATGCTCTAGCAGCTTTTATGGACCTCATGAATCGAGTGTTCAAATAGTATCTTGATATATGTGTCGTAGTGTTTATAGATGATATCCTTGTTTACTCCCGTAGTGTGGATGACCATGTAGCTTATCTTAAAATTTTCTTGCAAACTCTTCGTGATCATCAATTTTTTGCCAAATTTAGCAAGTTTGAGTTTTGGATAAGGTCAGTAGCCTTTCTCGATCATATTATTTCAGCCGAAGGCATTAGAGTTTATTCCCAAAAGATAGAAGCCGTAAGAAATTAGCCTAGACCTATCTCTCCGTCAGACATTCAAAGTTTCTTGGGTCTAGCTGGCTATTACAGCCATTTTATTGATGGTTTCTCATCTATTGCATCCCCCATGACCCGATTGACCCAAAAATAAAGTTAAGTTCCTTTGGTCTGATTCCTGCAAGAAAAGTTTTTAGGAGTTGAAGACTTGACTCACTTTAGCCCCAGTATTAACATTGCCCGATGGTACGAATGGTTTTGTGGTGTATTATGATGCCTTTAGAGTTAGTTTAGGTTGTGTGTTAATGCAGAGAGGTAAGGTTATAGCCTATGCTTCTTGATAGTTGAAGCTGCATGAAAAGAATTACCCAACCCATGATCTTGAATTAGCTGCTGTGGTTTTTACTTTGAAAATCTAGAGACACTATCTGTATGGCATTCATGTTAATGTGTTTATAGACCACAAGAGCCTGTAGCATAAGTTTACTCAGGGGGAGTTAAATCTTCGTCAAAGGCGGTAGTTAGAATTGCTAAAAGATTATGATATAAGTGTGCTGTATCATCCGGGAAAGGCCAATGTAGTGGCAGACACCCTTAGTAGGTTGTCCATGGGTAGTATTTCTCACGTCCAGAAAGATAAAAATGAATTAGCTCGTGAAGTGTATCATTTGGCTAGATTGGGTGTTAAGTTACTTGATTCAGCTGAGGGGAATGTTTGGGTTTAGATTAGTTTTGAATCCTCGTTAGTTTTATAAGTGAAGGAAAAGTAGGACAATGATTCTAGTTTGGTCAAACTGAAGGAGTCGGTTAAAGACCAAAAAGTAGAGGTTTCTCCCAAAGGGGAGATGTCATGTTTATATTTCAAGATAGATTATGTCTTCCTTGTGTTGATGATTTGAGGCAGAGAATTATGGCTGAAGTGCATGGCGCACGATATTCTATTCATGCCAATGGTACTAAGATGTACCGTGACTTGCGGGAAATCTATTGGTGGAGTGGTATGGAAAAAGATATAGCAGAGTTTGAGGTAAAGTATGCAAATTGCCAACAGGTTAAGGTAGAGCACCAAAGACCTGGTAGTGCACTGCAAGAGTTTGGTATCCCTATTTGGAAGTGGGAAGAGGTGAAAATAGATTTTGTGACTGGTTTACCCCTTTCGCGCTGTCATCATGATTTGATTTGGTCTATTGTAGACAGGTTGACTAAGTTAGCGCATTTTCTACTAGTGCACACATCTTATACAACTAAGGATTATGCTAAGTTGTATATTAGTGAGTTAGTCAGACTACACGGAGTTTCCATATCTAGTATCTTAGTTAGGGGTACTCAGTTTACTTCCTAATTTTGGAGAGTTTTTCAGAAGGGTCTTGGTACCCAAGTTCACCTTAGTTCTGCTTTTCATCTGTAGATAAATGGTCAGGTAGAGAGGACCATGCAGACTCTAGAAGACATGTTGAGAGCATGTTCTTTTGATTTCAAGGGTATATGGAATGAGTATTTGCCTTTGATCGAGTTCTCTTATAGTAACAGTTATCATTCTAGCATTCAAATGGCCCCATTTAAGGCTCTTTAAGGGTAGAGATGTAGATCACCCATAGGTTGGTTTGAAGTGGGTAAGGACACCTTGCTTGGGCCTGATGTAGTATTTGAAGCTATGGAAAAAGTAAAGTTGATTAGAGAAAGTTTGAAGACAGCCTAGAGTCGCCCGAAATCATATGCAAATGTGAGAAGTAAAGATCTTGAGTTTGAAATTGATGACTTAGTATATTTGAAGATTTCACCCATTAAAAGGGTGAAGAGATTTGGTAAAAAGGGAAAGCTTAATCCCCATTATGTTGGCCCTTATAGAATTCTGAGATGTGTTGGGAAAGTAGCTTATGAGGTCAAATTGCCTGCAAATTTGTCAGCTATTCATCCTGTATTTCACATCTCTATGCTTTAGAAGTGCATCAATGATTCCATCGTAGTAGATCCGTATGAGAGCTCAGATGTTTAGAACAGTCTTTCATATGAAGAGATTCTAGTTGAGATTATAGACAATCAGATCCATAGACTAAGGAACAAAGAAATTTCCCATGGTCAAGGTTCTTTGGCAAAAACAGTCAGTTGAAGGTTCTACTTAGGAAGTACAAGAAGATATGCGAGCCAAGTATCCTCATCTCTTCGCCGCAAACTTAGAATTAGCCAAAAGTACTACTCTTCTTTGATTCAGTTCTTTTCTAAGGATGTATTCGACTATATAGTGCCTTCTTTATAAGTTCATGCATTCCCAGAAGTACTCAAAGGATAAGGATGATGTAGAATTAGTTTAGTAATTTATTTCAGCTGTGCATCCTCAGTTTTCTCAGCTAGCCAACCTCATTCGAGGACGAATGTTCCCAAGGGGGAGATATCATAATACTCTGAGAATTTCAACCGATAGTAGAACCATGCTTCAAGGTCATGAATAATGCATTGGTAGTTTTATTATCAAGGTTAGTGTGTATTAAGGCCTTAAATATGTCCTAGGTATTAGGCTAATCAAAACATCCCTTACTGATTGAATTCTTGAGAAGGATTTTGGTATAGTTAACTTCAAATGAGCATATCTTTTGTTATACTATGAATTTTTTAGCTCATGACCCACCAACAGATATATAATTGAATTAGATTTCCAAATATACCAATTTCACCAAAATCAGGTATCGGGGTTAAATGTTATGGGCATTTTATAGTGAGCTATTCGGACTGCCAAAATGTGACGGGAAGGCCGACGGACGGTCGTACTTACGAAGGACCGTCGCCCAAACAATCGTAACTGAGTCATTAAGATTGTTTTCTTGCAAAAAAGTGATGGGTTGAAGGGAAGGTCCATCCCCAGAGCGATGGTTCGTCGCCCAAGACATCGGGGACCTCTGTTTAGCGATTTTAAACCATTTTTAAAAGGATTTTTGGATCTTTTCCACCCTTTTTAACACCTAATTAAATCAAATCAAAGCACATAACTTCGTATTCATCCATTGCATCAAAATCAGGGTTCCTTTCAAGATCAATCCTCAAGAACAAGGTTCAAACCCTCCTTTAAGAAAATTTAAGAATCAAAATATCACCATTCAAGGACCTTCAAGAAAAGCCTCCAAGAACATTCTCGAGGCTTCAAAAGTCAACTTATTCCATTGAATTAAGCCAAACAAGGCTGTGGGGTTTCAACAAGAATAATTCTTTCATTCTTGTGCCCAAAAACTTACTTTAAGTTTCAAATTTCTTAATTTTGATATGATTTCCATGAAATTTAAGTTAGGGTTTATAACCTATGTTACTAATTGTATGATTTTGAGACCTTAAGTGATTTGGATATTTAATTATATGTCTACTTTCGAATATTTATGTACATGATCATATTTTTCTAGATTTTGAGTTGATTTACCAATAATTACATTACCAACCATGAACCTTTTGTTGTTTTAACATAAGTTTGAAACATGGGCTTTAAGCCCTAAGATTTAGCCTTGATATTTTAAGAAAATCATTATGTTAAGCCTCCTTGATGATTTTTTACCAAGTTTCAAGAAAGAAAGTTGATCTTTGAAGCCTAAGCTAAAATATGAATCCGCAGTATTTATAATTTAAAGCAAAGGGAAGTTGTAATACCCCTGTAACGCCCCAAAGTTTTTGTTAGCAAAATTTTGTTCCTAAAATATCAAGAATTGGCTTCTAGAATAATTTATATGGTTTCCCGATGGAATCCTTTAGATTTTAACTTTTCATTTTGTAGATGATTGAATAAGTTTTCCATTGACTTAAGATGCATCCAAAATGGACACTCGGTAAAGAAGTTATGGGTAATTTAAGTCCTAGTTATAAACACCATCATTCCTGTCCTTGGCGCATCACAGAGAGGGTGTAAATGATGATAGTCAATTTGTAGTGGGACTCCACAATGGTGGCGCATCGCGGAGTGGGCCAAATTCCCATTCATTAATTTCCAGTGAGCCATCGCGATAGTGGCGCATCGTGGTGGCCTATAAAATTGGGCTCCCAGTTGTATTTAATACTGGTCTCATTAAGGGTATATTCGGTATTTTTCCTACACCCTTATCAGTCCAAACATGAGATTTCTACCCCAATTGAGCATATTACTCATACATTTACCAAAAATATTCAAGAACACTCTCTAGGTTTCCATATTGATATTCTAAATAAATTAAGATTCAACCGTGGGTTTTTAAAATAAATTAAAGATTTGGAATCCCCAATCCGTGGGCATCAAGAAGCATCCTTTAAATTTATATCCTAAAAAAAACTACATGGGCTTAAAACCATTAGAGCATGATTTTTAGATTTTTATGCATGAATTTCAGAGGGGTTTTGGAATCTATGTTCTAAAGTACATACTCCAAATGTTTTAATGTTACTATTCTTTTGACCTTGTGGTCCTATCCCCTAAATTGATTTACATGTATATGTATATGTATGGTATTTGAGATTTAAGATCATTGAGAGAATAAATTATGAACTCTCTCTCGGGTATTGAATTAAAGATTATAGTTTTGTGATTTGAAAGATATTTTCGCAATATTATAGCATTTGAGCATGATTTGAGATTGTTGAGAGCGTGTTTCTCTATATAAATGTGTTCTTATTTTTAAGAGAAAGAATTGCATGTGAATTGAGAACTTTGACATGACCACCTTGTACTGTACTACTGGAATGCTTGACAATGATGAGTTCCTTACATGTGTTTACATGAGGTTTAAGTAAGAGTTTCTTTGAATTTTGAATTATTGAAATGGCGGTCCCAAAACTTATGTGTTGAAAATAGATATTTATGATAGACTAATAGTGGCTAAGAGATGTGACTTACAAGTCAATGGTATGATGATACCATATGTATTTATTGCATAACAGATTATGTTTCATAGCATGTTTTCAGAGTACATCTTCAGAGACTGTATGTTTTGATAGAGTTTTAAAAAAAGGGCTTAAAGAGGGTTAGGTGGTTACCCGAAGAAGACGCGAGTTCAAGCAACTCTTAGCCTGAAACCGTATTTACCGATATAGGTAGATTATTATTGTATGATGGCGACGGCCGTGTGGTGTAGTAGATTCAGAGACTCTGACCCTTGTGGCACACTTGGGTTAGAGGCTTTGCTGCCAAATTAATGGCAATTTCCATATAGCCCATGGAGTTTTTCAGAGTCTTTAAAATGCCTATATGAATTCTTACTATATGATATACTTATGAACTATTTTAAATTTCTCTCATATATGTTGAATAATAAATAATTATTTTAGATATGCTTTGCATACCAGTACATCTGTATTGACCCTCCCTTCCCCCTACCTCTCAGGTTCTGAGACTCAGTTTAGGGGTCCAGATAAACAGTAGATAATTTAGAAAACTGATCAGATGGTGCAGTGGTGAGCCTTCTCTATTATCGAAGGCCTTTCTTTTAAGATTTTGTCACTTACTTTAGTTTTGGTCTACTGAGGGTTGTGTCCCAGTTTCAGACAGCTGTCATATTTTCATGTAATAGAGATTTTGTAAACAGAGTCAGATGTTATTTAGATATAGTTGATTTACAGCTTCCATATTTATGTTGTATTCAGAATTGACTATGTTTCCATAGAAGATTATGTTTCTGTATCTTCTTTTATTATATGAATGTCGTGCATGATTACATGATAGAGAAGGGTGTTCTGGGCCTTCATGGTTCAGGATGTCCGTCACGGCCAAGCCCTCATTTGGGTTATGACAAACTTGGTATCAGAGCACAGTTCATGGTCCCAGGTTATCTGCAAAATCACGTTGGGTAGAGTCTTGTTTATGGGTTTGTAGCATGCCACACTTATAAGAAGGAGGCTACTAGTCATTTAAGAATGTTTCTTTTTCTGTGATTTAGTTCGTGCTTTAGAGTCTAATCTTTCCCTTAATTAATGACCTCTTGCTTTTGAGAAAACCAGTGATGCCTCCCTGTCGTACCAACGTTAATACTCAGAATGATGAAGTCCATCCTACCAATGGAATATGGACCCATAATAGAGCTCATACCCTAGAACCTATTCCTACTTCAGGAGTACCTCCTGTACTGACGAGTCCTCCCATAGTTCCCGGACGGGGGCTAATAACTCTCATCCTCGTGAAGGAGATGTTTTTAATGCTGAATTCAGACAGTCTATTCACATGATGGAACAGCTGGTATCCATACAGAATTAGAGGTCAGAGGATACTGGGTCTGTGTCTGTTACTTCTGAAGTTACTAGAGTAGGCCAGTTTATGTGAATGAACACGCCCAAGTTCTCTGTCGCTATGGTAGAAGAGGACCCATAGGAGTTCGTAGACGAAATGGAGAAGATTTTCAAAGTAAATCATATTGATCAGGTAGAGGGTGTTGAGCTAGAAGAATACCAGGTAAAGGATATAGCAAACTAATGGTACAATGAGTGGGAAGAAGCGAAGGGTGACAGTACTGAACCCACAGTTTGGGATGAATTCATGGAAGCTTTTCTTAATTGATTCTTTTCTCTGGAGCTGAGGGAAGCTAAAATAGAAGAGTTCATGAACCTTAAGCAGGGTAAGATGAGTGTTCAGGAGTATGATTTAAAGTTTAACCAGCTAGCCCGTTATGCTTCTGAGATGTTGAGTAGTATGAGGGCCCGAATGAGGAAGTTTTTTTTCGGCCTTTCAGATGATCTGGTGCTTGAGTGTCTAGGAGCTATGATGAACAGGGATATGGACTTTGCTAGACTGTCAGTCCACATACAGAAAGTTGAGAAGAAGAAAAAAAAGCTGAATCTAGGAAAAAGAATAGGCTGGCAAAGAGAGCCAGAGTGACAGACCAGAGTCATAGTCAGCAGTAGAGTGGTAATTATGGTGGCAAATAGCAAACGAAAAAGAATTAGGGTAATGCACAGTTGGCAGCTAGTGCTCTAGTGTCCAGACCCACAACTGAGCAACACACCCAGAATTTTCAGTCTAGTCAGGGGCCAAGGATACAAGGTACACAGTTGTAGGGAAGTGTAGCCCAAACCTCTCGGTCCTATCCGCACTGTGGGAGATATGGGAGAAATTATCCAGGAAGATGTCAATTTGGCACTTTGGTGTGTTATTAAAGCGTCCAACCAGGCCATATCCAGAGAGAATATCCGGCAGCAAAAAGTAATGTTGAAGGAGCCAAGTCGCAGGCAAATTCATCTGCACCACCACCTCAGAAGGGTACCACTTCAGCTGCCAGAAATGTTCAGAGCCAGTATATACTTTGACCAACTGCCAGGAGGCAGAGGCCTCACCAGATGTAGTCACCTATATGTTGCAAATCTCTTCTCGTGATGTGTATATATTACTTGATCTCGGGTCTACCTTGTCTTATGTGACACCATACGTGGCTGTTGGTTTTGTGTTTGAGCCTAATGTGATTGCTGAAACTTTTTTGGTTTTCACCCCAATGGGAGATTTTGTTTTGGATAGGACGGTGTATAGAAATTATATTGTGTCTATTTTCAGCTAGGATACTAAGGCAGATCTCATAGAACTTGATATAGTTGATTTTTATGCCATCTTAGGGATGGAATGGCTCCATTCGTGGTATGACACCTTGAATTGTAGGACTTGAAAAGTCACCCTTTCTTTTCCAAATGAGTCTATGATAGAATGGGAGGGACATTCTCTAGCACCTAGAGGGCACTTCATATCTTATCTCAGGGCCTGTAGACTTATTTCCAAAGTTTGCTTGTATTATTTTATTCGGGTTACAGATTCTAGTGCCGAAAGTCTCCCTATTCAGTCTGTCCTCGTAGTGAATAAATTCATAAAAGTCTTTCCAGATAATCTCCCAGGAGTACCACCTGATAGGAAGATAGATTTGGGTATTGATTTATTGCCAGATACCCATCTTATTTCTATTTTGCCATATAGGATGGCTTCTGCAGAGCTAAAAGAGTTCAAAGAATAGCTAGCAAATTTTCTAAATAAAGATTTTATCTACCCAGTGTGTCTCCCTGGGATACACCTGTACTATTCATGAGAAAGAAAGATTGTTCCCTTCATATATGCATAGATTACCACTAGTTGAATAAGGTCATGATTTAAAATAAATATCCCCTTCCTAGGGTTAATGATCTTTTTGATCAACTTCACGGTGCTAAATGTTTTTCAAAGATAGACCTTCGTTTGGGATATTACCAGTTGAAAGTTAGAGAGTTAGATATTCCCAAAACAGTTTTCCAAACTAGATACAACCATTATGAATTCTTAGTCATGTCCTTCGAGTTGACTAATGCCTCTACAACTTTCGAAGGTCTAATGAATAGGGTTTTCCATCAGTTTCTGGATCTGTTTTTCATTGTATTCATTGATGACATTTTGGTATATTCTATGAGCGAGGAGGACCATGTCAATCACCTTCGAATCATCCTTCAGGCCCTTAAAGATCATAAGTTGTATGCAAAATTTTCCAAGTGTGAATTCTGGTTGAATGCTATTGCGTTCTTGGGGCATATTGTGCCTAGTAAGAGGATTAAGGTTGATCCCCAAAATAATGAGGCAGTGAGAAAATGGCCCAGACCCACGACTCAAATCAACATTCAAAGCTTCTTAGGTTTGGCGGGTTATTACAGAAGATTCGTCGAGAGTTTTTCTTCAATAGTTGCACCACTAACTAAGTTAACTCAGAAAAAGGTAAAGTTTTTGTGGTCTGACTCTTGTGAGAATAGTTTTGAGAAGTTGAAAGACAAGTTGACTACTGCTCCTGTTCTGACTCTTCCAGAGGGTACAGAAGGTTTTGTTGTATACTGTGATGCATCTTGAGTGGGACTTGGGTGTGTTCTTATGCAACACGGGAAGGTAGTCGCTTATGTTTCTAGGCATTTGAAGGTGCCTGAGCAGAAATACCCTACTCATGACTTGGAGTTAGCTGCTGTGGTTTTTGTACTTAAGATCTGGTGGTTCTATTTCTATGGGAGAAGATGTAGGTCCCCGATAGGAAGTATGAAGTAGGTGAGACACAAATAATTGGGCATGATCTTATTCATCAGGAAATAAAGGATGTAAGAGTCATTAGAGAACAACTTAAGATGGCTCAAAGTCATCATAAGTCCTACGCCAATGTTAGGAGAAGAGATCTAGAGTTTGAAGTTTGAGATTGGGTATTTCTAAAGGTTTCTCCCATGAAGGGAGTCATGCAATTCAGGAAGAAAGGTAAGATAAGTCCTCAATATATAGGACCATATCAAATTGTAAGAAGGATAAGTGGAGTTGCGTATAAGTTAGAACTACCAGCTAGTTTGGGTTTGATTAATTCGGTATTTCATATATCTATGTTGAAGAAGTGTATTGGAGACCATTCTTTAGTATTGCCTGTCGAACAAATCAAAGTGACAGAATCATTATCCTAAGAAGAAGTGCCTAAAGAGATTTTGGATTGCCAAGTTAGAAGATTGAGGAACAAAGAGATAGCCTAAGTTAAAGTGTTGTGGAGAAACTAGAAAATTAAAGAAGCAACTTGGAATTAGAGTTGATATGAGAGCTAGATACCCAAGCCTTTTTGAGCCAATGGATGAGAAAATAGAAAGTACAATCTTTGCCATATTCTTTCTATGCCTTAGTATACTTGAAATTATACTTGTTTGTATCCCGTGTCAACATTCAGGGACGAATGTTCCCAGGGGGTGATATTGTAACGCCTCAAAGTTTTTCTTAGCTAAATTTTGTCCCTAAAATATCAAGCATTGGCTTCTAGAATGATTTATATATTTTTCCCAGTGGAATCCCTTAGATTTAAACTTTTTATTTCATAGATGATTGAATAAGTTTTCCGTCGACATAAGATGCGTTCAAAATGGACACTCGGTGAAGGAGTTAAGGGTAATTTAAGTCCTAGTCATAAAAAACAATCATTCCTGTCCTTGGCACTTCACGGAGAGCGTTTAAATAACGATGGTCAATAATCAATGGGACTCCGCAACGGTGGCGCGTCGCAGAGTTGGTGAAAATCCCATTCATAAATTTCCAGTGATCCACCGTGATAGTGGCGCATTGCGTTGGCCTATGAAATCTGGATCCCAGTTATATTTTAATCCCAGAAGTAACACAGATTTCTCAGTATTGAGATGATTTTTACAGAGTCTTTAAAATGCCCATGTGAATTCTTACTATATCATATACTTATGAACTATTTTAAATTGCCCTCATACATGTTGAATAATAAATGATTATTTTGGATATGCTATGCATACCAGTACATCTGTATTGACCCCCTCTTCCCCCTACCTCTCAGGTTTTGAGACTCAGTTTAGGGCTCCAGATAAGTAGTCGATAATTCAGACAACTGATCAGATCGTGCAGTAGTGAGCCTTCTTGATTCCAGAAGGCTTGTCTTTTCAAATTATTTAACTTATTTTAGTTTTGGTCTACTAGGGGCCTTGAACCAGTTTTAGATAATTGTTAGATTTTCATGTAGTAGAGATTTCGCAGACTGAGTCAGATATTGTTTAAATGTATTTGATTTACAATTTCCATACTTACGTTGAATTCAAAATTGACCATGTTTCCGTAGAAGATTATGTTTTCGCATTTTCTGTTATTATATGAATGTTGTACATGATTACCAGATAGAGAAGGGCGTTTCGGGCCTTTATGGTTTGGGATGTCCGTCACGGCCAGGCACTCGTTCAGGTCATGATAACCCTGAACTTTCCCTTAAGCCTAATTTCATCTCTAGAGGGTTAAGTAATGATGTCCTATGTGATTAACGTTTAAACTATATGGAGTTTTCCTAATTTCAACTGTTTATCATTTAGGAAATCTAATTAGCTTTTCAACGTTATAAGATCCGCCCAAATTCGATAACCGGGCAAGAAGTTATGGCTAATCTAAGTTCTAATCATAAAATCTAACCATTTTAGTGTTTAGCGCATCGCAGAGAGGGTCTATTTAACAAATGTCAAATTCCAGTGGAACTCCACAATAGTGGCGCGTCGCGGAGGACTCCAATTTCCCAATAGTCAATTTCAAGTGGCCTAGCACGATCGTGATGCGTTGAACTGACGTCCCAACCAGTGGGAAAATGCGATGGCTATGCATCGCGGTGACTCCCCTATTCCCATTTGTCAATTTCTAGTGAGCCACGCGATAGTGGCGCGTCGCGGTGGCCCATAAAATTAGGTTTCCAGTTTAATTTTTCCAACTTTATACAGAAGTTAAAAAGGGCACTTTGGACTTTTTCCAAGCCTCTTAAATCATATAAACATTAGAATTTAGGGCCACTACAAGCATCATAAAAGATTTTCTCAAAATTTCCCTCAAGGAAAAACCCTAAGTATCCAAATCTTCTTCTAAGAATCTCAAGGGTTCACCATAGATATTCCTAATTGATTCAACATTCAAGGTTCTCAAGTCAAAGGCTTAAATAACCCTCATTCAAGAGTAAGAATAGAGTCCCAAAAGTGAGAGTTCATCCAAAGCTTCAAATTCAAGGTATGTGGGGTTTTAACAAGAACACTTTTTTCATTCTTGTGCCCAAATTGTTGATTTTTATTAAAGAATTTCATATTTTTGCAAGTGGGTTTATACCCAAATTACTTTATTTTGAGATTAGGAGATTACGAGATTACGAGTTGTTCAAGTCTTGATTTGCATGACTATACACTATTTTATGATATGATTTGTGAAATTTGGTATGAGTTGCACATCCTCGTATTGATTTAATGTTTCCAAGATTAATGTCATGATTTAAATTTTATTATGAAACTGAGATTACTTGAGCATAAGTTTTAAACCATGTATGAGTTTTGATGTTTCTTGAAAAGTATATTGTTTAGTATGATTCAATCAACAAGTACTTTGATTTTAAAGAAAGATTGCTTTTAAGCCTGACTTAAGACAGGAATCCACATTATTCAGTCTTTATGATTTAAAGCTAAGGGAATTATAATTTGGTCTTCACTATAGACCCTTGAGTTATTTTGATGTGGATTTTTTAAAAATTCTGAGCTTGACTACGAGAGTAGTATTTAGCACCAAACGGGAAGTATGTGCTTAGCTCATCCTACTTTCCTAGAACTATGTGCCCTCGTAGGATTGAGAGTTATGGCCTGAGGCCGAGATAGTGATCACTAGAGTTGTGGTTCTATTCTGATAGGAAGGGTAGAACAGCTCTCCCCAATATGGGCGATACTTTTGAATCTATGTATGGTTTATGTCGTTTAGAAAAAACTCCCAGTTTTATAAGAGTCTAGAGTTTTTCCCATGTCTTGAAGTTTCTAAAGTTCTAAGTCCTTGAGTTTCAAAGAAGTTCCATTCTCCTCAAGATGAAATATTGAGTTTAGAAAGCATAGTTTAAAGATTCCTTTAGCTTACAAGTTTTGAGAATGAGAGGACTCAGTTGGGGATTTGTCCCAATGGCTCTCTAGATCTTAAGTAGTAGAGGCTTTGTCAGACTAGAGTTTCAGATGCTTGTCAGATATTTCCAGTATTTCATGTTTCAGACATTATATTTTCAATATTTTCAGTTGAGATTTGATGAGATTTATTATTATTATCTGATTTTGAATCCCTGGGGTAAGTATGAGATTTAGTAGTAGGCTCACAGGGTTAGCTTGAGGCTACTTGTAGCCTTAAGCACCGTGTGATGCTTCGGGATGAGATTTTGGGGTGTTACAAACTTGGTATCAGTGCCTGAGGTTTAAGGAGTCCTTGGGAGTCTGATAATTATGTTACGTAGAGTTTTGACCATTGGTGTGAAGTTCGCCACATCTATAAGCAAGAGGCTATAAGATATTTTAGGAAAAGTCATTTTTTTTTCATAGACTATCGTGCCTATAACTATCTCTATCTACTATTAATTTATACTCCTATATGATAGAAAATTCCTCTCGATAGAGAAAATGCCCATAGGAATAACAAGCCAGCTCAACCTATTGATCCCCTGAATGAGAATGCAACTTATACCAAATTTTGGGTTGCTTACCAGACTTTAGCCCAAGTGGTGACTGCTACTGTGCAAGTAACTAATCAGGCAGCTGCTCTACATCAGTAAGGGGGTGACACAGCCACAACTAGACTTTATGACTTTAAGAGGATGAACCCACCTGAGTTCTTTGGGTCAAAGGTAGGTGAAGACCCACAACTGTATCTTGAGAAGGTAAAGAAAATCACCCAGGTTATGCATGTGAATAAGGGGGAGAGTGTAGAACTGACCTCTTATTATTTAAAAGATTTGCTCATGACTGGGGTTTGGCATAGAGAAAAAATAGATAGGAAAATATTGCTCTTATAACTTGGCATGTATTTCAGGATGTATTCCTGGATAAGTTCTTTCGGTTAGAGATAAGAGAGGCAAAGGAAGAGGAGTTTATGAACAGGAGGCAAGGCTCCATGGCTGTACAGGAGTATTGACTTAAGTTCAACCAGTTGGCCAAGTATGCTCTTGAGTTGATAGCTGACACCAAATCTAGTATGAGTAAGTTTTTGACTGGTGTGTCCGGGTTGGTGTTAAAGGAGTGCAGGACTACTATGCTAAATAGAGATATGGATCTTTTTCAGTTAATGACTTATGCATAGAAGATTGAGACTGATAAGATAAGAGATAGAGATAGGGTAAGGGGAATCAAGAGGGCTAGATCAAAGCAGCACGAGTATGGACAGACTAGATCCCCTAAAGGGAACCGTCCTCAGTTTCAGAACCGTTCGTTTATGCCTGCACCATCATCAGCTAGTGCTCCCATATGTAGAGGTAGGCAAAAGTAGGGAAATATACCTTCTATGTCTAGATCCTAGAACAGTGTGAGTAATGGATCTCGTGGTCCTTCATGCATTAAGTGTGGTAGGGACTATCCCAATGAGTGCTTCACTGATCAGAAGGGCTATTTTAGTTGTGGTAAATTAGGCCACAGACTTAGAGAGTGTCCACAGGCCAAGCAGGGGAACCGTGATGTTTGCCCCTATACCTAGGATACCAGTGCACCACCTTCTTTAGCCTATCCCGCTCCCCCTTAGGGTACTTTATCTAGTACCGGTGACGGTCAGTGCCAGAACTAATTCTATGCTTTGCCATCCTGCCAGGAGCAGGAGGATTCACCAGATATTGTAATTGGTATGCTTCGTATCTTTTATTTTGACGTGCATGTATTGTTGGATCCTAGGTCAAGTTTTTCTTATGTGACACCATTGGTTGCTATGAATTTTGAGATAAACTCTAAAAAGATCCATGAGCCTATCCTAGTATCTACCCCAGTAGGTAAGTCAGTTGTTGCTAAGCAAGTGTACAAAAATTAAATATTGCTACTTCTCATAAAGTCATATTTGCTGATTTGATGAGTTAGACATGGTCAATTTTGACCTTATTCTAGGTATAGATTGGCTTCACTTCTGTTATGCATCTATAGACTGTCGTACCCGTGTGGTTATATTTTAGTTTCCAGATGAGCCAATTTTTGAGTGGTCGGGTGGTTCTGTATCTTCTAAGAGTTATTTTATATCCTATCTTAAAGCTAGAAAGTTAATATCCAAAGGTTGCATCTATCATCTAGTTCAATCTAAGGACACTAAGTTTGTAACTCCAACTATTTAGTTAGTCAGTATAGCTAATGAGTATCCTGATGTTTTTTGGAAGATCTCTCAAGGGTACCTCCCGATAGAGAGATAGAATTTGGGATTGACCTTCTTCTCCATACATAACCTATTTCTATTCCTTCATTCCATATGGCACCCACAGAGCTTAAGAAGTTGAAAGAACAACTTAAATATCTTCTAGATAAAGTTTTATAAGGCCTAGCATTCTCCATGGGGCATACCTATCTTATTCATGCATAAGAAGGATGGTTCTTTGTGTATGTGCATTGACTATCATCAGCTTAATAATGTTACAGACAAGAATAAGTATCCTCTTCTGAGAATAGATGACCTGTTTGATCAATTTTAAGGTGCAAGTTATTTCTCAAAGATAGACCTTGGATATGGCTATCATCAATGTAAAGTAAGAGAGTGTAATATCCCGAAGACAGCCTTCTGAATGCATTATGGTCATTTGAAATTTTTTATCATGTCTTTTGGGCTAACCAATTCTCTAGCAGCTTTCATGGACCTCATAATTCAAGTGTTCAAATAGTATCTCGATATGTTTATCATAGTATTCATAGATGATATCTTTGTTTACTCCCGTAGTGAGGATGACCGTGCAGGCCATCTCCGAGCTATTTTACAAACTCTTAGAGATCATCAATTTTTTACCAAACTCAGCAAGTATTAGTTTTGGCTAAGGTCTATAGCTTTTTTGGGTCATATTATTTCAGTTGAAGGCATTAGAGTCGATCCCCAAAAGACAGAAGCTGTGAGAAATTGGCCTAGACCTATATTTCCATCTAACATTAGGAGTTTCTTGGGTCTATCTAGATATTACCATTATTTTGTTGAAGTTTTCTCATCTATTGCATCTCCCATGAGCCAATTGACCCAAAATAAAGTTAAGTTCCTTTGGTCAGATTACTGTGTAAAAAGTTTTCAGGAGTTAAAGACTCGACTCACTTCAGCCCTGGTGTTGACTTTGCATGATGGTATAGATGGTTTTGTGGTGTATTGTGATGCCTCTAAACTTTTTTTGGGTTGTGTGTTGATACAAAGGGGTAAGGTTATAGCCTATGCCTCTAGACATTTGAAGCCGCATGAAAAGAATTACCCAACCCACGATATTGAGTTAGTTGTTGTTGTCTTTGCTTTGAAATTATGGAGACACTATCTTTATGGTGTTCACTTTGATATGTTTACTGATAACAAGAGCCTGTAGTATATGTTTACTCAGAAGGAGTTAAATCTTAGATAGAGAAGATGGTTACAGTTGCTAAAAGATTATGATATAAGTTTATTATATCACTCGGGCAAGGCTAATGTAGTGGCAGATGCCCTTAGCAGGATGTCTATGAGTACTATTACTCACGTAGTGGAAGACAAAAAAGTGTTAGCTCATTAGATGTATCATTTGTCTAGATTGGGTGTTAGGTTACTTGATTCTACAGAGGGGAATATTTTGTTTTAGAGTAGTTTCGAATCCTTTTTAGTTTCAGAAGTGAAGGAGAAGCAAGACAGGGATCCTAGTTTGCTCAGACTGAAGAAGTCAATTAGGGACCAAAAGGTAGAGGTTTTCTCCCAAGGGGGATATGGTGTGTTAAGATTACAGGATAGATTGTGTGTACCTTATGTTATTGATATGAGGCAAAAAATTATGGCTGAAGCACATAGCACGCGATATTCTATTTATCCCGGTGCCACCAAGATGTAGCATGACTTATGGGAAATTTATAGGTAGAGTGGCATGAAGAAAGATATAGCAGAGTTTGTGGCAAAGTCTACAACTTACCATCATGTTAAGGTAGAGAACCAAAGGCCTGGTGGCGTAATACAAGAATTTAGTATACCCACTTGGATGTGGGAAGAGGTGAAAATGGATTTCATGACTGGTTTACCTCTTTTGCATCGTCATCATCATTCTATCTGGGGTGTGGTAGACAGGCTGACTAAGACAATGCATTTCTTGCCTGTGCATACATCTTATACAACTAAGGATTATGCTAGATTGTATATTTGGGAGTTAGTCAAATTGCATGGACTCCCCTTGTCCATTATCTCAGATAGGGTTACTCAGTTCACCTCCCAGTTTTGGAAAGCTTTTTAGAGAGGTCTTGGCACCCAAGTGTATCTTAGTTCTGCTTATCATCCATAGACAGATGGTCAGGCTGAGAGGACCATCCAAACTTTGGAGGATATACTAAGGGCATGTGCTCTTAATTTCAAGGGAAGTTGGGATGAGCATTTTTCATTGATTGAGTTTGCCTATAACAATAATTGCCATGCTAGCATCAAGATGTCACCATTCAAGGCATTGTATGGGAGGAGGTGTGAATCACCTATAGGTTGGTTTGAAGTAGGTGAATCTGCTTTGGTTGGACCCGATGCAGTGTTTGATGCTATATAGATAGTGAAGTTGATTAGAAAAAGGTTGAAGACAGCTCGGAGTCATCAAAAGTCATGCAGATGTGAGAAGAAGAGACCTTGAGTTTGAAGTTAATGATTTGGTGTATCTAAAAATTTTGCCCATGAAAGGGATGAAAAGGTTTGGCAAAAAGGGAAAGCTTAGTCCTCGATATATGGACCCCAATAGAATCCTAAGTCGTGTGGGAAAAGTAGCCTATGACCTGGAGTTGCCTGCAAAATTGTTATCTATGCATCCTATCTTTCATGTCTCTATGCTTAAGAATTATATTGGTGATTCCGTTGTAGTGGCTCCTTCAGAGAGCCTTGATATCTTGACTAGTCTTTCGTTTGAAGAGATTCTAGTTGAGATTCTATACCACCGGATTCATAGACTGAGGAACAAAGAGGTTTCCTTGGGAAAATTATTGTGGCAAAACCAGTCAGTCGAGAGTGCTACTTGGGAAGCTGAGGCGGATATGCAATCCAAGTACCCGCATCTCTTCTTCACGAGTTCAGATCAAGCCGAAGGTACTATTCTTCCTTAATTCATCCCCTTTTTCCAATTAAAATTTCAACTATATATATCTATCCTTAATATAAGTTCATGCATTCTTTGAGGTATTCAAGAGTTTATAATGATGTGGAGTCATTTTAGCAAGTTTTTTCAGTTGTGCATACTCAGTTTTCTCCGTATCCTTAACCTATCTAGCGATATTCAAGGATGAATGTTCCCAAGAGGGAGATATTGTAACACCCCAAACTTTTCCTTAAACGTAATTTCATCTCTAGAGGGTTAAGGAATTACTTCCTAAGTGATTAACATTTAAAACATATGGTGTTTCTCTAATTTTGACTTTTTATCATGTGGGAAATTTAATTAGCTTTCTAGAGATATAAGATCCACCCAATAAGTTATGGCTAATCTAAGTTCTAGTCACGAAACACCATCATTTTAGTGTTTAGCACATTGCAGAGAGGGTCTATTTAACAATTGTCAAATTCTAGTGGAACTCCATGATAGTGGCACGTCGAGGAGGACCCCAATTTCCCAATTGTCAGTTTCCAATGGCCTAGCGTGATCGTGACGCGTCGCGCTGAAGTTCCAGGTCCTAACCAGTGGGACAACATGATGGCTCTACATTGCGGTCTCCCAGATTCCCATTTGTCAATTTCTAGTGAGCCACTGCAATAGTGGCGCGTCGCGGTGGCCAATAAAATTGGGTTTCTGGTTCAATTTTTCCAGCTTCATACAAAAGTTTGAAAGGGCACTTTGGACTTTTTCCAAACCTCTTAAATCGTACAAACATCAGAATTTAGGGCCACTACAAGCATCATATGATATTTTCTCAAAATTTGCCTCAACCAAAAACCCTAAGTATCCAAATCCTCTTCAAAGAATCTCAATGGTTCACCATAAATTTTCTAAATTGAGTCAAGATTCAAGGTTCTCAAGTCAAAGGCTTCAAGAACCCTCATTCAAGAGTACAAATAGAGTCCCAAAGGAGAGAGTTCATCTAAAGCTTCTAATTCAAGGTTTGTGTGGTTTAAACAAGAACACTTCTTTCATACTTATGCCCAAATTATTGATTTTTATTAAAGAATTACATACTTTTGCAAGCGGGTTTATACCCAAATTACTTTATTTTGAGATTATGAGATTACGAGTTGTTCATGTCTTGATTTGCATAATTATTTCACTATTTTATAACATGAGTTGAGAAATTATGCTATGAGTTGCACATCCTCGTATTGATTTCATGTTTCCAAGATTGATGTCATGATTTAAGCTTTATTATGAAACTGAGATTATTTGAGCATGAGTATAAGTTTTAAACGAAGTATGAGTTTTGATGTTTCTTGAAGAGTTTGTTGTTTTGTATGATTCAATCAACAAGTATTTTGATTTTAAAAAAAGATTTATTTTAAGCCTGAGTTAAGAAAGGAATCCACATTATTCAGTCTTTATGATTTAAAACTAAGAGAATTATAATTTGGTCTTCACTATAGACCCTTGAGTTATTTTAAGGTGGATTTCCTAAAAATTCTGAGCTTATATACAGGAGTAGTATTTAGCACCTAGTTAAAAGTATGGGTTTGGCGCATCCTACTTCCCCAGAACTACGTGCCCTTGTAGGATTGAGATTTATGGGCCTGAGGCCGAGATACTGATGACTATAGTTGAGGTCCTATTTTGATGGCAAGGGTAGAACAACTCTCCCCAACGTGGGCGAGACGTTGGACTCCATGTAGCTCATATAGTTTATGTCGGTTAGAAGAAACTCCCAAGCTCATAAGAATCTAGAGATTTTCCCATGTCTTGAATTTTCTAAAGTTCTAAGTCCTTGAGTATCAAAGAAGTTCCATTCTCCTCAAGATAAAAGCATGAGTCTAGAAAGCATAGTTTAAAGATTCCTTTAGCTTACAAGTTTTGGGAATGAGAGAAGAATACGGATTTTTTAGTTAAGTATAATGACTCATGATATTTATACCACATGTTTCATTATTCCTGATTTATAATATTTATGTTTTAGACTTATTTAAGCCATGTGAGTAATTCATATTTGCATGCTAGATTTTATAAAGAGTAATGATATTGTTTATATAACTGCATACACCCCCATATACTTAGAACATCCTCAAAGTGCGATTCATATATACGTGCATGTGCTATATTGTCTTATAATGTAGGTTCAGGTGCTCAGTCTCAGCATCATTAGTGATCTCCGAGTACCTTGATCTACACTCTGTAGTTTGTGAGTCCTCATAGTTTGAGGACATTTTTCTCAGACCTTCAGATATGATATCAGTGGTTATTTATTTTCAGTTGAGTATGAGTCAGTTGGGGATTTGTCCCAATGGCTCTCTAGATCTTGAGTAGTAGAGGCTTTGTCATACTAGAGTTTCAGATGTTTGTCAGATATTTTCAGTAATTTGTGTTTCAGACATTGTATTTTTAGTCTTTTTAGTTGAGATTTAATGAGATTTATTCTTATTATCTGATTTTGAATCCCTAGAGTAAGTATGAGATTTAGTAGCAGACTCAAAGGGTTAGCTTGAGGCTACTTGTAGCCTTGAGCACCGTGTGACTCTTCAGGACGAAATTTTGGGGCATTACAAAAGTATAATTGGCTTCCTCTATACATCCTTGTACTATTTTAAGGTGGATTTTCTAAAAGTTTTGAGCCTAAGTATGGGAGTAGTATTTAGCACTAAGTTGGGCTTGATTCCAAGGTCTCATGCCCAGAAATACGAGCCACCTTAGGATTATGATTTACTCCAAGTGGGTTAAGATAGTGATCACTAAAGTTAAGGTTCTATTCCGATGGCAAGGGTAGAACAGCTCTCCCTAATGTGGGCAAGACGTTGGACTCCATGTCAGCTCACATGGTTTATGTCGGTTAGAAGTAACTCTCAAGTTCCCATAGTCTCCAAGTCTCCAATGCTTTATAGTCCTAAAGTTCCCAAGTCCTTGAGTCCCTAAAGTCCTATTCTCCTCAAGATAAAGGCATAATTTTTGAAAGTTATTGTTTTAAGATTTATTTTGCTTACAATCTTTGAGAATAAGAGGAGAATACAAATTTTAGAACTAAGTATAAACTCACGAGATTTATGCTACATGTTTAATTATTCATGATTTATGAGATTTAGATTTCACATTTATTCAAGCTATGTGAGTCATTTATTTCAGTATGCATTGTTTTATAAACAGTAATGATAATATTTACTTATTGCATCCACCTCTATATACTCAGTACATCCTCAAAGTAATGATCCACATATATGTCTATGTGCTACATTATCTCATAATGTAGGTTCAGGTACTTAGTCTTAACAGCGACAGTGATCCTCGAGTACCTTCATCTACACTTCCATAGTTGTTGATTTATCATGGTTTGAGGACCTTTTTCTCTGATTTTCAGTCTTGATAGAAGTCATTTATTATTTTTAGTTTAGCTCGAGTCAGTTGGGGGTTTGTCCCAATGACTCTCTAGTTCTTTAGTAAGTAGAGGCTTGTCGGACTATTAGTTGGAGTTTCCACATTTTCAGTATTTGTTATCCAAATGATGTTTTTTTAGTTATTTTAGCCCAAATTTGACATGATATAGAGTTACTACTTAATTCATTTGTTTTAAAGTAAGTTCTAGACTTAGTAGCAGGCTCGAAGGGTTATCTTGGGGCTACTTGTAACCTTAAGCACCGTGTGACGTCTAGGGATTAGATTTTTTCACTTAATTAGCTTAAATTCATTACCTCTCTTATGGGTACACTGCAGATAACTACTAAAGGCAAAGTCTAATTATATGCTCTTACTCTGTTTGAGCCAAACTCAAAGATATAAAACACTATCATTAAAATGACCATCATTATCTCAACTATAAGATTTTGTATTCGATATCTACTTGGAGATATCACCCACAAAATATATTTATTCTACAACCTTAAATAATCAACCTTAAGTTCTAATTAAGGAGTTTCTAACAACAAAAAATCATTATCTACAGGGAAATCAACAAAATAAGTCAAGCCATTCACTTAGCTGCCATCAAATAACCATTAAAACATAAGGAGGAATATTGAAGAACTACATCAAGAGTGTCTAGAATAGGGGAGAATACTGTTCATACTTATGCATTCAGGTGGGGAAGATATAGTAACACAGAAGTGAAGTAATTAAAAAGATCTGATATGAGAAAAAATATGGTGTAGCATAATTTTAAAAGTTATTAAGGACATTTCATGATGTCCTGATCTGAGACTACCCCCTAGTCGTAAATCGGTGCTTGGAACCATAAATGATCCTAAGCTAACCCATGAATTGACATACTATTGAGCGTGATCCCATGCTAATCCATGAACTAGCATACTGTTTAGCGTGATACCAAGCTAACCCATGAACTAGCATACTGTTGAGGAACTTATTTAATATGTATATAAAAAAAACATAATTTACAAGGTGGAAGCATAATCATGAGAAAATCTTATTGAATGTAATACTGAATAAGTTTACAACATGATACATCTGAAGAAAGAACTTGATTTACAATATCATGACTCAGACAGACTATCTATGAAGCCTCTACTATACTAACTATAGATAGTTGAGAAATTCATCCAAATACCACAAATTAATACATATGAATAATTAAAATAAATTACATGAACTACAACTGACTGTAGTCCCAAAAACATAAAAACTCATCACCTACTGGTTAGAATCTGCAAACTACTTGAGTATGATGTGTTGGCTACAACTGGTACCTACATTACGAGACAATGCAGAACATAGACATATATATGGATCAGTACTTTGGAATGTACTGAGTATGTTGGGTGAATGCAATAAGTAAAACTGATTAGGAACACAATCTTAAAACATGCATGCTAAGTGCAAGTAGACTCCAAGAGACTTAAATAATATGAATTCTGAAGTATCTTAAAACATGAGTAACAAACATGATCTGATAAGCTGTTGAATAACTACACTTAGTTTATTAAATCTTTAATTTCTTAGAATAAGTAAACTATATCTAGGATATGGTATAACACAAATACTTTATGTGAATCTCATGCTAAGTTGGATATGTTGTATACCTAAACTGAGGGTCATATATAGATACTGAGCATGAAAACATAAACATGTAAGTCTGAGAATGCAAGACCAAGAATAAACATATACTGAAATAATCTGTGTAATTGAATAACTGTATACTTGGTCATGCAAACCTGAACTGAGATAAACTAAATAATGACTGAAACTATAGACGCTATCATGTAACCAACATAAACCATGTGAGCTATCAGGGAGTTCAACATTTGACGCACCTTGAGAATTTTGTTATATCCTTGTTATCTGAGTAGAACTTGAACTGGAGTGAGCACTAAACTGAGCCCATATTGGACAAGGGGGAAACACTTTCGGGAGAGGCCTTTAAACTTATGGTGGTACGTAGTTTGTGGAGAAGTAGGATGCGGTGAACCCATACTTCCCACTCGGTGCTAAATCCTATTCCTAACTGAAAGACTCTGAAATACTAACTGGTGCATTCACTAATAACTGATAACTGGTAAGCTTAAGTCATGGTATTCTTAAAATAATAGCTCATCCGAATTCTACAGTAACTATACACATAAACCTATAATTCTCAACATAATAATGGTGTTCTGATTTTGATATTAAAATCAAGGTCTGACTTATTACTTAAAAAGTGTAAATTATGTAAAACACATAGGTATTGGGTGTTCATAACCCCCCAGCACTAAATGACCATAAAATACGATAACAAAGCTTACAAGCTATAGTATGGGATCATGGTTCATTGACCCAAAACATATACATTTCATCAAACATGTGAAAATCACAAACTTGAACATGGGAATGTCTTAAAACATGGGGAAACAATATGGTTATGGGACTAAGATCATAACTAGACGTTATAACATGAAATACACTTGAATATGACATAGGAGATTGAATCATAAAACATGAGATAACCTAACTATTCATGGAATCATACTTGAACATGAATTTAGTTCAAAATACTATGGAAGAACATGTATTTAACTCATCTTGAAAATAATAAACTTCACAATAGAGGAAAAAGTAATACTATACTTAAAAAGGGCATTTTGGGCTAAATGGGTAAAAGTACCCATTGATGAACATCCATATACCTTAATTGAACAAATACTTGAAGAAACTTGAAATTGGAACCTAAACCATTGAATTCTTAAGGAAGAATGCTTGAATTATGAACTTGTGAAAGAAACCCTATTCTTGATTTTTCCTAAAGATTGTTGAACTTGGAAGCTTGATTCTTGGATTTATTAGGGAAAAGAGTTTGGATTTTTTTTTCTTGGGAAGGGAAGGGAACATTTAACATATGGATTTGATGATGTAAAGTGGGTAAATAATGCCCTTTTGGTATTTTAATCCGTCACTTGAGTGATTGGGGGCAAGGGAAATTGACTACAATTCCCTTTGGGCTTGTATTTATGGATGCACGAAAACATTACTCCATGTCATGGAGCAAGACTTGGAATCTTAGTCTCGCATCGCAGCATTATTGCGGCAGCTTACTGGTTCTGACGAAAATGATCATAACTTTTTGCTCGGGTATTTGATTTAGGCAAAATTTATATCGTTAAAAAGATAATTAAATCATCTATAATCTGATGGGTCTTGAGCTGAAAAATTCAATATATATAAAAATTTATACATGTTAAAATCTGACCCTTGTAGAATCGAATTCAAAACTTTGGCCGAATCAAAGGCTCTTAGCTCGACTTTGCTCTAAGTGACTCCAATGAAGATTTTTCACCTCATAAGCACAACAAACAATAGGATAAGGATCATGAAATATGTATTTAAAGATAAATCATGGTATTAGAGTTTACACACATAGAAATGACGGTTTGATTTCTAGATCAAGAATGTGAAATGTTATATTATGTCCCCCTTGGAATCATTCATCCTCGAATGAGACTAGTTAGACATAGAATACTAAGCTAACTGTGACTATATACTTAACATGTATGACTTGGAACATGATTGCATAATTGATTCTGAGCATGATTCATGAATTGAACTAATTTTGTGAATACAAGTAATGACATGAGAATAGTTATGAGGTTGAGATATAAATGACAGATTCAACTTATGTGTAACCATTACATCAGGCTGGATCTGGTTTTATAAAGAAAATTTGAGAGGTTTTGGACATAAAAACTCGGTGTATTACAACATCTCCCCCATGGAATCTTTCGCCCCCAAATGATATTGACTTGGCTGAAATACCAAGGAAGAATAAGATGATGCACGTGACACTTATGAACTGTATCATGATTGAATATCTGAATCTGAAACATGATGCATGAACTGAACATACAATTTATAGGGATGCAAACAAATTACCACTTGAAATGGCCATACTCATGAAACTTCAGATACTAAGACTAGATTGAAAGATGGAAAAACCATAGAAACTTTTCTGTTGACTATAAAACTAAATTACTGGCTATACAGACTGAATTATACTAAAAGCTTATGCCCAACTAGAGTATTTCTTCAACACTCTTTCTAAGAAGTTCAAATAACAGTATGGATCAAAGAACTTGGGCATGATCAGAATAAAATATATGAGTAAGGACTCTTTATATAGCTATAAATCTGTATCGTAGAACATAGGGCTATGAAACATAAACTACGATAGAATTACTATTCCTTAGGCAATGCACCCAATTCAAGCTTAGCCTCTCTCCTTAAATACTCACATAGGTACAAATAACTACTCAAGACAAAGTCTGAGTTGAACTACATTCTCTTGCACGTGTTCAAGCTTAACATGAAATCACAAGGTACTGCACATAACACGATAATATTAGTGTAAACCATGAATTTGACACCCCATGCATTTTCACAACTCCTATCTTAAGAAATTTTTTTCTTACCACTCCAACCACTGAATTCAACCTCTTATTAGGAATTTACAAGCACACAATGCACCCATCTACTTATATACCAATATGACATTCAAACCTATCATTATAACCACCTACAAACTTCTAGGCAAGCACCTATAAAAGGATCTTTCTCATATTCTCTAAATCTCTATCAATAATAACTATCTTGCACTATTCTTAAAAAGACACACCTAGAATTCTTAACTAACCATGACATATCCCAAAAGCTTTGCTTCAATCTTACTTCAACCTAATAGCCTTACATAAAACAAGCATACAATAATCTTTATTCCCTAAGAAATATTTACTCTACCCATCTAAAAAAATTGTCCATCACCACAATCATTACATAAGGAGAGGTCACTGAAAGTTAGAACATGAGGACCTGAGGTATGAAAAAATACTGTGCATAACTTGTACACTTAGCTGAGGCCTAAGGAATAGAGTGTCCACGACATGGATTTATTACCGAGATCAAAATTGAGGATATACATGACATAATCTGAATTTCATTAGTCATTAAGGGTGTACCATAAGTACCTAGAACTAAACATTCTATAAAGCATGAGACATAAGTCATGAGATGTATGACCTGAGTTTGGAGTTCATAATTTCAGGGAATATGATTTGTACTACTGAGTGAACTTGAACTCCTCATTCCAAGAACTTGGAGCTTACATAATTCTATGGAAAGTGCATGAGTATAAGCTATGATCATAGAGCTAACATGTAAGGCATGAGTAGATATTATGATGATTGAAGTACAAAACTTTGCAATGGGATAAGAATAGGTTGGGCATCATCCTTCATTTCTATTGTTCTACAATATACTGGTATCACTACTAGAATCTGAGAGCCTAACCTGGTTTCTTGTTCTATCATCTCCCCTTTAGATTTAACCTATCATTCTAAGTTTATGGACCACTTTAATAAACTCTAAATTGGAATTTAACCACTTTACTTTACATCCCTAGATATAACAATACAAATAAATACTAAACTCGCCCTGAAATACTGTACATAAAAGTGTAAAACCCTTTGCTAGTACTTCCTTTTGAGATACGACTCTTATCTTTTTATAGACTCAATAGTCATCATATAATAACTCAAACACTAACTAATTAAGAAACTTCAAAAGTATCACTATACCCGGAGTTCACACCATCTAAAATCTTAACTTTTCTTTCTATTAGCTCAACCATCCATAATTAAAAGTTAGATTCAAACACTTAACATGGATATCCCCAAACCTTTAATTAACCATACTAACTTACTTCATGGCCTACTAATATCACATCTCTAAACTTATAGTTTTCCCTAAACCATAAGAATCATCATTACACGAACATACCCAACATCATCAACCTATAACTCATAAGTTAGCTAATAACAATATCATATACTACATAGCCTCATTCACACTTACCAATTCAAGGGTACTACCTAAGCACACACACTATTAAAACTTGGAAATAATACAATCTCATATCACATTGGATACACCTCTAGATCAAACACAAATCATTATACTTAATTTAGAATCAACATGCTACTAAGCACATAAAAACTCTATCCCCACTTTACTACTGCTAAACTCCTGGGATCATGCTTCTAACTCTAGATCATATACTATCATATAATTATGAGAAAGGATATGAGGGCATATATGACTTTATCTTAGTACATGATTTTTAAGAACATGAATGAAATATTTCAAACTATGAAACTTAAAAACACTGATGGGATACTTTTGAGCCTGCGTGGAATCCCATAATTGTCTGTGGGGACTGTCTGAGAAACCTTTATCTATAAAAATTTAAGCTAGCTATTTCTATTGCTTTAAGAATAAGGCAGAGGTGGTATTAATGAATTAACATAAGATTCTGCATAATTTCCTTAGAGAAACCTTCTACTGCATGATCTGAGACATGAAAGAAGAGAAACATTGCTTAAATGCCTTATAGCCTCTTGAAGAAAAGTACAGACGTCTCTGTACTATTCCACAAGACTTTACTTGACACGACTTCATAGACTCCCTAGGACACATAAACTGTGGGATCTGATACCAACGTTATCATGACCTAAGGCTACTCTCTAATCATAACATGGTGCTTGGAGCCACAAGTGATCCCATGCTAACCCATGAACTGGCATATTGTTGAGAGACTCAATTAATATGTATATAACAAAACATAATTTATTGGGTGGAAGCATAATCATGAGAAAATCTTATTGAATGTTTGAATAAGTTTACAACATGATACATTTGAAAAAAGAACTTGATTTACAATATCATTACTCTGACTGACTATCTATGAAGCCTCTACTATACTGGCTATAGATAGCTAGGAAATAAATCCAACTACCACTAATCAATACATATGAATAATTAAAATAAATTACATGAACTACAACTGACTGGAGTCCCCGAAAAAAGTGAACTCATCACCTGCTATTTAGAATATTCAAACTCCCTGAGTATGATGTGTAAACTACAATTGGGACCTATATTATGAGATAGTGTAGCATATAGACATATATGTTGATCAATACTTTGAAATGTACTGAGTAAGTGAGGGTGAATGCAATAAGTATAACTGATTAGGAACATAATCTTAATGTATACTAAGTGCAAGTAGACTAATCATATGAATGAAATTAACTGAAAGATGAAGTATCTTAAAACATGAGTAACAAACATGATATGATAAGCTGGTGAATCACTATGCATAGTTTCTTAAATCTTTGATTTTGTAGAATAACTAGAACTGAATCTAGGATATGGTATAACACAAATACTGTATGTAAATCTCATGCAAAGTTGGACATACTGTAAACCTGAACTAAGAGTTATGTGTAGATACTTAGCATAAAAACATAAACATGAAAAATAAAGAATGCAAGACCAAGCATAAACATGTGCTGGAATAATCTGTATAACTGAATGATTGATATCTGAATATCTAAATAATTGTATACTTGGTCATGCAACCTAAACTGAGATAAACTAAATACTAACTGAAACTATGGTAGCTATCATGTAATCGACATAAACCATGTGAGCTATCATGGAGTCCAACATCTGACCCATGTTGAAAATAGTTGTTTTACTTGCCATCAGAGTAGAACTTGAACCATAGAGATCACTAAACTGAGCCCATATTGGACAAAGGGGAAACACTCTCTAGCGAGGCCCCTAAACCTATGGTGGCACGTAGTTTCTGGGGAAGTGGGATACACTGAACCCACAATTCACACTCACTGCTAAATTTTACTCCTAAATGAAAGACACTAAAATACTAACTGGTGCATGCACTGATAAATGATAACTGATAATCTCAACTCATGGTATTCTAAAAATAATAGTGCATACATATTCTGAGGTAATTATAACACATAAACTGATAATGCTTAACACGATCATGGTGTTCTGAATATGATATTAAAATCATGGTCTGACTGACTTGTTACTTGAAAAATAGAAATAATGTAAACACATAAGTATCGAGTTTTCATAACCCGCCAACACTAAATGACCATAAGATACTATAACAAAGCTTAAAAACTATAGTATGGGAGCATGGTTCAAAGACTCAAAACATAGACATTTCATCAAACATGTGAAAATCATGAACTTGAACATGGGAATGTCTTAAAACATGGGAAAAAATGGTTACGTGATTATGGTCATAACATTATATTATAACATGAAATCCACTTGAATATGACACGGGATATTGAATCTTTAAACTTGAGATAACATAACTTTTCATGAAATCATACTTGGACATGAATTTATTTCAATATACTAAGAAAGAACATGAATTTAACTCATCTTGAACCTAATAAACTTCACAATAGAGGAAAAACAGACACTTTACTCAAAAAGGGGTTTTTGGGCTTAATGCATGAAAGGAACCATTGATGAACATCCACAAACCTTAATTGAACGAATTCTTGAAGAAACTTGAAATTGGAACTTGAACCCTAAAATTCTTGAAGAAGAATGCTTGAATCTTGGAACTTGAATGATGACCTTTTGAAAGAAACCCTATTCTTGATGTTTTCTTGGAGATTCTTTAACTTAGAAGCTTAATTTCTTGGATTAATTAGGGAAAAGGGTTGTGATTTTTGTTCATGGGAAGGAAAGGGTTTATATATGGATTTGATGATGAAAAATGGGCAAATAATGCCCTTTTGGTGTTTTAATCCATCACTTGGGTGCTTGGGTGCAAGGGGAATTTAATAAAATACCCTTTGGGCTTGTATTTATGGATGTAGGAAAACATTGCTCCCATCTTGAAGCTAGAAGCGGTAACTTTGTCCCATGTCGCGGTGCTATTGTGTCAAATTACTAGTTCTGACGATAATGATCATAACTTTTCTCTCGGGTATTAGATTAAGGAAAAATTTGTATCATTTGAAATCTAATTCAATTATCTAAAATTGGGTGGGTCTTGAGCTTAAAAATTCCACATATATAAAAAGCTATATATGTAAAAAGTTGACCCTTATAGAATTAAATACCAAAATTTGACCGAATCAAAGGCTCTTAGCTCGACTTTGCTCTAAGTGATTCGTATGAAAAATTTTCACATCATAAGCACTTCACACACTAGGATAAAGATCATTACACATATATTCAAAGATAAATCATGTGATTAGAGTTTACACATGTAGAAATTACGGTTTGATTTCTAGCTTAAGAATGTTGGGTGTTACACATGAGTTCATGGGATTGAGTGTATTGTAAAAAAGGAGTACATGAGTACTAAGGTATATGTAATTGGACTATAATTTATAGCATAATGGAGTATGATTTAAACTATTTATTGAACTAATACACCTCATGTTAAGAATTGATAATTGACATAATTTGTATACGGATGATGGACATTAGTTATATTATGGCCCTAGTACACATGGCAAAAGTAAAGTGTCCTAATGAAAAAGTGCAAGAAATATACTGAGATAATAATAGGCCGACTCTCTTCCTCCCTTAAAGTTGTTCTAGAAATCTTAACATTATTACTAGAAACTCAAAATCTAACTTGGATCATCACCGTATCATTATCATGGGCATATTTAATATGTCAAAATTTTAGTTTATACTCATATGATGGCTTAGTTCTAGAGTTAAATCAATTATACTCTCATGTATTTTTGTTAATTTGCTTCCATGAACTAACATATGTGATTAACTTTTATGTTGGATAATATTGCTAGAGTATTGAGCCTATGTTGAAAAAATACCGCTAAGCTTAAAGATGAAAGCTACGGATTTTCTCACATGACACTCCTTAAAATGAATAATATAAAGATGAAGCCTAAAACTTACTTAGAATGAGATGTGATGCCTTTAAATCCATGGAAAGGGATTAAAGATCGATTATGAGAGTGTTTGGATTACCAAAATATTGGATATCGGTGTCTTAGGACTCATTTGTTTGCACTTAATGGATGACTGAATCTGAATGGTTCATACTTCAAATCATCAACTGAATTTGTTTTGTATTAAGGTTTTAACTCTTAATAGGTCTAAATCATTCAGATCTAGAACCAAGTCTTAATAGGTTTAAAAGGATATTCTGGTGTTGGATAATATTCATCATTCTATTCATAATCAGCAGTTACCACCACTAACCACCTCTGCCACCGTCACCAATGTGAACTACCACCCACCACCACCAACCACCTCTACCATCACAACCACCATCGATAAAAAATGCGACTACCAACTACAATTGTCAACCACTTTCACACCTACTACCTCTTTTATTCTAATTATATTCACCACCACCGTTGTTGTCAATTGCACAACAATCAACAACCACTAGCGACCAATCCCTACTATCAACCAACTCATCTATCACAACTAGCACCACCACTACTACCACTAATACATCACAACCTCTACACATTCTTTGACCGACACCACCATTGTCACTAGTAATTCCATCTCTACCACTACTTCAACTAGTACCATCGCTACAATTTATTTCTACTAACAACCATCTCCACCATCACAACAAATAACATCTCCAACTAACACTAACACATCGTCAATCATCATGCTTTCATGTTTCATCCAACACAATCCACACCTTAAACTACTAACATCAAGCAATGTCACATCACAATAACTATCACAGCCATCAATCGCCACCATCATAATAGTCACTACAATACCAACCATCACAATTATCACCATTAACAATATTAATCACTAACATCAATCATTGTCACCGCAACCACCATTATAAGTCATCTCTACTATCACTAACAAACATAATTATTTTTTTTCACTCAAATACTAATAATTTTATTGTATTAAATTACATACTTTTTTAATATATAATTAATTTTTTATTTAAATTTTATTTTTTATTTTATTATGTATACAAATAAGTTTTTTTACACATTCAGATGTTGAAAAACAAACAGTCTTAATCATTCAGTTTTTAGATCTAGAGGCAACACCTTAATAATTCAGACGTGCATTTAGATTCAGACGTCTGAATCATAAAAAAAAAACAAATAGAGCCTTCATGAGACACAGAGTCAAAGGGAAAAAGGAACGAAGTTTGAGTGACATGAGGTGGCTGGATAGTGCTCTATCACAATAAAGGTGTGACATGCTAGTTGGCCTCCACGATAAGGATGTGCCATAAAGCGTTGACTCCGTGATATTTAGTTGGTATGAACCTTGGTTTTTGGCTACAAGTTTTCCTACACTATAAATAGGTCACATAGCTTTAATTCTACTTATTATTAGACAACTTGGGATGATTTTAAGGTGGAAAAATCACAGAAGAGAATTTTCTTAGGGTTCTTATACTACAAGTTTTCATTACTTGATTCTTGTATGAACTCTACAAATTTTGTAATTGCTATTTAGGGTATGAGTGGATAAAACCCCTTGTTTTTGGGTTGAGGCTATTAATATCATCATATAGCACTATTTTTAGATTTTTTGGATTTAATTATAAAGTATTATTTGTTTTTATATTTTTAATTTCATTATTTTAAAGATTAGCTAACTTTGAAATAAATCTTTGCGCCCAAAATAAAACAAAATAAGGGAATATAATGTTAGTATGAAAAATGTAAGGGATGAGCTCATTTCTTTAATAATTAAGGGATTGGTTGAAATTACGATAGAAGTATATCTAATTCTACTTATTTGATTGCTATATGGGAAGAGATATAAATATATTTGAATCAAATCTTCCCATACCTACTCAATGATATAGTTGTGAGAGTAGTTTAGATGGAAAATAGGGGATGACCATTCTTGAATCATGTTGGTAACCCCATCAATCAATCACCAATATAGATGATTAATCCAATAAGAGAGGATTTCTATCCATAATTGTGAATTATGACTTGACCCTGGAAATCTTCTTAATATTTTTTTATAACCCACTATTTTACGTCTTTACCTTTATTGTTTGTCTAGAAATATATAAAATCAAACCTATTTGTAGTCACAAATTTCTCTTGTTTAACATTAAAAGAATTATTTGAATTGGATATTTATTGAGTACAAAGTCCTTGTGGGTTATACATCCATCTCATAAGGGAAACTTTATTACTTGTACAACCTCATGCACTTTCTTATGCATTTGGATGCAACACGTTTTTGTTACCACTGCTGACGACTAGAAAAATTAGCAAATATTTAATTTTCATTTTTCCTATTTTTATTGATAAGTTCTAACAACTTGGTCTTACACACTAAATTTGTAGGTGCATATTTGGTAAATAGAACTATAGCAAGTAAATGGGATTTGGTTGCACCATATCTGATATTTGAGCGACATTGCATCAATTGAGTAGAGAAGCAACACTTAACTATTCAATAGAAAAAGTTTTGTAGAATAAATAGGACAAGGTTATTCCTCAAATAATGGTAGCAAGATTAGTTAAAAATGTAGAAATACCACTCTCTGTGAAAATACCACTCTCTGTGAATATCACCTCTATAATCTATAAACCAGAGAAAAGAGGTAGCTTTATATTGAAATAGAATATTCTACAATTATTGCACACTAGCGGACAATTTACTATCTATTTATTTGAGGATCCACAATAACATTTACAAAACATTGTAGAGGGTAGTGATATATTCATTTTCACTGGAGTCTCTACATATTATATGAGCCTTATGGTTTTCTAACTTTCTTTGTTAGAAGAAACCAAGAAATGGTTGAAGGAAAAACCTTTTAATTCAATTACTACTTTGGATGACCTTGTGAGGATGTTCTTGATTTGATTCATATTATCTAGCAAAACTACGGGTTGAGATTTTGATCTTGAGATTCAAGCAGAAGCCAGATAAAAATCTCTACCATGCATGAGAGATGCTTAATCTTTTCTCAGGGATTTCCCATACCACCAACAGACAGATGAGGTATTAGTCAACACTTTTGCTGAAAGTCTTCACCATAACACAATAATTTTTCTAGATTCTGTCATAGGCTGTCATGCTCTAGAGAAAGCATATGATAATCTATATACTCTTCTTAATTATATGGCAAGAGAAAGAAAATGGTGAGTTATATACTCTTCTCAATCACATGCCATATGGTGATGCAACTAGGGGTTTGGTAAAGAAGTCTATTGGTATGTTAGTGGTGTATAATATAAGAGCATTGAATGAACAACTAGTTTATTTCAAAAATCAATTGATCACTTAGTGCAACAATTTATGGGTGTCTCAACCTCAGACCTAATTAAATACAGTTCAACACGTGTAGACTTAGAGTGAAATTTATGGAAGTAGTGGTTATTTTGTAGATTTATGTCGAGAAAATTGATAGTCAATCAATTTTGAGGTTAATCATAGAAAAAAATCAAAACTTTGGCAATGCCTACAATATTATCTAACAGAGCCAGTTCAACTACTCATGGAGTGGAAACTAGGGCCAAATGTAGTAATTACGACAACAGAAAAAAATTTGTCAAACATTCAAGCAAATAATATAGAACTGATGCAATAAAAGATCATGGACAATCAAGAGCATATGCCTTTGTAAATAAAGAATTAGGAAATGACTGAAAATAATTTAAACTAGGAAATAGGCCAATCATATCAAGCTCGAAATACAAAGACCCAAGGGAGTTTGCTTAGTAACACATATCCTGACCCTAGAGAGGTTATGGAAACCTCCTTAGGGAGTGGTAAAGTATTGGATAAAGTACCTCACTAGCATAAAATCATAAGGTACAGGCTGAATTAACTATACCAGACCAACTATAGAGAAGGTTTCAAAAGAGGTGTAACACCCCAAAATTGGGTCCCGAGATGTTACACGGTGCTTAGGATCACAAGTGACCCCAAGCTAACCCTTCTACTGGCATAACTCATAAGCAACTGAACAAAAAGTATAAATCTATACAAATCTGCGGAAAATAACTCTTTTATGAATATGACAGATACAAAACTAAATTTACAAGATAACAACTCTGCTTTTACAACCAAAACTGAAAAGGAATACATCAACTTTTGCTGACTGTCTATGAAGCCTCTACTAGTACTGACTATAGGTAGCTAGGTCATGACTCCCAACTATATCAACTTAATATGGCTGGATAAAGAAAATACAATACTTCTCAAATTGTATAACTAACTCAAGCCCGTGAATCAAAAGGACTCATCACCTGCTGACTGGATTCCGCGCACTGACTGGATCTGAAGATGTACACTATACCTTGTACCTACATTCCAAGGAAATGTAGCCCACATACGAATATGTGGGTCAGTACCATGGAAACATACCAATCATATAGGGGTGCAATGCATATATAAAATAATATCTTAATATCATCACAGTTTATAAAATTATGCATGCTTATATAAATGACTCACTTAGCTCAAATTAAAATCATCATAATCATAAGAGAGTAAAATATATAGGGTGAAACATATGAGTCATCATAATAAATCTCAATTCACTTCCATCTCGATTCCAAATCATCAAAGCAATTAGATCTCATAACAATTCTCTTTGGAATATATGTTCATTAAATCTTTCGAAAACAATGACTTTCTCAAACTCAATCTTTCAAACAAATATGATTTCATCTCAGATAGAACAATAAGACTTTTCATAATAGATAGGAGAATACACATACACACGTTGGGAGTCTCTCATAACCGACATAAACCATGTGAGCTTCAAGGAGTCCAACGTCCAACCCACATTGGGGAGAGCTGTCCTATCCTTGCCATCAGAGTAGGACCTTAATCTTTTATTCACTAGTGATCACTATATATAAATCAGCCTCAAGATCACAACCTATGGGGGAACGTAGTTCTAGGGAAGTACCAATCCCGCTATACCTCCCGCTCGATGCTAAAGACTACTCTCGGACTTAGCTCAGATCTTTTCAAAAGAAAATCCACTAATAAATATTTTAACAATTCACAACGGGAGCCATCATGCTACCCCTTTCATAATAAATCAATAAAAGTGGATTTCTTTTCTCATCTCGGTTTCAAAAACAACCCGCTTTATGACCAAAAGGTCAAAGCTTCTTTATCATCTCAAATTATTTAAACTCAAGATGTTTATAACACATGATTTTCTCAAAATAATTATCTCAAATAGGGTTCCAAAAATCCATACATCAATATTACCAAAAAAACTTCCAAAGTTTCACACTTTATGACATAAGCACAAAAATAATAACTTAAAACTTAAAATTTCAGCTTTATAATCATATATCTTGATAAAGAAAATTAGCTTTGGGATTCAAATCTCATTGTGCTTATAGCACATAATTTCTCAAACTACAATCCCAATTAGAACTCAAGGTCTCATACATCAAAATCATATTAAATTTTCTCAAGATTCATGATTTTCATCATAAATATATATAACTTACTTTAAAATCTGGAAAATTCAGCTTTATGTACAAAAATGTCATGATTGTCCTTCAATTGAACTTCCAAAACATAGAGAGTATCATAATCTCATGTAAAACCATATAGGGTATAAATTCATGCTTCAAATTCATATCAAATCATGTATATTCATAAAATAAAAATCAATTTGGGCACAATGGCGAAAGGGTGTTCTTGTTGAAAACCCCCACATTCCTTAAACTTGAAGCTTTGAATGAACTCTTGACCTTGGGACTCTATTCGTGAAAATAATGAGTGTTTCTTTTAGCCCTCGAAATGGGGATTCTAAATCTCGAAGAATTATTGAAAACTCATGGTTGAATCTTGAGATATTTGAATTTTTAGGTTGAAACCCTAATGAATGTTCTTGGTGATTTTGAGAGAAAGTAAACTTATTTTGGTATTGTGAGAGTTTAATCCCGTGTTATAGACATATATAGGGGGTGTTTTTGGAACTTGAAATAGACGTATGCAATGTACAACCCATGGCAGACCTTAAGGTGTGCATCGCACACCTTATGGCAGACATTTAAGTATGCCTCGCACTCCCAATCGCACACATTTGATTGGGCGGCGCATTGCCCATCTCACACCCTTACTATCTCTCACAAAAATAGGCATAACTCTTTGCTCGGGTATCGAATTTTTGCAAAATTGGTATCGTTGGAAAGCTAATTCAATTATCTACAACTTGATAGCTCATGGGATAAAAAATTCCATGTATATTAATAGATATACACGTTTGAAGTTGATTCTTGTAGAATTGAATGTCAAACTTTGGATGAATCAATTGGTCTTAGCTCAACTTTGTTCTAGGTCATTGCTATTATCATTTTTCACCTCTAAACTACTCCATAGACTAGAATAATGATCACTTGGATTAGAGCTTAGATACGCAGGAATGACAGTTTGAATTCTAGCACGATAATTTGGGGTATTACAGTCCTTGAAATCGGATCTTCAAGCATAATTATGCAACCATAGTTGTTTTTCTCCTTTAGTGCACTTGGATGATGAGCTTTGAGATGAAAATAGGGTTGCAGTATGTTTAGAAGACATATATTTTGTAGGGTTAAGTTTAGGGACGTGTAAGGAGTATTTAAAGACTTAATTAACTTTAAAATAACTCAAAACGGAGTATTTTTGACACCTGGAATTGACTTAGGCGGCGCCCAAGTGATCTTCTATGCTTGGGTTGGGCAGTACCTAACCAATCGCCTATGCCTGGGTTTGGCGGCACCTAACCAATCGCCTATGCTTACTGTCTCTCATGAAAATGGGCATAACTTTTTGCTCGGGTATTGGATTAAGGCAAAATTGGTATCGTTGAAAAGCTAATTTGATTCTCTATAATTTGGTGGGTATAAATTAGCCAAAATACTAAATTAGAATAGATTTATACTTATTCAAAGATGACCCTTGCAAAATCGAACACTAACACTTGATGGATTCAAAAACTCTTAGCTTATACTACTTTAAGTGACTCATATGAACATGCTTAATACATCATAAGCTATCCTATCACTAGGATATTCATTGTAAGTAATGTACTCAAGTATGAATCACAGGATAAGAGATTTCATACATAGGAATACTTATTCACTTCCTAGCTTAGAAACATGCGGGGTATTACAATATCTCCCCCTTTGGAACATTCGTTCTCAATTGAGAATTTACTAAGAAGGGATACAAGACAATAGAACCTGAACTGAACATGAAGAACTGAAACTTGATCCTATGACTGACATGCTTAACATACTAAACTCGTGCATATCTAATGCATAGACAACTGACTACAAAACCGTCTAAACCATCTAGCATAGCTAGAACTGGAGCGAAGGTGAGTCAAGTCTTCAACTCTTGAAAGCTCTTCTAGCATGAATCTGACCACTGAAACTTAATCTTCTTCTGAGTTAATCTGGACATGGGAGATGCAATAGAAGAAAATTCTGGGACAAACCATCTATAATAGTCACCCAAACCGAAGAAACTCCTAATATCTGATGGAGATACGGGTCTGGGCCAGTTTCTTACTGCCTCAGTTTTCTGAGGATCTACTCTAATGCCATCACCAAAAATAATATGACCAAGGAATGCTATTGATCTTAGACAAAATTCGTACTTGCTGAACTTAGTGAATAACTGGTGATCCCTGAGAGTCTGAAGAACAATCCTTAGATAGTCTGTATGATCACGCTCTGTGCGAGAATAGACCAGAATATAATTTATGAATACTATGACAAACATGTCCAAGTACTGCTTGAACACACAGTTCATCAAATCTATAAAAGCTGCTGGGGCATTGGTAAGACCAAATGACATGACTAAAAATTCAAAGTGACCATACCGAGTACGGAAAGTTGTCTTCGAAATATCACATTCTCTAACTTTGAGCTGATGATAGCCTGATCTGAGGTCTATCTTGGAGAAGTAACTAGCACCCTGAAGTTGGTCGAATAGAGCGTCAATCCTGGGAAGAGGATATCTATTCTTGACCGTGACCTTGTTGAGTTGACGGTAATCAATACACATCCTGAGAGAACCATCTTTCTTGCGCACGAATAACACTGGCGTACCCCATGGGGAAACACTGGGTCTGATGAATCCCTTATCTAAGAGATCCTTCAACTGATCTTTCAGTTCCTTGAGTTCTACTGGAGCCATTTTGTATGGCAGAATAGAAATAGGTTTACTATCCAGAAGAAGGTCTATGCCGAAGTCTATTTTCCTTTTAGGAGAAATGCTTGGAAGATCTTTGGGAAAGACATCTAATTATTCATTAACAATAGGGACTATTTTGAGGCTGGGATATTCAGAACTAGAATCTTTGACATGCATGAGATGATACACACACCCCTTAGAAATCATTTTCCTTGCCCGAAGGTAGGAAATAAGTTGACCCCTGAACGCTGAAATGCTACCCTTCCACTCTAGGACGGGCTCATTCAGGAATTAAAACTAAACTATTCTATTTCTTCAGTTGACTATGTCATAGTAGGAATGAAGTCAATCTATACCGATAATGACATAAAAATCAATCATCTCTAACTCCACTAAATCTGCTGACGTAGGTTTCTGAGATATCATAACCAGGCAGTTCTTGTATACTCGTCGGGCTATGATGGTTTTACCCACTGGGATAGAGACTGAGAAGGGCTCTGCTAGGACTTTAGGACTGATTCTGAAATCACCTGCTATGTATGGAGTAACAAAAGACAAAGATGTACCTGGGTCTAGCAAAGCATAAATATGAACATGGAAAATCTTTAATGTACCAGTAACGACATCAGGAGAATTTTCTTGATCCTGTTAGGACCGAAGAGCATAGAGTCTGTTTGGGCGTTGCCCACTGGTAGCACTGGAAATGGCACCCTGCTGGTTCGAGCGACTGGACTGAGCTATAGAATAATTTTGCTGACCCTAAAGACTTGACTGCATACACTCCCTAATCTTGTGGCCTAGATTTCCACAACCAAAATAGATATCACTACCGGCTCTGCAAATGCCCTTGTGGTTCTTACCACAAGTCTGACAAAAGGGATTTGTTTGGGCACTGCTAACACTGCCCTAAGATTTAGAGCCCGGCGCTTTGTCTCTATTGCCGTCTTTGAACTTTGGCATTGGAGCGCTAGAAGAGAAAGGAGCTGGAACGACTGACTTGGAGCAAAACTGTGAACGATTTCCGCCATCTGACTTGAGGTGAGAAAAGTTGAAATTACCTAACCTTGCTCTCTTGTTCTGCCTCTCCCTAGTCTTAAACTTCTGCTCTTCTACTTGCTGGGCATGGGTCATGAGTATGGATAAGGTCATATCACCGATCAGTATTGCAGACCTACACTCATTTACCATGCAATCGTTGACCCCTGACACGAACTTGCTCATGTTAGCTCTATTGTCTGCAACCACATGAGGAGCATACCTGGATAGCTGAGTAAATCTGAGAGAATACTCCTTAACCGTCATATTCCCCTGCCTGAGGTTGATGAACTCAAGAACTTTGGCTTCCCTCACCTCTTGGGGAAAAAATCTATTTAAGAAGGTCATAACAAATTCCTCCCACTCGATAGGGCCTGTATCATCTAACCTCTCAGACTTTTACTGTTTGTACCAATCATGAGCAACATCCTGTAAGTGGTAGGCGGATAACTCAGCACTCTTAATAGAAGTGGTACCCATGATATCAATGACCTTCTGGACTTGGTCAATGAACTCCTGAGGGTCCTCATCAGACTTAGACCCATGGAAAGATAGAGGGTTCATCCGGGTGAAGTCCCGAACCCTAGCTTCTTTGGGAGTGGCCACTGGATTGGCCGAAATAATTGGTGGCCATTCATTCTGTGCAGCCATGGACTGAGCAAGTTTGGTAAAAGCGACTCTAAACTCCATATAGGAAACATGTTCGCCCAAAGGATCTTTGGGCTGAGGAGCTGGCTGGTTTCTTCTCTTTAGGGCCATGGTCTAGAATAAGAGAAGAATGGACTAGATTGAGAGTTTAACTTGTGATTATGCTCACTAGCATGACATGAATAATGAAGAAAGGGGATTGTTCCTAAAACATCTTATAGCCTCCCACACATAAATGTGGTGTGCAACACACCCATGTTGAAGACTCTACTAGATGCGGCTTTCAGACTTTCTAGGACTCTATTGAACCTTAGGCTCTGATACCAAGTTTGTAACACCTCGATTTGCTGAACCAAAATGCTATACAGTGCTCATGACCACGAGGGACCACAAGCTAACCCATGACTGATATCTGTACCTGTATACTGCAAATCATAATATAATAATGTGGAATACATGGAACTGTAAGGACATAAGGTTCAACTGAATACAATCATATGGGAAAAAATACCCAAAATAACTAAATCTGGACGTAAATCTAAAATTAAATCCAAAATCCTCTAAACTGTCTGAATAAGGAGTTGAAGAAACAAGTCTCCAACTAACTCCGTAAAACTAAACTGAAGAATAAATAAATGAATTAGATCATATTATCCTCGAATCAATGAGGACTCACTGTGTCTCTGCGACCGAAATGCTACTGCTACTACTGGGCTAGAGCTCGTGTCTCGAAACCTATGGTGTAACATGAAAAGAAATCACTATAGCAAAAATGCGTCAGTATAATTGGAGTACTGAGTATACGAGGAAGGTAGGCTGTACATAAAGGGTTTCATGCATGAACAACAATAACTAACTAATATGAACGTAGGAGTGCAAACACACATATATAGAAACAGGGACCATGGATACGTGATAGCATGACTTGTAATCTAACACATGGTTTACTGATAACTGTCCTAACTGATACTTAAACTGATAACATAGATGACTGTACCTGATAGTCCTATACTTACTGATATCTGAAGAACTATCTAAGTTCTTTTACTAAGACTGTTACTGAAACTATAAGAAGTAGTGTTTAACCGACATGCCCCATGTATGCTGTTATGGCTAAGCTGGGGTCCAATCTCTGCCCCGACTGAAGGGGTGTCAATACAGCGCCACTGGTAAGGAATGCTGTGAGTGACCCTTATCTGGCGGGTACTCAATGAGAATGGTGGGAAACCTAAACTAATGGGTTAATCTACCTCATCAACCCTAATCTGATAGGTTAAGATGTCTCAACCTACGCTGGCTACATAGTTCTGGAACACAAGGATTGCTACTAAGAATCACACCCTGAAATAGCGGGTAAGTTCCTATCCTTGGGTTCACTCGGTGCTAATCTCTACTCCCATCTGGAGGGACTGGACATGAATAACTGACTGTGCATGACTTAATCTTACTAAATTTTGTTGACTGGCGGAATGTTACTGATATCTAACAACAGACTAAGATTATGAGGTTTTCCTGAGTCACATGACTGACTGAAGTCTATGGAATCATAGCTTGAGTTTGGATATCCTGAAACATGACATGGCTCTAGGCACACAGCTATAGTTTTTTGGTACAGGTATCCCTAGGACTCGATGGAAGAAAACTGACACACATGACTAACTTGATCATAAGAGTAGAGTACATAATTTATAATATCATAAGTAGGGATCTCATACTAAGCATGGTTATCAACAATGTATTGCATGGAAAGGATTTCATATCACATGGAAGTACTTGCACAATCTTAATATAATGTTTGTTGCATATCATATTGGCAATGCATACTAATAGCATGGAAGTTCATATGGATTGCATGGTTATCATACATCTTTTTGATAAGTAGGATTTGCAAGTAAACATAGAAAAATCTCATAAGAATAGTTCATGAGTATTCCAACAATGTTTACAAGTCACATTAACAACATAAAAGTCATTAGAACGTAAGGGTCTATCATGAATCCTTCACTTAGTCACAATTTAGCTATATTGCATGATTTCTAGTTTCTTAGGCATTTTATCAAACACCTTGCATGTACATCTTAAGCATAGGTGAAATCCTCAAATTCATACATCATGAACAATCAAATTTACATGTTTCCAACTCATATGATATCATGAATTCATAAAAACATATAAAGATTCCATCTTGGGAATCACCCAATATCAACAACATGATCATCCACAACCAACAATATAGAAATCATACTTTATAATGAAAAAGAGGAAAACTATCATGCATCAACATGGGTATGATCATATCACCACAATCAACCAAGATTTTGTATTTTAAGGATTGATTCTTGAACTCTATGAACAAATTAAATCCATAGATGAACATTACGCATACCTTAGAAGGAAGATTCTTGGTAATTGACAGAGGAATTTCCTTGAAATCGTATCTTCAAGCTTAATTATTCAACCCTAGTTGTTTTTCTCCTTTAGAGATCTTGGATGATGAGCTTTGAGATGAAGTTAGGGTCCCAGTATGTTTATAAGATATATATTTCATAGGGTTAAGTTTAGGGACGTGTAAGGAGTATTTAAAGACTTAATTACCTTTAAAATAACTCAAAACGAAGTGTTTTTGAAACCAGGAATTGACTTAGGTGACGCCCATGTGATTGCCTATGCCTGGGTTGGGCCGCGCCTAACCAATCGCCTATGCGTGGGTTAGGCGGCGCCTAACCAATCGCCTATGCTTACTGTCTCTCACGAAAATGGGAATAACTTTTCACTCGGGTATTGGATTAAGTCAAAATTGGTATCGTTGGAAAGCTAATTAGATTCTCTAAAATTTGGTGGGTCTAAATCATCCAAAAATATCACATTAACATCGATTTATACTCATTCAAAGATGACCCTTGCAAAATCAAACACTAAAACTTGATGGATTCAAAAACTCTTCACTTGTATTACCTTAAGTGACTCATATGAACATACTTAATGCATCATAAGCTATCCTACACTAGGATATTCATTGTAAGTCATGTACTCAAGTATAAATCACAGGATAGGAGATTTCATACGTAGAACTACTTATTCACTTCCTAGCTTAGAAACATGCGGGGTATTACACAGTATTAGTACCAAGATATAAGTAAGTCCACGTTATTAAAATTCATGAGTTAGTGTTATCACGATCTTAGATACAGTTACTTATTCATGCATGTATTCTTATATTCGTGTTATTTAGTCAGTTAGTATTGTTCATGCATATGAACCATTGCGTTCAGCCTACCTCACTTGCGCACCAGTACATTCAATCGTACTGACGTATTTGCGCTACGGTATTTTGTACCATAAGTTCAGAAGCACGTACTCCAGAGTATCAATAGCATTCCTATTTCAATAGTCAGAGTCATCAGTGAGTCATCATTCCAGGATGTTATTATTTGATTATTTTAACCTTTTAGTACTTAGTCTATTTTAGCTGATGGGGTTAGTTGAGGGATTGTCCCACCAACTCTTTATTCAAGCAGATCAGTTTTAGAGTCTTTCAGACACAACATTTTTAGACAGTTATTTTAGTTCTTTTTTGGTATTATTATACCATATTTTTAGTTAAGTATCAATATCGAACCTTATGGCCTTTCTATTAATGTTTCCATATTTACGATATTACTATTATTATTCAGGGCTCAGTTAATGATATCAGTCGTGGGTTAGTTTATGGTCCTTTGGTATTATGAGCACCGTGTAGCATTTTGGGTATAGAATTCGAGGCGTTGCAAAATTAGTATTAGATCCTAAGGTTCAACATCATCCTAGGATGTTTGAAAAATAGTATCTAGTAGAGTTTTGTACATGGGTTTGTTGTGAACCATACTTATGTGCAGGACACTATGAGATGTTTTAGGAATAGTTTCCCTTCTTTTAGTATTCGTGTTGTGCAAGTTAGAATGAGCTCCATTCAAACTCCCAGTTTAATCTCGTTTTCTCTTTCATTTACAAAACATACCTCTTAAAAGGGCTAATTAAAAAAGAATAGGGAATCAGTCAACACCTCAGCTTGTCCAGGCAGATCCTCTGGATGAGCACGTCTCTTATGTCGAACTCAGAAATGTATTCACTACTCTATCCACTTTAGTCACATCTTAGAATAATTGGCCAGCTACTGCTTCAGCCAGCCCAATGGCTAATTTTGCTGCAGCCAGGAGCCAGGACTTCATCTGAATGAATCCTTCCCTATTCTGCGGTTCTAAGTCTGAAAAAGATCCACATGAGTTCCTTGACCAATTTTAGAAAGTAATAGATATCATAGGAGTGACTTCCAGTGAGAGTGCAGAGTTAGCCACCTATCAGCTACAAGATATATCCCATACATGGTTTACGTAGTGGAAGGTAGACAGGGGTACAGATGCAAAGCCCATAGAACGGAAGAGTTTGCTACGACTTTCTTAGATAGATTCATTCCCCTAGAGCAGAAAGAAGCAAAAGTGTTAGAGTTCATCAACCTCAGATAAGGTAGCATGAGCGTAAAAGAATACTCCCTCAAGTTTACTCAGTTAGCCAGATATGATCCTTCTGTAGTAGCAGAAACTAAATCTACAATGAATAAGTTTGTGTCTGGGATATCAGGTAGTATATTTAAGGAGTGTAGGACTACGATGTTGATTAAGAAGATGGACATATCTAGGCTCATGGTCCATGCCCAACATATTGAGGAGCAGAAACTTAAAAAGAAGGAGAGGGAAAGTAAAAGGGCCAGAACTGGTAGTTATAGTTTTTCTCAGCTAGGGTTGCAGGGTGCTAACCATTCTTAGTAAAGACAGAAGTTTTCAACCCTAGTTCCCTATTCAGCTAGTGCACCAGTACCAAAGTTTAGAAATGACCGTAGAGATAGGGCACCAGGTTCTAAGGCCCAGGGTAGTGAGAGCAGGGTTTTACTCATCCACTTTGTGAAGAGTGTTATAAGTATCATAAGGGTATATGTAGAGTCGATAGTGATGTGTGTTTTAGATGTGGTGAGATAGGTCACAAGGTACAAGATTCTCTAATGTCTTGCCCTAAAAGTACACACGGTTGTCCTTCAACTCAGTATGGTCCCCCAAATCAACATAGTGCCAATTTGAGCGCTATCAATGGGCAAAGCCCAAATAGACTCTATGCACTTCAGTCCTGACAAGATCAAGAAAGTACTCCTAATGCAGCCACTGGTATGTCATAGATCCCTCATTTACATATTCACTTTTCTTCAGATTCAGGAGCTTCCTTTTTATTTTGTAACACTTTGCATAACAATCAACTTTAAGGTCATACCAAATGTTAACATGACCTTTTTCTATTCCCCACCTCAGTGAGTTAATCTAACACAGCCTAACAGGTATACAGGAACTATCTGGTTATGAAATCTCTGAAATTCAGGCCTTAAAGTTCCAGTAGTAATACCAGTAGGTGTAGGGAATCCATAAAGGAAGATGATTCCTGACACATTCCTATCTCAGTGCAAAGTTTTGTTCTTCAACCATCACGGTACTTACACATGCTTTCCATTTTAGTCCCACAAAGACACCTTATATCCATGAGGTTTTCATATAATTATGTGTGTTTTAAGTTCCTAGTAAGAGGAGTACAATTTCATCCAATGTTGTGGATCATGTTCCTCAAACTCAGAAATTCCAAACCCAGTTTGTGTGGCTCATGACTCATGCACTCATGCCATGCTTTACAGTATGCTTAGCCCGTACGATACATGACTTCACACCTAGTGTTCAGTCAAACTTAGATTATTCCATGTATACCCTCAGTTTAGATCCCTCAGTGAATCTATAGTATTAATCTTCTATCCTACAGGCCTCAGTTACAGTGAAAGTTCAATAATTAATATTTAGTAAAAGACTCAGATTTTCCTTCAGGACCATGGCTTTTAGCGATCAGTTACTTAGCCATTAAAATTTAGTACTTCCATACCAGTCTAACCCTCAGATATAGAAAACCAGCATCTAGCCTCAGTTATAGTCTTAGTTACGATTAAAGTCTCAATTACCATCTTAGCTATAATCTCAATCCCAGTCCTCGTCCAGTAGTCAAATAAAAAACTCAGTCCAGTTTTAAGATTACCCGACCATAGCATATGGCCATCAGTTACTCAGTTATTCGTATTATAGTACCTTAGTTTACAAAATATTTTTGAATCATGATTAGATGCCTGGTCTTACATTCTTAATATAATACCATTTTCCCTAACTCATGCTCAGTTACCTCATGTTACCCAGTAAGTCATTTCCTTCTATGTATAATACCCTATAGTCTTAGTCCAGCTATCTATACTAAGTATAGTTTAGTTTTACACGCCCAATATTCAGATATAAGTTATTCAGTTAATCAGATAAAGTTAGTATATATTTATGCATTCGTGCTCAGCATCCATGTAAATCTTTTTAGTAGTCTCAGTTGTAGTGCATAAGGTCTAATAACTTTGTCTTAGCTTCTGATCCCGGATATCCGCCACGATTCAGTTCATAGGTGCCTTGTGCATTGCCCAAGTTTTCTTTAGTATCTCATTAAAATCAGTATTGTTTGAGGGACCTAGTGTCCAAAGGGGGATATACATGATAATTCCCCAAACCCTTATGACATAAAACATGTCATTATCTCTTCTCGTAATGAATCTAGTTTCGAGTAAGGGGGTACTTATAAGTTGACCCTCAAACTCTGACCTCATCCATAAGCCACGTATTCAAGGTACTCAATTCAGATCAAGATATCCAGCTCATGTATCACATTCCAGACTCAGTTACATTCATGTGTTTCCGCTCGTGCATATCTAGTAATTAATTTAAGTCTCATTAGCATTTTCAATTTAAGGAAACAGTCTCCCTTGAACTTATCCAGTTTTATGCTCAGATTTCCATGATGAACATGGTATCAATTACCATTACATATTCAGTCATGCATTCATAAACTAGTTAACCATTTATTAGATATGCATATTTAGAATGATACATTCAGTTTATCTGTCATATCAGTCATGGAATCATGTTCCAGTTGTTCATATTCAGTATGTACGACAATTTATCTTTTCTTTTCTCTCAATCAGTCTCATTCGAGGATGACTGTTCTTAAGGGAGAGATATTGTAAGACCACATAAAATTCTAAAGTTTAATTTAGTCCTTTAATCTTATCAAGGGGTCCCAGACTTAGAAAATTCTAGCTAGGTTCCCAGACATAGCCTATTATTGGCCTTCAATAGTTGGCAATCTCATTTTTTCCCCTTAACATGCTTTAATGGTCCGTATTTTTATTATTTCATGATCAGGAAGGTCAATAGGCGTTCCCGGACAAGTTTTAGATTTTTCAGAACATGTTTAGATCATGTTCAGAGTCCCAAAATAGTGGAACAAAGCGATCATGGCATTCCGCATCCTCAATCGTGTTGGTCAATATTTATGCAGGCTTCTCGAGCCAAAACTTTTGAGGCACGAAGTGATCGTGGTGCGACGCATCGAGTATTGCATCGCATCCATGAACGTGTTGCATCACTTGTAGCGTCGGCATCCAGTTTTTAGTCATTAAATCTCTGCATTTTTAAGGGAAAAAGGGTCAATTTCCCATCCTTATATAAACCCAATAACACGTGATTCAACAATATTTCACCCAAAATATAGAGTTTCTCCCTAGTTTCTCTCAAGAACAAGTTAGGGTTTTCAATTAAGGATTCAAATTCAATAAGCAAATTCAAGAATCTCTCTATTAATCTTTGTAAAATCAAGAACTAAGGTATGTCAAGTGTTGATTTATGGATTTCTTTCATCCATGAATTCCAAAATCCCTATTTCAAATTATAAAACATGATATTTATATTGTGGGTAGTTTGTAACCATGTTTATCTTGTTGTATGATTACCAAGTTGGAATCTTTATATGTTTTCATGAAACTACGTTAGAATGTAAGATTAAATCCATGAATTGAGTTGTTTATGATGTGTAATTTGATGATTTCACCTATGCCCTGAGTTATGCATGTAGGGTGTTTGATAAAAATGGCTAGGAGGATAGAAATTGGGTACTATAGCTCAATTGTGAGTCAAATAATAAATGCATGCTTTACCATTATGACCCAGACTGACTTCTATGATATTATGTGCATTATGAGTATTTGATGGAGTTTTCATGAGATTAGGGTGATGAAAGTATGGCATTTCTATATGAAATTCCATCCATGTACAACATTATGATGACTATGTGTTTCATGAAATCCCTAACTTATTGTATTATGAATTATTGATATTGGTTATGTGTTCACAAAGTGTCAAATCTTATCAGTTTCATACTATCGAGTCCTGGGGGTACTTGTACCCGACAAGTTAGTTGTGTTCCTAGAGTAGTGTTAGTTTTCACGATACTCCTATTCAAGCCATGATAATTAGGATTCAGTCAGTTACATGACTCAAGAAAACTCAGTAATTTTAGTAATCTCAGTCAGTTATCCAATCTCAGTAGTATTCCGTCAGTTAAGGAAATTTAGTGAACTCTGTTCAAATCAGCTAAAAGATACTATTAGTAATAGTTCAGTTCAGTTTAAATCAGTTTAGTGCTTTTTCAGTTAGGAGTAGGATTCAGCACCGAGTGAACCCAAGGATGGGGACTCACTTATTAGACAGTAGAGGGTGTGATCCTTAAAAGCTATCCTTGTGTTCCAAAACTACGTAGCTAGCATAGGTTGAGATGTACCCTACGATTTTAGGTATTAGACACCTCATTTGATTTTTTCCCACTAGAAGAGGTTAACGGAAGAGCTCCCTGTCAGAGAGGATTTACTCAGAGCTTGTCTTTACCCGTGGCATGAGCTTTTCTTTACCCGTGGCATGGTACTGACACCCTTCCAGCTGGGTTTACAAGTTGGACCGTACTAGTTTAGTTTTAGGGCATGTCGGTCAGATGATTACCTCCCCCAGTCTCAGTTTTAAATCTAGTCTTAGTAATAGAACTCAATTTAGTTCTATAGTTTCAAGACTATCAGATACAGTCGCTCACTCAGTACAGAACTCAGCTAGTTCCATCAAAATCAAGACTTTTAGACATAGTCGCCCTGCTAATAGTATATTAATTACACAAAATTTATGCTACCGATATAAAAATTTCAGGAATGTTAGATACAGTCAATCAGACGAGTTCTTCATAGTCAAAACTGTTAGAAATAGTCTTTCCTTTATCTGTAATATGACATCAATTCCTCACTACTCAATAGACTTAGTCTTTCAGTATCACAATATTAGTACCCAGTTATGAGTAAATCCATGTTATCTGAATTTATGAGTCAGTGTTATCACAATCTCAGAAATAGTTATGCATTCATGCATGTATTCTCACGTTCATGTTATTTAGTTCATTAGTATTTTTTATGCATATGAACTGTTGCATTCATTCTACCTCACTTTCATACTAGTACATTCAATCATACTGACATATTTGCGCTATGGTGTTTTATACCATAAGTTCAGAAGCACGTGCTCCAGAGTATTAGTAGCATTCCAATTTTAGCTATTAGAGTCAGCAGTAAGTCCTCATCATTCAAGGATGTTATTATTTGATTATTTCATTCTTTTAGTACTTAGTTTATTTTAGCAGATGGGGTTAGTTGGAGGATTATCCTATAAACTCTTTATTTAGACAGTTCATTTTTAGAGAATTTTAGACTACAGCATGTTCATATAGTTATTTTAGTTGTTTTTTGGTATTGTTATACCATATTTTCAGTTATGTATCAGTATTTAACCTTATGGAATTTTAGTTCATGTTTCCATATTTATGATATTACCATTTTTATTTAAGGCTCAGTTACAGATATCAGTTATGGATTAGCTTGTGGTACTTCAGGATTATGAGCATTGTGTAACGTTCCATGTACCAAATTTGGGGCGTTACATAAAGATATTCATAAGTTTCACTTAGAGTAAAGTGAGCTAATTGCTCATGATTCAATAAATTTTTTGTGTTTGATTTCATAAAGGTCATCTTTGAATGAGTATAACATTAAGTATATGTGTAATTTAGAAGAATAATACCCACCAAATTGTTGATAATTGAATTAACTTTCAAACAATATCAATCCTGCCTTAATTTGACACTCGGGCAGAAAGTTATGGCTGTGCAAAGGGGTGTACCGCGCCTAAAAATTGCAAATATTCACAGGAAAGGGCTTCCCATAGGGTGTGCAATGCAAACCTTAAGGTTTTTCATAGGGTGTGCGACATAAACCTTAAGGTTTGCCATAGCTTGTGCAACGTAAACCCCATGGACAACAACAAAGACATTTTGTTTTTGTGTTATTTTGAGGGAAAATAAGTCATTTGACACCTCTTAAATGTCCCTAAACATAAATACACAAGATTTATAGATCCTAAACATGTTTTAAACCTAATGACATCATCATTTTATCATCTAAAACAAAACAGGAGTAAAACAACTAAGGGTTTCCACAATCAAGATCAAACGTTCAATTTTGTGATCGTGCTATCTTATCGTTTTTAAAATCAACCCCATGTTAAAGTCTTGAACCCTACATGTTTGTGAAATAGTTGAGTGAATAAATGTAAAAAATGATTTTGTTCTATGGTTTCAAAGCTTTCATGTGCCCTATCATTATTGTTATCGAGTCCTGGGGGTTATGAATACCCAAAATTTAGCTGTTTACTTAGTCTGAGTATTTTATAAATGGTTTTATACACGTATGAGGATTATCTATTTAGTCAGTTATCATGTCAGTCAAACTTAGACCAGTTCAATAATCTAAGTTAGTTCCTTCTTTAGTTAAACTTAGTTTAGTCCCGTAATTAGTGTCAATTTGGTTGAGAGTAGGATTCAGCACTGAGCTAACCCAAGTATGGGGGAATTCCTATTAGTATAGGGTTTGACACTTAGTAGCAATCCCTAAGTTACCAAACTAGGAAGCCAAAATAGGTTTTAGATGTCTTCCTACTAGTTTAGGGTTGACACATATCTCATGAGTTTTCTTGTTAGTTTAGGGTTGACAAGGTGTCTTGAAGCTATTTTAGGGTTGAAATGACCATTGTTAGTACCCGTGGCAAAATACTAGCCCCCTTCCAACTGGGGTCACAATTTGGACCCCTATCAGCTCAGATTTGGGGTATGTCGGTTAGATGATACCTCTAATAGTTTCAGTTTTAGTTTCAGTGTTCAGTCCAGAACACAGTTTAGGTTTCCTCGACTATAGCATATACTTAATCAGTTTTTCAGTTATCAAATTTATGTATTTAGTTTATAGACTATTTCAGAATCATGTTATACGCTTATCATGAATTTTTAGATTTTACTAGATTCATGCAAGCACATCAGTTATTCAGTTACCTAATGCTACTCATTCAGTCAGTTATTACTCATGCACATAACACATGCATAACCGCCTAACCTCATTTAGCATATCAGTACATTTAAAGTACTGATCGCATATTCATTTTTTTGCTATGATGTCTCATATCATAGGTTCGGATGCTCAGGTACCCGATAGCACTTAGACATTCCAACGTATCAACAGCAGCAGTGTGGAGTCCTCATATTTTGAGGAATGGTTATGTTTATTTTAGTGTTTTCAGTTCTATAGTCAGTTGGAGTTAGTTGGTGCCTTTTCCATTAAACGTTATACAGTCAGTTTTAGAGGCTTTTAGACACTTCAGACAGTCAGTCAGTTTATCATTTCTTTTATCAATTTTCAAACAGTTGTTTTCTCTTAGTTGTTTTCAGACTTATCATTCAGAAATTTTTTAGTATTTAAAACCTTATGGTGAATTCAGTTATTCCACACATAAGTATTTTGTTATTATTATTCAGGGTTCATAACAGGTACCCGCTCATAGGCTAGCTTGTAGTCACTCATGACCATAAGAATCATATCGCATCGAGGGTGTACTCTCAGGGCATTACAAACTTGGTATCAGAGCCTGAGGTTTTAAATGTCCTTGGGATTCTGAAAACTATATTAAGTCTTGTGCATGGGTGTGAAGCACGTTATACTTATGAACAAGAGGCTACAAAATGTTTTAGAAAAAGTTTCCCCATTCAGTGTTTATGTCATGCGAATGGGCATGAGCTCAATTTAAACTCTCTTTCTAATTATATCTTCTTCCTATTTATAGAACATGCCTCCCAGAAAGAATAATGGAAGAAGAAAAAGAAATCAACCTGTACCTCCGCTCATTAAAGAAGATCCTCTGAATGAGAATGTTTCCCATGCCGAGTTCAGAGCTGCATTAATCACTTTTGCCACTTATTAGAAACTAAGAACAACTAGCAGGCTTCTATCCTAACCAATCCAGTGGCTAACACCGCCGTAGCTAGAATTTGGGATTTCACTCGAATGAATCCTCCTTTATTTTCAGGATCCATGTATGATAAGGATCTGCAGGATTTTTTTGACATGGTTTAGAAGGTGATAGATATTATGGATGTATATTCTAGTAAGAGCGTGGTGTTGGCTTCTTACAAATTACAGTATATAGCTCATACTAGTCATAAGTAGTGGAAGGAGGATAGAGGTACAGATACAGGGCCTGTAGAGTGGTAGAAGTTTTCAATGACCTCTTTAGACAGGTTCTTTCCTTTAGTGTTAAGGAAAGATAAGGTGATGGATTTTATCAATCTGAAATAGTGTAGTAGGAGTGTGAAGGAGTATTCACTTAAGTTTACTTAGTGGGTGAGGTATGCTCCTAATATGGTGTATTATATCAGGCCTAGAATGAGTAAGTTTGTTTTCGGTATAGCTGATAGTGTAGTCTAGGAGTACAGGACAACTATGACGATTAAGGAGATAGACTTTTCTAGGATTATGGTCCATGCTTAGCAGATTGAGGTGGAGAGGTCTAAGAAGAAAGAGAGAGAGATTAAGAGGGATAGGACATAAAGTTTTTGTTTCGCTCAGCCGGGGTCAGAGGATGATTATCATTCTCACTTCTGTCAGAAGTTTTTATACCCAGCTCCATCTTCAGCTAGTGTTCCAGTACCAAAATTCAGGAATGATGGTCAAGATGGGGCATGAAGATCCAAGACCCGTGGTAGTGGGAATAGTGGTTGTACCTATCCATTTTATGATGAATGTGGTAGGAATCACAATGGGTATGTAGAGCTATCTGTGATTATGTGTTTTGGATGTCGAGAGCTAGGCCATAGATTAATAGAATTTCCTAAGATTTTTCCACGGAATCAGCACAGTAGTCCCTCAGCTTTAGTAGGTCGCTCGACTCAATAGGACGCCACTTCTAATGCCATCAGTGGCAACGCTATAACAAACTTTATGCACTCCGATCCTGATAGGATCAAGAAATTTCTCCTGATGTAGTTACGTGTATGTTATAATTATTTCATAGTCTTGTTTATGTTTTTGTATACCTTGAAACTTCAATTACTTTTTGTAACCCCTTAAATAGTGGTTAAATTCAGTGTCAGGCCCGAAACTCTAGTAGAGCCATTCTTAGTGTCTAGTACCATAAACTTAGAATGATGGAATTAAGCTAATGGAGTTATGGCAGAAAGAGTAAACAAGTCAGGCTCTCATATCCTAATTGTGATACCAGTATGTGATGAAAAGTTGTAGAGAGGAAGATGCCCTACTCATTCTTATTTCAATCGTTGTGCTTCATTTATCATGATATCTACACATTCCTTAGATGTCAGCTCTATGATCATACCTCATATTCGTGCATCTAATAAAATATCATTAATTCTCCCAGGTCCTAGTATAAGTAGTTCCAATTTTCTCAAAAATAAAGATCATGTTCCGTAACTTTTTGAACTCCAAATTCAGGTCATGCCGCTCATGACTCATGTACTCATCTTTATAGTATGTTCTGTTCTAGTATTGATGCTACACTCTTAATGATCAATGCAATTTAGATTAATGTCATACAAGTCATCAGGTAAAACCTCTTTGACGAATTCATGTCATTGACCCTCTATTCCTCAAACCTCAGCTTCACATTCTAGATATTCAGCCATGATTCACTCCGTAAGTATTTCATACATTATCTCGGTCTTTTCTCAGTATTTCAACCACATCAGTATCATTCGGGTGACATAATATCCCAAGGAGGAGATGCACTATAATTCCCCAAGCTTTCATGCATTAAACCTTCCATTTTCTCTTCACATAATAAGATCCTTCTTGAAGTAATGGGTACTCATAAATTGACTTTCTCATTTAAATATCAGCCTTATAACCATTCTTATGTCATGACATGTATCCAATAAAATCTATTTAGTTCATGATATTTAGTTAATATATAATGTTTCAGACCCAGTTATGTTCTCATGTTCCCATTCATGCATGTTCAATATATGATCTCTGATTCTTTAGTATTCTCAGCATAACCAACCTCATTCGAGGATGAATATTCCCACGGGAGGAGATATTGTAATACCCTATATGGTTCTAAGCTAGAAATCAGACCTTCATTCCTACGTGTGTAAGCTTTATTCCCATGATTCATACTTGGATCTATATTTCATGATCATTACCCTAGTGTAAAGAAAGATTATAAGGTGGGAAAGATATTTATAAGTGTCACTTAGAGAAAAGTTATCTAAGAGCCCTTGATTAGGCTAATTTTTGGTGTTTGATTTCACAAGGGTCAACTTTGATCTAGTATAACTTTTTGTATATGGGGAATCTATAAGAATAAAACCCACCAAATTGTAGATAATTGAATTATCTTTCCAACGATACCAATTTTGCCTTAATCTGACACCAGAGCGAAAAGTGTTGGCTTTGCAAAGTGGTATGTGTCGCATAACAATCCCAGACGTTCACAGGAAAGGGTTTACCATAGGGTGTGTGATGCAAAACTTAAGTATTGACGTAGGGTGTGGGATGAAAACCTTAAGGTTTTCCATATCTTGTGCGATGCAGACCCAAGGGACAATGACCTAGACATTTCTTTTTGGAGTTATTCCGAGGACAACTAAGTCATTTGTCACCTTTTAAACGTCCCTAAACATAACTACATGAAATTTATAGATCCTAGAAATATTTTAACCCTAATAACATCATCAGTTAATCATCTAAAACACAAGTGGAAAACAAACAGCTAGGGTTTGCACAAGCAAGCTCAAAGGTTCAATCTTTCCACAATTTCTCCGTCGTTAAGCTATGCAAGATGTTCATGCATAGGTCCTTTTTACCCATGGAGTCCAAGAATCCATTTTCAATTTTAAAGTTTAGATATTTACATGTTATTAAGATTTATATTGATGAACTTCCATGAATCTCGACACTATATCATGCTTATAAATTATTTTGATGGAATTTGTCCGTAACATGTTCGAAAGGTGATTTTACCATGTATATCCTTAACCTATGAATTTTAGTAGTGAAATTATGTTATTATCTCATGTTTAACTATTCCCAAGCTTTAACTCTTAAAGCCCATTTGTTTGATGAAATACCTAAATGATTGGGTTTGGAACAATGACTAATTATTACATGCTTACAATAAAATTACATGTTTACAACGAATTACCTCCATGAAACTCTTATGAATTTTGACTATGTATTACATTTTCAAGAGTTTAATAGAAAGATCCCTTACATGTTTGAAAATTAAAGTATGTTTATTATAATACCCTGTACTTTTACCTAACTTAAATTCATCCAAAAAATGTCAAAACACCTGATGTAAAGATGAATACACTTTTATATATGTGGAATTTTCAAGATTTTGGTATCATCGATACCAAATTTGCCCAAATTCAACATCTGGGCAAAGAGTTAGAGCCATTTTAGCAAGACACTATGCCAACCTGCACTTCAGCGCATCGTGGAGGCTGACCAAAGGGCAATTGTTACTTTCCAGTGAGCGGATGCGATACCACCACATCACGCCACCAGCCACTTTCTCAATTTTCACTTTCCAGTGTGACTCCACGATAATGACACATCATTCCAAGTGGTAAATTCCATGCAGTGAGTCAGCACGATGGCACCGCATCGCACTAAACCTCTAGTTCCCAGTTATCTAGTTTCCAATGAGCTGGCGTGATTTCACCGGATCATGCCGACATGCATAATTAGGTTTCTCGTGACGATTTTTAATATGTTTCCCATGGGTAGTTTGGTATTTTTCCACGGCCTTAGTCAGTTTAAACACGAAATTTAAACCCTAAATACCCCATTATCTTATTAATTCTCACTTTCTCTTAAGAATTAAAACATTCTCTCTCAAAGGTAATAAACCTTAGTTCAAGAAATCAAGAACAAGCCTAAGGATTTCCTCTAAGAACCTTCATGAAAAAATCTTCCAAGGTATGTTAGATGTTGATTCTTGGGTCCCTTTAACCCTTGAATTCCAAGAATCCTTTTTCAAAGTACATAGATGATGTATTTATGATTTTCATGTTTGAATTAGATTGAATTCATATTTATAATATTATTTGGGTTCCAGATCATGATTTTAATGCAAGTTTAATGAAATGAAATAGCATATATAACAAATATATGATTATATTGATAGATACTTAAATTTATAAAGTGATTAATGTATCTATGATGTTGTTTTGGTTTTCAATCTATGATTATGGTAAGATTCATGAAAAAATAGAATGGTATTTATGGGGAATTATATGAATTACATGCCAAACCCTTGAATTATCAATTAAGTATTGTATCCATTGGATTCAGTCTTAGTCCAATCAAGTCCAGTATACTCAGTTTAGTGTCTTTCAGTTGGGAGTAGAATTCAGCATTGAGATAGTGCAGGGATGATGGCTTTCCCGTTAGATAGGCATTGTCGTTATTAGCAATCCCTGTACTCCAGAAGTGCATAGAGTGCAGGATGAGGGGTCACCCATCAAATTAGGCTTGACTACCTCCCAGGGGTTACCCATCAGATTAGTCTTGGCTCTACCCAGGTGTCACGCATCAGTTAGACTTGGCATCCTGGTTTTCTAGTGTTAGTACTAGTGGCATGGTATTAGCACCTTACAGGTTGGACCCTAATCACTTCAGATAGAGGCATGTCAGTTAGATAATTACATCCCACAGTTTCAGTCATAGTTTTAGTCTTTAATTCAAAACTCAGTTCAGTTTTACAGAATCAGGACTATCAGATATAGTCAATCAATATCAGTTAATCAGTTATCAGAATTCAATTATCAGAATTTGATATTGTAATGCCCTAAATATAGTGCCCAAAATGCTACACGGTGCTCATGACCTCGAAAGACCACAAGCTAACCCATGACTGATATCTGTACCTGAGCACTACATAATATACTATATAAATATGGAAAAAAGGCTGAAACGCCATAAGGTTCAAATATCTAATAAAACACAACATATGAAAATACGAAATATCAATACCAAAACAACTTAAAAAATTGTCTGAACATACTATAGTCAGAAAGCCTCTAACACTATACTGTCTGAATAAGGCATTGATGGGACATGTCTCTAACTAACTCCAACTACTGAAATAAACTAAGTACTGTAGAAGTGAACTAATCAAATCATAATATCCTTGAATGATGAGGACTCACTATTGACTCTGACTGTTGAAATTGGAATGCTACTGATGTTGTGAAGCTCCTACTTCTGAACCTATTGTGTAAAACACCATAGCGCAAATTCGTCAGTATTATTGGATGTACTAGTATGCTAGTGAGATAGGATGAATGCAAAGGGTTCATATACATGAACAATACTAACGAACTATATAACACGAACATGACAATACATAAATGAATAAGAAACTGTAACTGAACTAGTGATAATACTAGCTACTAAGTCTGAATATTCATATCATGAGTTATTGATAATTGATGTAACCAATACTGAGTGACTGTATCTTACAGTGTAGATTTTGATAGAACTAGTTGAGTTCCATACTGTACTAGGTGACTGTATCTAACAATCTAGATTCTGTAGAACTATCTGAGTTCTATTACTGAGACTAAGACTAAGATTGTAACTGTGAGAAGTAGTCCTTTAACTAACATGCCCCTAATAAGTTATTATAGCTTTGTTGGGGTCCAATCTGTAACCCTAATTAGAAGGGAGCCAATACCGCGCCACTGGTAAGGACAAACTGTGAGTGACCCTCATATAGTAGGTACTCTAATAAAAATTATGGGACCCTCATCTAATAGGTTAAGCCACCTTATCTACCATCATCTAGAAGGTTTTATGTCTCAACCTACGCTGGCTACGTAGTTTTGGAGCACAAAGATTGCTTCTAAGAATCACACCCTCTACTAATAGGTGAATTACCATCCTTGGGCTCACTCGGTGTTAAATCCTACTCCCATCTGAATAGACACTGAACTGAATATAATGGACTGAAATAGACTAAGTTCACTGAAATTGTTTGACTATCAAAATATTACTAAGATCTGATAACTGACTGAGATCACAAAGATTACTGAGATTACTTAACTGATACTGAATTTATTGAGTTTTCCATAGTCATGTAACTGACTGAATTCTACAGTTCATGGATTGACTGAGATTATCATGAAACTGACCCTAGCTCTAGTCACACAGCTAAATTGTTGGGTACAAGTACCCCAGGACTCGATAACATGAAACTGACAAGACATAGCCCTTCTTGAACCCATGACCATAATTAATAATATACAATAAAATCACTTGGGAGTTTCATGAAGAACTTGGTTTTCATACTCTTGTACATATATAGGAATGCATTCAAATATGTCATGGTTAAAAAATTCTAGTCTCATGGGCATTCCATTAAACAATTTTAATGCATCATCATAGCATGAGAGTCATTTTGAAACATAAGGATAACGCATGGATTTATCATTTAGGCCCTATTGAGTCAATAAGCATAAATCTTACTCTCTAAGGCATTTTATCAAATATCTAGTATGCATAACTTAGGGCTTAACCTTGAACATCAACTTAACACATCAAGTTCCTTTATTCAACTCAACTTCATCGATTTCAATCCATTCATTAACAAATTTAAAGAAAACATATTAAAGCTTCCAACTTGGAAGTCGGACAACAACATAAACATAATTATAATCAATCCACAAAATGGGTTTCATAATTCATGATTTTAAAATAGGATTCTTGAGCTTCATCTGTGAAAGGAACCCGTGAATCAACATTAAACATACTTGGGTGGATGATTTCTTAAAAATTGAAGGAGGAAAGCTTGAATTCTTTACTTGGGATTAAACACCTATGGTTTCTTATTCTTGGGGATTGATCTTATAGAGAAACCCTAATTTGGTGTTGTAGGTGAATAATAAAGTTATAAGCTCTTGTATGGTATAATTAGGGGTTAAAATGGGTAGATAAAGACCAAAATACCCTTTTAAAAATGGCTTAAAATTGTTGATCAGAAGTGGTGATGGTTTGGGTGACGGTCCATTGCAGGGTCAATGATCCATCGATCCTAACCATCGAACTTGGCTAGAATCTAAACTTTCTACCTTGTCTGCGACGGTTTGGGCGATGGTCCATCTCTATATTGAAGGTTCATCGGTCCTGAATGTCGCACTTGGCCAGAAGATGGGTTCACTACCTTAGTCGTGATGTCTTAGGCAACAGTCCTCGCTAGCTCAACGGTCCGTCGGCCTGACCGTCATTTTTGGGTAGTTCTAACAGTTCTCTTAAATGTCCATAACTTTTTACTCCTATATTGGATTTGGAAAAAATTGGTATCGTTGGAAAGATAATTAAATGTACCAACTGCTAAAAAGTCAAAATTTGGGAAATTATATCTGATTTAAACATCATTCACTTAGGAAGTCATCCCTAAATCTTTCGGAGACTAAATTAGACTTCAAAAAAATTTAGGGTATTACAAATACTTAGCATAAGAAAAGCCCAGTTGCAATTTTTATACATATGTATATGCACAGATTATAATCTCAGTATTTATAGTATTCTCAGATTCTCTACGTACTCTCATGTTTAATTATTCTCATTCAGTTAGTTATATCCTAACACATATGGTCCCTTATATTCAGCCTTACCTCATCTAGCATACCACTATATTCCCATGTACTGACACATACTTTTTTACACTATGATGTTTCATATCATAGGTTCAGACGCTCAGGTTCCCGATCATGCATAGTAGATTAAAGTTCAGCCAACAGCAGTAGATTTAGCAGTTAGTCATCATCATTTGAGGATATTATACTATTTTACATTTTTAGTAGATGTATTGGTTCATTAGATAGAGTTAGTTAGGGTATTGTCCCATCAACTCCACTTTCAGACAGATTTAGTTAGAGGCTTTTCAAACTAGTTTTTGGACAGTGTTCAGTTTTTATCAGATGTTATTTATCAGTATTTTAGATGTTTTGAATCTTATGGCATTTCAGCTGGTTTACTACATTAATTACAATATTATTATTCAGTGCTCACAATTGATATCATTCATGGGTTAGCTTGTGGTCCTTCGAGGTCGCAAGCACTGCGTGACAACTAGGGGGTAGTCTCAGGCCGTTGCAAACTTTGTATCAGAGTCTAAGGTTTAATAGAGTGCTAGGAAGTCTGAAAGCCAAATCTAGTAGATTCTTGTGCATGGGTGTATAGCGTGCCACACTTATGGACAGGAGGCTATGATATGTTTTAGGAAAAAATTTTCTTTCTTTCATGTCTTAGATCATGCTATAGAAAGATACTCTAAGAAATTTATACAAATTCTCATCTTGCTCTATTCTTGCCAGCCCTGCCCTGTTTTCAATGTGACAGAAATAATCAAGATCGATCAATCCTTACAGATAGAGATTTCTTATGCATTTCCTTAAAGACAGTTTTAGGACCTCATGTGAGCTTCAAAGTATCTTATCCGTGCCCTTATGAGTAAGAAATATTTCATTCTTGATTCATGAAAAATCATGCTCCTAATGTGGTGTATGATAACAGGACTAGAATGAGTAAATTTGTTTTTAGTATAGCCGATAGTGTAGTCGAGGAGTGTAGGATTGCTATTATTATTATAGAGATGGACTTTTCTAGGATTATGGTCCATGCTTAGCAGCACGAGGAGGAGAAGTCTATGGAGAAAGAGAGATTAAGAGGGCTAGGACAGAAAATTTTAGTTTTGCTCAGCCAGGGTCAGAGGGTGGTTATCATTCTCACTTCTGTCAGAAGTTTTCATCCGCAGCTCCATCTTCATCTAGTGTTCCAGTACCAAAATTTAGGAATGATGGTCAAGATGGGGAACCAATATCCAAGACCCATGGTAGTAGGAACAATGGTCGTATCCATCCGTTTTACAATGAATGTGGTAGGAATCACAATGGTATATGTAGAGCTATATGTGATATGTGTTTTGGATGTTGAGAGCTAGGCCACAGATTAAGATAATTTCCTAAGGTTGGTCCACGGAGTCAGCACAGCCGTCCCTAAGCTCCAATAGGATGCTTGACTTAGCAGGGCGCCACTTCCAGTGCCACCAGTGGCAACACCATAACAGACTTTATGCACTCCAATCCCGATAGGATTAAGAAATTCTCCTGAAGTGGTTAAGGGTATGTTATAAGCATTTCATAGTATTATTTATGTTCTTGTATACCTCAAAACTTCAATTACTTTTTGTAACCCCTTAAATAGTGGTTAAATTCGTTGTCAGTCCCGAAACTCTAGAAGAGCCCTTCTTAGTGTCTAGTACCATAAACTTAGAATGATGGCATTAAGATAATGGGGATATGGTAGAAAGAGTAAACAAGTTAGGCACTCAGATCCTAGTTGTGATACCAGTATGTGTGGAAAAGTTGTAGAGAGAAAAATGACCTACCCATTCTTATTTCAATCATGGTGCTTCAGTTATCATGATATTTAATCATGCCTTAGATGTCAGATCTATGATCATACCTTATATTCATGTATATTATCAAAAATCATGTATTCTCCCAGGTCCTAGTATAAGGAGTTCCAATTTTCTCAATAGTAAAGATCATGTTCCATTACTTTTTAAACTCCAAATTTAGGTCATACCGCTCATGACTCGTGTACTCATTCTATATAGTATGTTCAGTTCTAGTACTGATGCTACACTCTTAATGATCAATGAAATTTAGATTAATGTTATACAAGTCCTCAGCTAAAACCACTTTGATGAATTCATGTTATTGACTCTCTATTTATCAGACCTCAGCTTCACATTCTAGATATTCAGCCATGATTCACTACATCAATATTTCGTACATTATCTCAGTCTTTCCTCAATATTTCAGCCACATCAGTATCATTCGGGTGACATAATATCCCAAGGAGGAGATGCAATATAATTCCCCAACATTTCATGTGCTAAACCTTCCATTTTCTCTTCACATAATAAGATCCTTCTTGAAGTGATGGGTACTCATAAATTGACTTTCTCATTTAAATCTCAGCCTTATAACCATTCTTATGTCATGACATGTATCCAATAAAATCTATTTAGTTCATGATATTTAGTTCATGTACAATGTTTTAGACCCAGTTTTGCTCTCATGTTCCCATTCATGAATGTTCATTATATGATCTCTGATTCTTCAGTATTCTCAGTATAACCAACCTCATTCGAGGATGAATATTCCCAAGGGGGGAGATATTGTAACACCCTATATGGTTCTAAGCTAGAAATCAAACCTTGGTTCCTACGTGTGTAAGATCTAGTGTAATGATTCATACTTGGATCAATATTTCATGATCATTAACCTAGTGTGAAGAAAGACTATGAGGTGGGAAAGAGATTCGTAAGTGTCACTTAGAGAAAAGTGATCTAAGAGCCCGTGATTCGGCTAATTTTTGGTGTTCGATTTCACAAGGGTCAACTTTAATCAAGTATAAATTTATGTATATGGGGAATCTGTCAGAATAAAACCCACCAAATTGAAGATAATTGAATTATCTTTCCAACGATACCAATTTTTCCTTAATTCGACACCCGAGCAAAAAGTTATGGCTTTGCAAAGTGGTATACGTCGTATAACAATCCCAGACGTTCACAGGAAAGGGTTTTCTATAGGGTGTGTGATGGAAAACTTAAGGATTGATGTAGGGTGTGGGATGAAATCCTTAAGGCTTTCCATATCTTGTACGACGCAAACCAATGGGGCAACGACCTAGACATTTTATTTTTTAGTTATTCCGAGGACAACTAAGTCATTTGTCACCTTTTAAACATCCCTAAACTTATATACACAAAATTTATAGATCCTAAATATATTTTAACCTAATAACATCATCAGTTAATCATCTAAAATATAAGTGGAAAAAAACAACTAGGGTTCGCATAATCAAGCTCAAAGGTTCAATCTTTTTGCAATTTCTCTGTCATTAAGCTATGCAATATGTTCATCCATAGGTCCTTTTTACCCATGGAGTCCAAGAATCTATTTTAAAGTTTAAAGTTTTGATCTTTATATGTTATTAAGAATTATATTTATGAACTTCCATGAATCGCGACACTATATCATGCTTATAAATTATTTTTGATGGAATTAGTTCATAACATGTTCGAAGGGTGATTTTACCATGTATATGCTTATCCCATGAATTTTAGTAGTGAAATTATGTTATTATCTCATGTTTAACTATTCCCAAGCTTTAACACTTGAATCCCATTTGTTTGATGAAATACTTATATGATTGGGTTTGGAACAATGACTAATTATTACATGATTACAATAAAATTACATGTTTACAAGGAATTACCTCCATGAAACTCTTATGAATTTTGATTATGCATTACGTTTTCAAGAGTTTGATAGAAAGTCCCTTTGAAAATTGAAGTATATTTATTGTAATTCCCCATACTTTTACCTTGCTTAAATTCATCCCAAAAATGTCAAAAGACTTGATGTAAAGATGAATACACTTTTATACATGTGGAATTTTCAAGATTTTGGTATCTTCGATACCAAATTCGCCCAAATTCGACATCTGAGCAAAGAGTAAGAGCCATTTTAGCAAGACACTGTGCCAACTCACACTTCAGTGCCACACGGAGTCCGACCAAAGGGCAATTTTTATTTTCCAGTGAGCAGATGTGATACACCACATCGCGCCACCAGCCACTTTCCCAATTGTCTCTTTCCAGTGTGACTCCGTGATAATGGAGCATCGCGCCAAGTCATAAATTCCTATGCAGTGAGTCGGTGCGATGGCGCCACATCACGCTAAACCTCTAGTTCCCAGTTATCTAGTTTCCAATGAGTTGGCGTGATTTCACTGGACCACGCTAGCATGCATAATTAGGCTTCTAATGATGATTTTTAATACGCTTCCCATGGGTAGTTTGGTATTTTTTCATGGACCTAGTCCGTTTAAACATGAAATTTAAACCCTAAATACCCCATTATCTTATTAATTCTCACTTTCTCTTAAGAATTAAAACATTCTCTCTCAAAGGTAATAAACCTTAGTTCAAGAAATCAAGAACAAGCCTAAGGATTTCCTCTAAGAACCTTCATGAAAGAATCTTCCAAGGTAAGTTAGATGTTGATTCTTGGGTCCCTTTAACCCTTGAATTCCAAGAATCCTTTTTCAAAGTACATAGATGATGTATTTATGATTTTCATGTTTGAATTAGATTGAATTCATATTTATAATATTATTTGGGTTCCAGATCATAATTTTAATGCAAGTTTAATGAAATGAAATAGCATATATAACAAATATATGATTATATTGATAGATACTTAAATTTATAAAGTGATTAATGCATCTATGATGTTGTTTTGGTTTTCAATCCATGATTATGATAAGATTCATGAATAAAATTGACTGGTATTTAGGGGGAATTATATGAATTACATGCCAAACCCTTGAATTTGCAATTAAGTATTGTATTCATGGTGTTTATATGATGACCATTATCATGTGAAACACTCATGCTTCCAAAGTATTTTCTAAAATACCTATCTGAAGTAGATAGAGGAATCATGAGATGTTAGTATGAGATCCCATTCATGTACAATTTAATGCATTACAAGTGTTTGATGAAATGTCTCTATGAATGAATTATGACCAAGTGAACATTTTTATATTATTCAAGATTATGCTTTACTTTACTTTTCATGCTATCGGGTCCTAGGGGTATTTAATACCCAATAATTTAGCTGTTTACCTAGAGCTAGTGTCAGTTACGAAATAGTATCAGTCATGTCATGATCAGTACTCTTATTCCATTACAGAACTCAGTAGAACTTAGTCAATTATAGAACTTAGAAAAACTCAGTAAACTCAGTCTCAGTCCTGTCCAATCCGGTATACTCAGTTCAGTGTCTTTCAGTTGGGAGTACAATTCAGTATCAAGATAAAGCAGGGATGATGGCTTTCCCGTTAGATAGGCATAGTCATCAGTAGCAATCCCTGTACTCCAGAATTGCATAGCTAGTGCAAGATGAGGAGTCACCCATCAGATTAGTCTTGACTACCTCCCAGGGGTCACCCGTCAGATTAGGCTTAGCTCTGCCCAGGTGTCATGCATCAGTTAGGTTTGGCATCCTGGTTTTCTAGTATTAGTACCAGTGGCATGGTATTAGCACCCTTTCAGCTGGGGTTACAGGTTGGACCCCAATCAGTTCAGAAAGAGGCATGTCACTTAGATGATCACCTCGCACAGTTTCAGTCTCAGATTTAGTCTTCAGTTCAGAACTCAGTTTAGCTTTACAGAATCAGGACTATCAGATACAGTCAATTAATATCATTTAATCAGTTATAAAAATTCAATATTGTAACGCCCCAAATCTGGTGCTCGAAATGCTACACGGTGCTCATGACCCTAAAGGACCATAAGCTAACCTATGACTGATATCTGTACCTAAGCACTGCATAATATACTATATAACTATTGAGAAAGGCTGAAAGGCCATAAGTTTCAAATATCTAATAAAACACAGCATCTGAAAATATGATATATCAATACCAAAATAACTGAAATAACTGTCTGAATATCCTATAGTCTGAAAGCCTCTAACACTGTACTGTCTGAATAAGGCATTGATGGGACATGTCTCTAACTAACTCCAACTACTGAAATAAACTAAGTACTGTAGAAGTGAAGTAATCAAATCATAATATCATCAAATGATGAGGACTCACTGCTGACTCTGACTGCTGAAACTAGAATCCTATTGATGTTCTGAAGCTCGTACTTCTGAACCTATGGTATAAAACACCATAGCACAAATTCGTTAGTACGATTGAATATACTGGTATGAAAGTGAGGTAGGCCGAATGAAAAGGGTTCATATACATGAACAATACTAACTGACTATATAACATGAACATGAGAATACATGAATAAATAAGTAACTATAACTAGATTTGTGATAATACTGGCTACTGAGTCTGAATACTGATATCATGAGTTATTGATAACTGATGTAACTAATACTGAGTGAATGTATCTTACAGTTTAGATTCTAATGGAACTAGCTGAGTTCCATACTGTACTGGGTGACTCTATCTAACAATCTGGATTCTGTAGAACTATCTTACTTCTATTACTGAGACTGAGACTAAGATTGTAACTGTGAGAAGTAGTCCTTTAAATGAAATGCCCCTTATAAGCTATTATAGCTTAGTTGGGGTCAAATCTATAACCCCCAATTGGAAGGAAGTCAATATCGCGCCACTAGTAAGGACAAACTGTGAGTGACCCTCATATAGTAGGTACTCTAATAAGAATGACGGAACCCTCATCTAATAGGTTAAGCAACCACGTCTACCCTCATCTATCAGGTTTGATATCTCAATCTATGCTGGCTACATAGTTCTGGAGTACAAGGATTACTTCTAAGAATCACACTCTCTAATAATAGGTAAATTTCCATCCTTGGGCTTACTTGGTGCTGAATCCTACTCCCTTCTGAATAGACACTGAATAGAATATACTGGACTAAACTGGACTGATTTCACTGAATTTATTTGACTGATGGAATATTACTGAGATCTGATAACTAACTGAGATCACTAAGATTACTTAACTGACACTGAATTTATTGAGCTTTCCCAAGTCATGTAACTGACTGAAATCTACAGTTCATGGCTTGACTGAGATTATCATGAAACTGACCCTAGCTCTAGTCACACATCTAAATTGTTGGGTACAAGTACCCCAGGACTCGATAGCATGAAACTAATAAGGCATGACACTACTTGAGCACATGACCATAATCAATAATACATAATAAAATCACTTGGGAGTTTCATGAAGCACTTGGTTCTCATACTCTTCTACATGTATAGGAATGCATTCAAATATATCATGGTTACAAAATTCTAGTTTCAAGGGCATTCCATCAAACAATTTCAATGCATCATAATAGCATGAGAGTTATTTTGAAACATAAGGATAAAGCATAGATTTATCATTTAGGCCCTATTGAGTCAATAAGCATAAATCTTACTCTCTTAGGCTTTTTATCAAATATCTAGTACATCTAACTTAGTGCTTAAGGATGAACCTCAACTTAATACATCAAGTTTCTTTATTCAACTCAATTTCATAGATTTCAATCCATACATTAAAAAATTTAATGAAAACATATTAAAGCTTCCAACTTGGAAGTCGCACAACAACATAAACATAATTATAATTAATCCAAAACATGGGTTTCACAATTCATGATTTTAAAATAGGATTCTTGAGCTTCATCAGTGAAAGGAACCAATCAATCAACACTAAACATACCTTGGTAGATGATTTCTTTAAAATTTGAGGAGGAAAGCTTGAATTATTGACTTGGGATTAAACACTTAGAGTTTCTTATTATTGGGGATTAATTTTCGAAAGAAATCCTAATTTGGTGTTGTACGAGAATAATGAAGTTATAAGTTCTGGTTTGGTATAATTAGGGGTTAAAACGGGTGTATAAAGACCCAAATACCCTTTTAAAATGTCTTAAAACCACTGATTAATAGTAAAGATGGTTTGGGAGATGGTCCATTGATGGCTCGACAATCCATCGGTCGTGACAGTTGTACTTGGCTAGAATCTGAACTTTCTACCTCGTTTGAGACATTTTGGGTGATGGTCCATCGCTATATCAAAGCTCCATCACTCCTGACCATTGCACTTGGCCAGAATATGGGTTCACTACCTTAGTCGTGATGGGTCCTACGCTAGCTCGATCGTCTGTTGGCCCAATCGTTGCTTCTGGGCAGTTTCGATAGTTCTTTGTAAAACATCTATAACTTTTTACTCCTATATTGGATTTGTACAAAATTGGTATCGTTGGAAATTTAATTCAATTTCTCACATGATAAAAAGACAAAATTTGGAAAATTATATCTTATTTAAACATCATTCACTTAGGAAGCCATCTCTAAATCTTTTGGAGACTAAATTAGACTTCAAAAAAATTAGGGATATTGCAAATACTTAACATAAAAAAATCTCAGTTACAGTTTTTATGTATATGTATATGCACGATTGCATTCACAGTATTTATATTATAGTATTCTCAGATTCTCTACGTACTCTCATGTTCAATTATTCTCATTCAGTTAGTTATATCCTCACACATATGAACCCTTGCATTCAGCCCTACCTCATCTAGCATACCACTACATTCCCACGTACTGACACACACTTTTCTGCACTATGATGTTTCATATCATACATTTAAATGCTCAAGTTCCCAATCATGCATAGTAGATTTAGTTTCAGCCAGCAGCAGTAGATTTAGCAGTGAGTCATCATCATTCGAGGATATTATACTATTTTACATTTTTAGTCAATTTATTGGTTCATTAGATGGAGTTAGTTAAGGTATTGTCCCATCAACTCCACTTTCAAACAAATTTAGTTAGACGCTTTTCAAACTAGTTTTCAGACAATGTTCAATTTTTATTACATGTTGCTATTTATCAGTATTTTAGATGCTTTGAAACTTATGGCATTTCAGCTCGTTTACCGCATTAATTATAGTATTATTATTCAGTGCTCACAGTAAATATCATTTATGGGTTAGCTTGTGGTCCTTCGGGGTCATAAGCACTGCGTGATAACTAGGGGGTAGTCTCGGGTCATTACAAACTTTGTATCAGAGCCTAAGGTTTAATAAACCGCTAGGAAGTCTGAAAGCCGCATCTAGTAGAGTCTTATGTATGGGTGTGTAGAGTGGCACACTTATGGATAGGAGGCTATGAGATGTTTTAGGAAAAAAATTTCCTTCTTTCATGTCTCAGATCATGCTATAGAAAGGTCCTCTAAGGAAGTTATATATATTCTTATCTTGCTCTGTTCTTGCCAGCCCTACCTTGTTTTCAAGGTGATAGAATAATCAAGATCGATCAATGCTTACAGATAGAGATTTCTTAGGCAGTTCCTTACAGAGAGTTATAGGACTTCATGCGAGCTTGAAAGTATCTTATCAGCACCCTTATGAGTAAGAAAGATCTCATCCTTGATTCATGAAAAATCATGCATTTAGCCAAAGTCAGGTCTCTTAGATCCCTCCTCAGAATACTATGATAGCATATGACCTAGAGTTAAAAGCAAGGACCCAGGGGTTTAGCAGCTGTAAAATTGAAATAGTATTAGCTGAATTTGAGCATATTATATTTCATAGGGCTAGTTGTATGAAAGGTGAATTAGTAGGTTTGAAGCAGTGTATGCAAGGACTTAAGTTTGTTCATTTGGAATATATGTTATAGATGTGATATTTGTAGTCTATGATAAAAGTAATATGGTTATTAAAGCTTTGTGGATATCCATGTTATGTGTTAGAATCTAAGTTTGAATCTTTGGAGGTTGATCTAATCGAAGGAAGAGTTGAAGATTCTAAGTTAGTCAGTGTTTAAGCTATTGTATGATGAATATTGGGGCTATAGTAAGTTAAGAGTTCTATCTTAGAAGAAAGTACTAGGAGCGGCTTTTACACTATCAGAGTAGTCCATCATGATGATTTCAGTGTTTATGAGTATTATTGTATCTCAAACTCTAGAGAAAAGTGGTTTCAGTTTTATTTAGAGTTTATTAAGTTATTCACAGACGTTAAATGACGGCTTTAAGCTAAGGGGAAGATAGTAGAACAAGTAACCAAGTTAGGCTTCAAATTCTAGTAGCAATGTCAGTAATGTCAGTACTCTTTCCTTACATGTCAAATCTATGATCACAGTTTGATAGTCATTCGCATTAATGAAAATCATGTGCGCTTACAATTCCTAGTATAAGGAGTTCCAGATCACTTGTGTTACGAATCATGTTCCATGAATACAAAAACTCCAAACTCAGGTTATGTTGCTCGTGACTCATGTACTTCTGCTTTATAGTATGTTCAATTCAGGTACTCATGCTACTCTCTGAATAATCAGCTAGATTCAGATTATGCCATGTATACCCTCAGTTAGACCTCTTGATAAATCCATGATATTGATATTCTATTTATCAGGCGTCAGTTAAGTATCAAGTTTGGTGAGTGTCCATACATGATTCAATTCCTCATGTTTTAGCCTTTCAGTGAACTTCCCTTATGAGATGATGTAGAGATGAGCGATTTCTTAAAAGGAAGAGAGTAGGGTAAATATTTCAGGTTAGGAAAGATTAGTGCACTGTTGTTTTACACGAGGCAGTATTCATAAAGATAGGCTTGAATGTCATGTTGGTGTGTAAGTGAATTACTAGCAAGAGGCTGTATTTTGTAATTCAAGGGAGAGGAGAAGATTAGAGAAGGCAGAGTGTGGTTGTATCTTCAGATCCTTAATTTATGTCAAGTCTCCTTCACGTAGTTTTAGACCCAGTATTCATATAGTATCTATGTTTTATCATATCCAAACATTTAGTTCCATTATGATTCTCAGTCTCAGTCTCAGTTTAGTAGTCAGCTCAGTGGCTCAATTCAGTTTCAAGTTTGCTTGACCATAGCGTACAGTCACCAGTTGTTCAGTTATCAACATTTCAATACTTCAGCTTACTAACCATTTCAGAATCAGGTTATGTACTCAATCTTACATTCTCAAATAAGAACTGTTTCCACGAATTCATGTTCAGTTACCTTACATTCCTCAGTACTTACCTCATATGCATAGTACTCTATAATTTCAATCCAGTTATTTAGGCTAAGAATAGTTCAATCTTACGTGACTAGAATTCAGCTATCACTCGTTTAGTTAATCCGATAAGCTAGTATGTTTATACATTCGTGCTCAGCGCCCGTGTAAATATTTTCAGTAATTCCAGGTGAAGTACTGTTCTAAGGTGGATATTATAGTTGAGAAAGTATTCAAAAAATTTGTCTAAGCTTTAAAATTTATTGCTGCAATGCACAAGTCTTAGCAACTCTATCTTAGAAGGTGTTTTGTAGGCCTTAGTCCATGTTATAGAATTAGATCCATGTTATGATTTCTTCTTCAGATGTCTTATTCAAACCATGCCAAGATTTCTTGCTCCCTAAAGTCAGTAGAACTCTATATAAAGAGTGTTAAGAAATGCTCCAGTCGAGTATAAGTTTTTAGAATGAGTTAGTCCGTAAAGCCAGTACTATAGGTTAGAAGTCAGGCGGACAAGTTCGTCTGGTTTCCCATCTAGTCGTACTATCTGAAGTTTCATGAATATGACCATTCCAAGATAGAGCATCCTAGTAGTAACGAGTTCATCCTAGTTCATATATCATGTCTGGATTTTAGATCCTAGATATTCAGTTATGGTTCAATTTGTAGGTACACCATGCATCATCTCATTCTTTTCCTTAGTATCTCAGTCAAGTCAACATTCTTCGAGGGACATAGTGCCCCAAGGGGGAGATGCACTATAACCCCCGAGCTATCATGATCTAAACCTTCCATTGTCTCTTCACATTACAAATCAAGTTAGAGTAACGGATACTCATTAGTTGATTCTTTCATTCCAATCTCAGCCATATGACCATCCCCATGTCATGATGCGTATCTTTGAAATTAGTCTAATTAATGTATTTGGTTCATGTACCATGATTTAGACTCAGTCCTATTCTCACACCCCGTTCATTCATGTTAAGTAAATGATCTCAGGTTTATTAGTATTCTCAGCATAGGATAAGAGTTTTCCTTAGCTTTACCCAGTTCCATGTCCAACTTATGAGTATAAACTTGGTATTTCTTGCCGTTACACATTAAGTCATGCATTCATAAATCCGTTTAGCCATGTACTTCATGCATTAGATATGCATGGTCAGTATGTAAACTTAGTGTATCAGTAGTTTTAGTCATGTACTCATGCTTCAGTCATGCAAGTTAAATTTATAAACACAATCTATCAGTGCTTCTCGGCCTAATCGGTCTCATTTGAGGACGAATATTCCAAAGAAGGAGATATTGTAACACCCTATACTTTTACCTAGCTTAAATTCATCCAAAAATATCAAAACACTTGATGTAAAGATGTATACACTTTTATACATGTGTAATTTTCCATCAATACAAAATTACCCCAAATACGACACCCAGGCGAAGAGTTAGAGCCATTTTAGTAAGACAGTGTGCCAACTGGCACTTCAGCACGTCGCGGAAGCCGTCCAAATAGAAATTGTTATTTTCCAGTGACCCAACGCGATACCACCACAACGCGCCACCAGGCAATTTCCCAATTATCACATTCCAGTATGACTCCGTCATAATGATGCGTCGTGCCAAGGGGTAAATTCCTATTCAGTGAGTCAGCACGATGGCACCGCATCGCGCCAAACCTCTGGTTCCCAGTTGTCTAGTTTCTAGTGAGCTGGCATAATTTCACTGCATCCCGCCGATATGAAAAATTATTCTTTTTCCCCAGAAAGGAATAGGTGAGTCCAACTCTAAGAGCTTACCCTATCTCCAAAAAATAAACACATCACGATCAATGATCATCGGCGATAGCTATTACTCGGATATGCTCCAAAAAGATATAGAAATGTAGTATAAGTACAAAAACAATAGGTACTCAATAGGCATCATCGACCGACTGTGCTAAATCATGATATAAGTATTATAAAATGGAAGATAAAATAACAAAGTCAAGGTAGATAGAAACCTAAAATAGATCCAACATTGTTTTGCATATATAAGTAAATAAATCCTAATAATAACATAACATAAAGCATCAACACATACCGTCATAACTTTAAAATTGGCTCTCATATGCCATTAGTGGAAAAAGTAACTCATTGTAGACTCTCGGGCACCTGGAGAGTACACTAAAAGATAGAATAAAGCAACCATTCATCGCTGACGAATAACCAAGTCATTATTTAACCATTAATAAAAAATTTACCAATATTTGATAAAGTACCCATATTCTACAACATAACAACATATTAAAACCTTATCATCATTTATACACTAGTAATCGTGAATCAACTATCCATCTCTTATCACTACAATTATCCTATAATCATCATATATTCACTAGTCATCAATCATCATCTAACCGTCATTTTTCAACTAGTCATTTTACCACAAGAGCCCATTTATGTCATGTCACATTATATCTATTTTCTAATTTATTAGACGTGGACAAGTTTCTACTTTCAATCACACAACCCAATATCGTTAATCATAAAAGTATATCATAATAGCATATTATGCATATCTAGAGTCGAACAAGTAAACATAATAAATAGCTAAATTGAACTAGTAAGTAATCAATAGTAAAACTTGAACTAATAAATAATCAATAGACTGACTTGAACGGTAAATAATCAACAACATAATCATCTTTCAGACTGAAAGCCGATATATATAAAAACATAATAATCTTCCAGGACCCGACCGAATATATATATATATATAATGAACATCATGAATAGTATCATCAATAGAATAAATAATAGCATAATCAGTAGGCGTCAACCCTCAAATAAACTAAAATAACCATTATGTATCATGATTTCTGAATATTACCACAATACAAATTTCCAAGAGGCTAATAAGTGTAAGCGGTTTATAAAAGCTCATATATGTCATAGCTTAAAGTAGGTTAAGAGTCCACTTCTAATCCTCTAGTTCCATTTTAGCAAAATTCTACATGAACTAGGTTAATGGTATCTAAATCAAGTTTTAGTTGTTAAACAACCCACAATTAGTCCTAAGGTTGAGATCCTTCCCAAACACATTAAATAAGTCCAATTGAATCTAAGGCGACCTTCATTAGTGTAAGAAACTATGGCCAATAATACCCTAAGCATGAGTGACTAAAGCATTTTTGGTCAATCTAGAGATATCAAATGCATTCTCACGCAAAACATGAGAAATAAAATCCAATTTATCTAAAGCATAAGGAAACAAGCTAAGTGTTTCAACTATATGGTATTAAATTAGCCTAAACGGTCTAAATAACCCGAGTCTTGCATTTCATTATTACAACACCTAAAACCCATCACTAATCTAACAAAATATCCTAAGAATACTATAAAATATCTCTATCTAATAAACAATAAACCTAGCCTACCTTGACGCAGAAGAAAGCTTAACGAACTGCTAAACTAATTTTTTATTTTCAAGAAGCCTCCTTAAGATGCAAAGCTATATAAAACACATTCTACTCATTCATACAAGAATAATGATCCCTATATTTCACCATAGTTCTTCTGGAACAAAGGTCCCACAAAACCGTCTATTTGTGTCCCACTTATGGAAATTGCATTTTCGAAACCAACCCAACGTTATTAAAAGCTCAAGGAATCATTACCCTAAAAAAGTGGTGAAAACTAAGATAAATTGGAGCTAATATAAATCCATAAAGGATTTTGGGTTTTAAGCAAGAAATCACTAAAATCTATTAAGTAAAGGGTGAAATCTTATCTCAAATAGGAAAGTAATCGCGAAAATAAATATTTGTCAATCTCTTAAGTCATCCACAAGCTTCAATCCTACTTTATCTCACTATTTAGGGCTTATATACACAAAAATAGATACAGAATAAGTAGAATCACAACATAAGAGTCTATATTTACCCATACCAGTTATGTAGGTCCTTTTATTAGGACCAAGGCCTCACGATTGCGGTGTCTTGAGCTTCCTGATGCCAATTGTTCTCACGATAGCGATAATAAATGGTTGTCAAGGGTATCATGATCACGACCCTTGTCTTGTGATAGCAATGGACCAGCTGATAGCAATTGACTTATAAATTTCCAAGTCCCCGCCTAGACCTCGAGATTCATCCATATTCCCATATATGAAAACAAATTATTTAACCACACCAAATTCAATGTTTCAGACGTAATGGTGTAATCAAATTTTCAATCTGAGGTCATTATGACCAAATGTAGGTCCCACACCCATATTTTATTTTCTTAATATTCCAACTAATAGGTTGAAATAAGTCAGGTATCTTAGTACCCAAACCAATGGTCTACCTATCCTAAAATTGATATTTTAAAGCTGCTGGCGTAGTTTGAATTTACACTCAAGATTGGTTTTCTAATATTTTTGTTTGGTAGCCATTTGGAATGAGCAATGACTTCAAAATAGGGAATTGGCTCTAAAAATTAAATAAATTTCCCGGTAATCAAATAGTTAGTTCCAGCAAGCCATAAATGACTTAGAGAAGCTATAGGAAAGTTCAAATGACAAAAATAAGCAGAAATATGTAAAATAATGTGAAGGATCATTTCAATATCCACTACAAAAGAAACTTTTGACTGCAAAAGTTAAGGATTAGAATATAGATAAAGTCTTGAATAGGTGATGGTAATGGGTCTGCATATCGCTCTTGATCTCCCAAGAGGCCTTCTCAATTGAGCGATGCCTCTCCTAAATTTTAACTACAGGAATCTCTATAGTGTAAAACTATTTGAAATCACTAGCAAAAATGAGCACAAACTCCTCCACAAAGGGCTCAAAAGCTCGTCCAACTATACTAAGTACCATCTAAGCATACAAGATGGATCAAGAAGGTATATCAGCAACATTAAAAAATTGAAAACATAATGAACAATGGCAAAATCTAGAGGTAGATGTAACTTATAAGCTACCTAATCAACTACACGAAGAATCTTTAAGAATCCAATATATCTACGACTAAGCTTGCCCTTCATTCCAAACCCAATCACACCCTTCTTGGGCGATAAATGGAGATATACAAGATCAATACCTCCAAATCTTATGGCACGAAGTCTATGATTTGCATAGGCCTTCTGCCTACTCTAAGATTCTCTCAACCTACCTGAATCACCTTGACACTATCCAACGAATCTTTAAGCAAAACTATACCACAGGCCCTAACCTCAAAATTCTTATATAATCCAACCAGAGAATGATATCTACTACCATAGAAAGCCTTAAAAAGAGTCATCTTAATACTTAAATGATAGTTTTTATTATATTAAAACTCTGTAAAGGGTAAGTGCTCCTCCTATTGTCCCCTAAAATCCATAAGACAAGCTTAGAGCATATCCTAAAGCATTTGAACGGTCCACTCTGACTGATCATTTGTCATTGGATGAAATGTTGTACTAATAGCCACCTAAGTACCCAACTCTTCTTTAAAAGATTTATAACATCTTGAAGTGAACACAGAACCTAGGTATAAAATAATAGAAATAGGCCCACCTTTCTATAAGACCCTACAAAATTCATAGCTTAATACTAACCTTAAAGCTTGTTAAAGGGTCCTAGTCTTAGAAAATTCTAGCTAAGTATCTAGACATAGTTTATTTTAGGCCTTTGAAAGTTGGCAATATTATTTCGCGACCTTAAAGTCCATTAAATGTTTATATTTTAGTTAATTCATGATCATGGAGGTCAAAAGTTGTTCCCAGATAAATTCTAGATTTTTTGGACTTTGTAAGCTACTTTAGAATCCCAAAATAGTGTACCAATGTGATCTTGGCGCGCCACTTGGCCTATCGTGTTGGTTAATATTTTCCCCAACTACCAGCATCAATTTCTGGTGAGTCGGCACGATCTTTGCAAGACATATTTGATATCGCATAGGTGACATCGACGTACCACGTCAAACCTTGCATCGGCAATTCAGTTTTCACTCATTAAACGACTACGTTCTTAGGGTTATTTGGGTATTTTTCCCCGACTCTCAGCCCCCAAAACACAAAATTTACTACCCTAGGAAGCAAATAAACTCATTCTTCCTCAATTTCTCTGAAGAACAAGCCTTACGTTTTTAAAAAAAAAAATTCAAATCAGGAACTCAAGATTCCTCCATTAATTTCCAGAAATTCTTCAACAAGGTATGTAGTGTGTTCATCCAAGTGTCCCTTCCACCCTTGGAGTTCAAGAAACTTCTTTTAAAAACATGAATTATGATTTTTGTATTGTGGGTTTGAATATAATCATATGGATGTTGTGGAATGTGTCCAAGTTGAAATCTTTATGTGTTTCTTATTATTATGGTGGCATTTAAGTTGAATATGGATTCTCTTATATTGAAACACTTGAATTATGAAGTCATGAGGTATTAGCATTGTTTATCATACCTAAGTATAAAGTTACGCCTACCATGTGTTTGATAAAATGCTAAATTGAGACTATGGTGCTTTTGTGACCCATTGGTGATCTAAATGATGATATGTTATACCCATATGTTCACAATGTCTTCTATATTAAAGCTATACCTTTTATGTGTTTGATGGAATTCTAATGAGATTGGTTTACTGAAATTACGATGTATTAGTATGCATTCATATTCATGTGCAAGTTCATGACTTTCAAGTGATTGATGAAATACCTCATAGATTGTATTATGAGTTTTTGAATTTTGTCAAGTATTCAACAATTTTGATGTCTTATTATTTTCATGCTATCGAGTCTTCGGGGTATTTAATACCCAGCAATTTAGTTGTATGCCTAGAGCTAGTGTCATTTATAGAATAGTCTCAATCATGTCATGATTGGTAGTACTCTAGTTCAGATACATAACTCAGGAATAGACAGTAAACTCAGCATCAATCCAGTCCCATTCAGTATTTAGTTCAGTCCTCTGTAAACTCAGTTAGATAACAGAACTCAGTAGTATTTAATCAGTCAATGAAATTCAGTAATCTTAGCTCAGTTAAATTAATCAGTATAATCAGTATAGATCAGTCTAGCCTAGTATAAACTAGGAAATCAGTTTAGTGTATATTTAGTTGGGAGAAGGATTTAGCATCGAGTGAACCCAAGAATAGGGACTCACCTGCCAGCAGAGGGTGTGATCCTTAGAAGCAGTCCTTGTGTTCCAGAACTACATAGCCAGCATCATTTGATACATCAAACCTACCAGATGAGGGTTGATGATATGGATTAACCTGCCAATTGAGGGTCCTACCATTTTCATTAGAGTACCTTAAAGATTAGGGTAACTCTCAATTTGTCCTTACCCGTGGCACGGTACTGAAACCCTTATAACTAGGGTTACAAGTTGGACCCTAAATCTATTCAGAAAAAGGGCATGTCGGTTATATGATTACCTCCTACAGTCTCAGTCTCAGTCTTTAGTAAAGAAATCAGATAGTTCTACAGATTTTAGGACTGTCAGATACAGGCACTCAGCTTAGTACGGAACTCAGCTTGTTCCATCAAAAATAGGACTGTCAGACATAGTCACTCAGTAAATATTATATCAGTTATCAATTATACTAGTTATCAGTAATCTATGTTATTAGTAAATTCAGTATTAAGAGTCCTTATAACTTTATTTATAGTTATGTATTCATGCATGTATGCTTATGCAGTCATGTTCATGTTATTCAGTCAGTTATAGTTCAAGCATATGAACCCTTGCATTCAGCCTTACCTCACTTTGTGTACCAGTACATTCACACGTACTAACGCATACTTTTCTTTATGCTATGGTGTTTTGTATAACAGGTTCAGAAATACGGGACCTAGAGTATTATTAGTAGCTCAGACATTTATCCAGCAGTAGTAGACTAGCAGTGAGTCCTTATTATTCAAGGATATTCTTTTATTTCATTATCTTATTAGATTCAGTATTTCAGTAGATAGAGTTAGTTGGGGGATTGTCCCATCAACTCCTTATTCAAAAATTTCAGTTAAGAGGCATTTAAAACTAGATGTTTAGACAATATTCAGCATTTAAGATTATTATGTTTTATCAGACTTTATAATTTTCTTTTTATCAGTGTTATTGTTTGAACCTTATGGCATTTTATTCTATTGTTCTACATTGTATCATATTATTATTCAATTATTACAGTAGGTACCAATCATGGGCTAGCTTATGGTCTTTCGAGATTGTAAGTACCGTGTAGCGTTTGGGGTACAAAATTGGGGAGTTACAAACTTAGTATCATTGTGTAAGGTTCATCAGTGTCCTAGGAAGTCTGAAAGCCACTTCTGGTAAAGTATTATGCATGGATGTGTAGCGTGCTACACTTATAGAAAAGAGGATACAAGATATTTTAGGAATAAGTTCTTTTTTTCAGTATTCATGTCGTGAGAGTGAGCATGAGCTCTAGATAAACTCATTTATTAATACAAGTTTCTCTTCCATCTATAGAAAATGATTATAAAGAGGCCTCAGGAATGAGGAACTGGAGATAAACCAGCCCCTTAGCTCGACCAGTCTGATTTTTTAGGCAAACATTTTTCCCACGTAGAGTTTAGAGCAGAATTTACAACCCTAGTTCATTCTATGGAATCCTAGAATAAACACCCAGAAACCGTTCTAGCCAAACTAATGGCTAATACTGCTACTACTAATATTTAGGACATTACCCAAATAAACCAACCATCTTTTTCCCGGTCTAAGCTAGATAAGGACCCTTAGGAATATCTTGATCAGGTGTAAAAGATTATTGATATTATGGGGATGACTGCTAGTGAGAGTGTTGAGCTAGCTGTATATCAGTTGTAGAATGTGGCTCACACTTGGTTTAAATAGTAGAACGAAGAGGGGGCCGGAGATGTAGGGCCAATTGAACGGGTGAAGTTTGCAACTGATTTTCTAAAGTTATTATTTCCACTAGAGCTGAGAGAAGCTAAGGTGTTAGAGTTTATTAATATGAAGTACGAAAATATGATAGTGAAAGATTATTCTCTCATGTTTACTCAATTATCTAGATATGCTCCGCATGTAGTAGAAGATAACAGATCCCAAATGAGTAAGTTTTTATTTAGGGTGAACGATAGTGTGGTCAAACAGTGCAGGACCACAATGTTGATTATTGAGATAGACTTGGCTAGTCTGATGATCCATGCTTAGCACATAGAGGAGAAAAAGAATAAGAAGAGAGAGAAACAGAACAAAAGATCTAGAACAAGTAGTTTCAACTTTGCTCAACCTAAGTCAGAGGGTGAGGATCATTCTAAGTTCCACCTGAAATCTTCAGTTCTATCTCTATCCTCAGCTATTGCTCCAGTGCCAAAATTTAGAGATGATGATAGAGATAGGACACTAGGCTCTAAGACTCAGAGTAGTGTCAGCAGTGCCTGAACCAATCCTATTTGTCAGATTTTTGGCAAGAACCATCAGGGTATTTGCAGAGATGGCAGTGATGTTTGTTTCAGACCTGGCAAGCCAGGCCACAGAGTCATAGATTGTCCACAATCATGTTCTCAGGGTCAGCAAAACCGTCCTCCAGCTCAGTCTGGTTGCCCGAATTAGCAGGGTGCCTCATCTAGTGCCACTGTGAGCAATATCTAAATAGAATCTACACTTTTCAAACTTGACAGAATCAGGAAAGTTCTCCTAATGCTGTCACTGGTATGTTCCAATTTTATCACTTAGATATTTATGTTTTGCTAGATCCAAGAGTTTTCTTATTTTATGTTACTTCTTATATGGTAGTTGATTTTGGAGTCAGTCTAGAAATTTTAGTAGAGCATTTCACAGCCTCTTCCCTAGTGGGTAAATCCATCATAGAAAAATGGGTATACGGGAACTGTTCGGTTATAGTATCTCAGAAAATAACTTCATTAGACTTCGTTGAATTAGAGATGACTAATTTTGATGTCATTATTGGCATGGATTGGATTTATTCCTACTATACCTCAGTTGACTGTAGAAACAGAATTGTCCAGTTCCAGATCCTAAATAAAACTCTCCTAGAGTAGAGGGGTAGTACTTCTGCATTTAGGGGTCATCTTGTTTCTTACCTTTGGGCGAGAAAAATGATATCTAAAGGATGTGTCTATCAACTTGTCTGAGTCAAGGAATCCATTTCAAAAACCCCTAGTCTTGAATTAGTGTCAGTAGCATGTGAATTCCTAGATGTATTTCCTGAATGTCTTCTCAGAATCCTCCCAAAAAGGAAATTAATTTTGTAATTGATCTTCTCTCAGATTCTCAACCCATATCTATTTCACCATTCAAAATGGTACCTGCAAAACTTAGAGAATTGAAAGAAGAGTTAAATGATATCCTAAATAAGGGATTCATCAGGCCTAGTATGTCCCCATGGGGCACACCAATTTTATTCGTGCGTAAGATAGACGATTCTCTCAGGATGTACATTGACTACCGCTAATTAAATAAAGTCAAAATTAAAAACAAGTATCCCCTTCCCAAAATCAATGACTTATTTGACCAACTTAAAGGCGCTAGTTAATTTTCTAAGATAGACCACAGATCAGGCTATCATTAGCTCAGAGTTAGAGAATATAAAATCCCAAAGTCCGCTATAACAACCTGGTATGGTTACTTTGAATACTTAGTCATATCCTTTGGTGTTACCAATGCCCCAACTGCTTTCATAGACTTGATAAACCATGTGTTCAAGCAGTACTTGGACATGTTCCTTATAGTTTTCATAGATGACATTATTATTTACTCCCGTAGTGTACATGATCATGTAAACCATCTCAGAATAGTATTGCATACTCTGAAAAATCATCAGTTATTCATCAAATTTAGTAAGTACAAATTTTGGCTAAAGTTAGTAGCATTTCTCAGCCATATAGTTTCTGATGATGGCAATAGGGTGGATTCCTAAAAGACCAAATCGGTGAGAAATAGGCCAAGACCTATTTCTCTATTAGATATTAGGAGTTTCTTGGGTTTAGCTGGCTATTACAGGTGGTTTGTTGAGGGATTTTCATCTATTGCATCCCCTATGTCCTGATTCACTCAAAAGAAAGTCAAATTTCAGATGCAAGAAGAGTTTTCAAGAGTTGAAGACTCGAGTCACCTCAGATCCAGTTTTGACTCTTCTAGATGGTTCAGATGGGTTTATGCTATACTGTGATGCATCCTGATTTGGTTTGGGTTGTGTCCTCATGTAGTGTGGTAAGGTCATAGCCTACGCCTCAAGATATCTTAAACACCATGAGAAGAATTATCCAACTCATGATCTAAAGTTAGCAGTAGTATTATTTACCTTAAAGATTTAGAGGCACTACTTGTGTGGGGTGCATATAGATGTGTTCATAGATCACAAAATCCTTTAGTATATGTTTTTAAAAAAGAATTAAACCTCCTTCAGAGAAGGTGGTTAGAGATATTGAAAGATTATGATATGAGCGTTCTATATCACTCTAGCAAGGGCAATGTAGTGGTTGATGATCTCAGTAGACTGTCTATGGGTAGTGTTGCTCATGTTAAGGACAATAAGAAGAAGTTAGTTTAGGAAGTTCATCAGCTTGCCTAACTAGGTGTCCGCTTAGTCGATTTAGCAGAAGGTAGTGTGTGGGTTCAGAATAGTTTAGATCATCTTTAGTTTTAGAAGTAAAGGAAAAGTAGGATAGAGATCCCAGTTTAGTCAAGTTAAAAGAGTTAGTTAGAGATATGAATGTGGAGGTTTTATCCCAAGGGGAAGATGGTGTTTTTCATTGTATGGGTCATCTATGTGTGCCAAGTGTGGATGACTTGAGGCAGCGAATTCTTGTAAAGGAGCATAGTGCATGTTACTCTATTTATCCAGGAGTCACTAAGATATACCATAATTTTTGGGAGATCTATTGATGGAGTGGGATAAAGAGAGACATTGTACAATTTATGGCTAAGTGCTTAATATGTTAGTAGGTTAAGATAGAGCATTAGAAGACAAGTTGGTCCATGTAGGAGTTCAGTATTCCTACTTAGAAGTGGGAAAAAGTGAACATGAACTTTATGATGGGTTTGCCTCGTACTCGTCGTCAGCACAATTTAGTTTGGGTAATCATAGACAGGGTGACCAAATCAGTTCACTTTCTTCCAGTCCATACCTCGTACTAAGCCAAGGATTACGCCAAAATCTATATTAGAGAGGTGGTAAGATTTCACGGTGTTTCATTTTCCATTATCTCAGATAAAGGTACCTACGTCACCTCTCATTTCTGGAAGGCATTCCAAAAGGGTCTTGGTACCCGAGTTCATTTTAATATAGCCTTTCATCCCCAGATAGATGGTCAAGTAGAAAGAACCATTTATACTTTGAAAGATATGTTGTGAGCATGTGTGACAGATTTTAAAGGTAGTTAGGATGACCACTTTTCTTTGATTGAGTTTCCATACAACAACAACAATTATTCGAGCATTCAGATAGCTCTGTTTGAAGCCCTCTATGGTAGGAGATGCAGATCTCCAATTGCTTGGTTTGAGGTGGGTGAGGCCATAGTTATAGGTCCTGACCTAGTATTCGATACCTAAGAGAAATTTTAGTTGATCTGACCGAGACTACAGACAGCTTAAAGCAAAAAATATCATATGTTGATGTACGCAGAGAGGATCTCAAGTTCGATATTGGTGATTATGGGTATTTGAAAAGCTCTCTCCTGAAAGGAGTGTAGAGGTTTGGATGTAAAGAAAACATCAATCCCTGATATGTCAGTCCTTTCAAAATTCTCAGTTACTTCAGAAAAGTAGCGTACGAGCTTGAATTGCTTTTAGATTTATCTTTAGTCAATGGAATGTTCCATGTCGCTTTGCTAAATAAGTGCATAGATGACCCAGTAGTTGTAGTCCCTATAGAGGGTATAGATGTTCGAAAATCCTTGACTATCAAACTCGCAGATTAAGGATCAAAGAAGTCCATCTAGTCAAAGTTCTTTGGTGGAATCAGTCCATTGAGGGAGCTATTTAGGAAGAAGAGGTAGACATACGGACCAAGTATCCTTACCTCTTCTCCGCAAACTCAGACAAAGCCAAAGGTAATGCCTTTCCCTCATCTTAATAAGTTTCATGCTCTGATTTTCATTAAAAACATGGCATTATTTACATTTGCATATTCATTTATATGTTCATGAGTCAGTTTAGTCATGTATTCAAGCATCAAATATGCATGTTCAGTGAGATAAGTCAGTATATCAGTAATATCAGCCCTATAGTCATGTACCAGATGTTCATGACCAGTATGTCAATTCATTATACTATTACTCTCAGTTTAGTCAGTCTCATTTGATGATGAATGTTCCCATGGGGAGATATTATAAGACATCACAAAATTCTGAGCTTAATTCAGTCCTTTAAGCTTGTTAGGGGGTCACTGACTTAGAAAAATCTCGCTAAGTATTCAGACTTAGTTTATTTTACTTTTCTGAAAGTTGTAAATCTTATTTTGCGACCTTAAAGTCCTTTAAATGTCTAAATTTTAGATAATTCATGATCAAGGAGGTCAATAGGTGTTCTCGGAAAAATTTGGATTTTTCGGACATCGTTTGAAGCTTCTTTAGAATCCCAAAACAATGTACCAATGTGATATTGGCATGCCGCATGTCCTATAGCATTAATTAATATTTTCCCCAACTACCACGTTAAATTCTAGTGAGTTAGTGCAATCTTAGAGCAACGCGTTAGATATCGAATCGATGCCATCGATGCGTTGCATTGATCGGTGCATCGGCAATCCAGTTTTCACTCAATAAAAGACCGCATTATTTGGGGTATTTGGTTTGAATGTAATCATATGGATGTTGTGGAATGTGTTCCAAGTTGAAATCTTTATGTGTTTCTTGATATTATGATAGCATGTAAGTTGAATATTTATTCTCTTATATTGAAACCCTTGAATTATGAAGTCATGATGTATTTGCATTTTTTATCATACCCAAGTATAATGCTATGCCAACCATGCGTTTGATAAAATGCTAAATTTAGACTAAGGTGCTTTTGTGATCCTTTGGTTATCTAAATGATGAACTTATGCTATACCCATATGTTCACAATGTCTTTCATGTTAAAGCTATACCTTGTATGAGTTTGATGGAATGCTCATCAAATTGGTTTAATGAAATTATAATGTGTTAGTATGCATTCCTATTCATGTGCAAGTTCATTTCTTTCAAGTAATTGATGAAATTTCTCACAGATCATATTGTGAGTTGTTGACTATTGTCAAGTATTCAAGAATTGTCATGTCTTATTATTTCCATGCTATCATGTCCTAGGGATATTTAATACCCAACAATTTAGTTATGTACCTAGAGCCAGCGTCAGTTACAGAACAGTCTCAATCATGTCACGATCAGTAATACTCTAGTTTAGTTACGCAACTCAGGATAACTCAGTAAACTCAGTATTAATCTAGACCTATTCAGTATTCAATTCAGTCCTCAGTAAACTCAATCAGATAACAGAACTCAGTAGTATTCCATCAGTCAACGAAACTCAGTAAACTCAGATTAGTTTAGTTAATCAATACAATCAGTAATAGATCAGTCCAGCCTAGTATGAACTAGGAAATCAGTCAAGTGTCTATTCAGTTAGAACTAGGATTCAGCACCGAGTGAACACACGAATGGGGACTCACCTGCCAGCAGAGGGTGTGATCCTTTAAGGTATTACTTTTGTTCCAAAACTATGTAGCCAGCATAGGTTGAGATATCAAACCTTCCAGATAAGGGTTGATTAGGTGTCTTAACCTGTTAGTTGAAGGTCCCACCATTCTTATTAGAGTACCTTACAAATGAGGGTAACTGTCAGCTTGTCCTTACCCGTGGAACGGTACTGACACTCTTCCAATTAGGTTATACGTTGGACCCCAAATCTATTCAAACAAAGGGCATATTGATTAGATGATTAGCTTACACAGTCACAGTCTCAGTCTTCAGTAAAGAACTTAAATAGTTCTATAGATTTCAGGACTGTCAGATAAAGTCACTCATCTCAGTATGAAACTCAGCTAGTTACATCAGAAACTGGACTGTTAGACAAAATCCCTCAGTAAATAGTATATTTTTTATCAGTTATATCAATTATCAGTAATCCATGTTATTAGTAAACTCAGTATTCAGAATCCTTATGACTTCAGTTACAGTTATGTATTCATGTATGTATTCTCACATAGTCATCTTCATGTTATTCAGTCAGTTATAGTATAGACATATGAACCCTTGCATTCATCCTTACATCACATTGCATACCAGTACATTCACACGTACTAACGTATACTTTTTTTGGTGCTATGGTGTTTTATACCATAGGTTCAGACGTACGGGCCCCAAAGCATTCTTAGAGGTTCATACATTTAGCTAGCAGCACTAGACTAGTAGTGAGTCCTCATCAATCGAGGATATTCTTTTATTTATTTATGTCTTTAGATTCAGTATTTTAGTAGATAGAGTTAGTTGGGGGATTGTCCCATCAAATCCTTATTCAGACAGTTCAATTTAGAATCTTTTCCTAGATATTCAGACTGTATTTAGTATTTCAGATTCTGATATTTTATCAAACTTTATCATTTTCTTTTCGTTAGTATTACAGTTTGAACCTTATGTCATTTCAGCCTATTATTCTTTACTATACCGTATTATTATTCTGCTATTGCAGAAGGTACAAATCATGGGTTACCTTGTGGTCCTTTGGGATTATGAGCACCATGTAACATCCGGGGTACAGAATTGAGGCGTTACATATGCAAATGAACTATCTCCCAAAATAGACATAGGCTAATCTCTCAGTACTCAAGGACATCTGAATATGACTAAAATATGTTGACTTTATCAAGGGATGTACAATGTACGAAAAACCATCAGAACCATGGGAAGTACAGTGAAACTACTAACAAAATCAATGGTAATCCTCTCCTATTTTCACTGCAGAATAGGCAACCTCTAAGTCAAACCACTTGGTCATTGATGCTCTACCTTTCCCTGCTGACATCATAGGCAATGAACTACAAAGTCTTCCATATCTCTCTTTATACTACTCCACCAATAATGTTTTCCCAAATCTCTATACATCTTGGTTGTGCCAGTATAAATAAAATATCTAGAGTCTTGAGCCTAATACAAAATAAAATGTATCAAGTCATCGATCCTAGGAACACAAATGTTTCCTTCAAATTTCAAAACACCCTCATAAAATATGGTATTCCTCTAGGACTCACCACTCAACACCTGCTTAAATATCCTCAGTATCCTCAGACTCATAGTCTTAAATCTGCTCAAATAATTAAGATCTCACCTCAACACCAGCAAGAATCAACAAAAAGTCTGAAATATCAAGGCGAACAACAAAGTTGGCTAAGGTCTAGATGTCCAGTCCCAATGGCCTCTAAGGGACTAACATAATTAGTAAAACCAAGCTACCTATGGTCACTTCCTTCATGCTCAAGGCATCTGCTAACATATCTACCTTACTTGAAGATTAGAAGATCAAAATATCATAATCCTTAAGAAACTTTTTCTATCTATGATGTCTAGAAATAAACACCCTCTGGATCTTAAGATGCTGAAGACCACGATGATCAGTGAAAACATCACATTGTGTGCTATACAGATAATGCCTCCAAATCTTAAGTGCAAAAACTACCACCGCCAGCTCCTGATCATGAGTGGGATAGTTTCGCTCATGCACCTTAAGTTGTCTCAAGGCATAAGTAATGACAAGACCTTATTGTATTAATACACAACCCAAACCGACACTAGAAGAATCACAAAACATGGGAAATCCCTCACCCTTAATAACAAGAGCTAAAATAGAGGATGAAGTGAGAAAGTCCTTAAGCTTTCCAAAGTTTGACTCACACTCATCAAACTATTAGAAAGAAACCTCTTTTCGAGTCAATCTAGTCAAAGGAGCTTAAATGGTAGCAATACCATCGATGAATCATTTATGAAAAATGGCCAAACCAGTAAAGTTATGAACATCAGTAGGAGATTAGGTCTAGCAAAATCATGAATCGCCTCAATCTTTGTTAAGTCTACCATAAACCCATCCTTAGACACCACATGTCCAAGAAATGTCACTGAATCAAGAAAAGATCAACACTTGAAGAACATGGAAAAAGCATGCTCCACTCTACTCCTTAAAAGTATATCATCAAACAAAATTAACAGGTGTCTAAATAAGGACTAAATACTTAGTTCATCAATTCCATAAATGTGGATAGGGAGTTATTTAATCCAAATAACATCACAAAGAACTCATAATGTCCATCACAGGTCCTAAGGGTTGTCTTTGGTACATCGTATGCTCGAAACCTCAATTGATGGTAACAACATCTCAAATAAATCTTAGAAACAACTTTTGTTCCCAAGAGCTGGTCAAACAAATTATCAATGTGAGGCATAGGATAATTATTCTTCACTATCACCTTATTAAGTAGCCTATAATTGATACATATATGCATTGATTTATCTTTTTTCTCCATAAACAATACAGGAGCTCCCCAAGAAGATACACTCAGTCTAATAAAACCCTTACTAAGAAGTTCCTGAAAGTGAGAATTCAGCTTCTTAAGCTTAGCAGGAGCCATATGATAAGATGCTATAGATATAGGTTGGGTACCAGGATCGAGATCAATAGCGAACTCAATAGCACAAATAGGGAAATACCAGGAAGGTTAGTAGGGAAAAAATCAGGAAACTCACAAACTAAAAGAACTGATTCAAGAGATAGACTCACCATACTAGTATGACAAAAATAAGTGAGAAAAGACTCATAACCCCTTGAAATATGACTTCTAGAATTAACTTACAAATGGTCCTCATCAATTTGTGGCTAACTTCTCCTGCCACTTGATTGAGGGTACGCCAGGCATGGCTAATGTAATAGTCTTGGAAAAATAATCCATGACCACATGATAGTGGGATAACTAGTCCATGCCCAGAATCATATCAAAATACACCATATCAGTAATAACATTGCTAACTATCAAAATATATGATCTTCAAACTAGAACCACTGCTAAAGATTCACCCATGGGAGTAGATATGTGAAATATACACAGATAATAAACCACAAGACAACTATAACTATGGTGCATAATAATCATAAATATATGAATAAGTGGATCTTGTACCAAATAAATCAAGGGAAAATTGGTGGCATTCCATAATCATACCTATAACAATAGAATTTGACGTCTCAGCCTTGGGCCTAATAGGTACTTCATACAATAGACCATGCCCTCCCTCTGGATGGGCACTTGATTGACTTTCTATCCTTCTTATCTAAAAACCTCCTTGAGTACCCTAAAAACCACTCATATGACCATGACAACCACCTTTAGCTAAGGGATAAACTTCTCCAATAGAGAAATTCCCTAAGCTAAAACAATAATCTCCCTATGACTTAGGAACTCATGTGAAAAGTGATCAGGAGCTCCACAAGTACAACTTGAGTCCTAAGTTTAACCAAAACTAATAGATTTGGTTGACCCAGAATAACCACCACGGCTAGAATGACCAAAATATGAAACTATAAAAATTGATCGCCAATCTAACTAGGACAATCACTAGCACTAGACTAAACTCCATTACTAATCTAAAGAACTGCCTGAATTATTCGGTTGGGTAGACTCTGAGGCTGATAGAATACATACAGAGAATTTCCATAGTGAAAACTACAATGCCTTAATTTGGAACTACTACAGCTCCTGCTAAAACTGTCCTTATAACTGGGCCTCTTATCATTTCCACTTGGGCCTCACTATTTATCTCCTTCATCACCCAAGTGTGATCTGAAATCTCAGCAAAATACCTACTTTCAGGAACCAAACTCTGAGAAGACATATGAATCGGGTGTCTCAACCCTCTAACAAAGTAACAAACTCTCTCATACTCATTATCCAGAATAGAAGTCGCACACCTAGACAACTCATGAAAACAAGCTGCATACTCTATAATTGTCATAGATCCCTGCTCTAATCTGGAAAAATGATCTCTCGAATAATCTCTATGGCTACGAGGTATGTATTTCAGAAAGAATATGTTACCCAACATCTTCTACTTTTTAGTTAATATAGTTGGATGGGCAACCACTGGTCGAGCAACTATCTGTTGTCCAAATACCATTGCATAAGGAACCTTAACTCTGGGAGCTGCAGTCATAGGTTGCACCCCCAATAATACCACTCTAAAATGTAAACTATGCATCATCAGATGAAACAACACCAATTATTCCCAAATATTGAACAAATTTCTCTCATAACACTAAAGAAGAAATTAACCTTGGTTGATCCTGAGAGGTCCCTGACGTACTGCTAGCTAGGGTTAAAAAATCTCTTGCTCCAAAGTGAGAATAGGACCTGGGGAAAATGGCCTATCGTGGCCCCTAGCTGGGGACAAATCAAATGGTTGTCTATGGCCTCTAGGTCATCCACAAACATGAGTAGGATCCTTAAATTTTGTCTTGGGAGCCTCATCTCAGGTAGCGGTATTATGTGTCCTGGCCATCTCAGACTCTTATCAAGATAAGAGAATGTCCCATAGACTCCCAATGATAGGAAATAGACATCATCGTTTTTATTCGTAAAACTAAACTATACACTTGCTCTTATAATAACAATCCAAGTGAATGCTAGGCATAGATAACAATTTTTCATGATCCCATTTATAAGTCATTATGGCGCCTACTCTATCCCACCGATAGGTAAGCCAATCCATAAAATAGAGCTAAGCACAATGGTTTAACTTGGTGAAAGATGCCCAATCATAGGAAAAATGATAAATGCCCTTATAAATTATCAAGGAGTTAAAAATAGATAAAAATTCTAATACAAGATACCATCCCATGACCTGGTAGCGGCAGTACAAGAGCATCTAATATTAATATAACTCAAATAATTAGAATAGTCACAATAATACCCAAGAATCCAAACAATATTAGCATCATTTTCAAGATCATGAATAGTATATTATCATTCTTTGATAGTTTTATGAGTTAGTTTGAGGTAGATTAAGGCCCTAAATAACTCGCAGCCATTAGACGAATCAAAATAATCCTTACCGATTGAAATTTTGATAAGAATGTTGCTTTAGTCAATTTCAAATGAGCATATCTCTTACTCTATTGAGAATTTTACATATCAAGACACATAAAGTTTTAGGAAATTGAATTATCTTTCCAAAAATACCAATTTTTTCCAAATTCAATAGTAGGTTGAGAGTTACAATAATTTTTTTGAGAGCAGTAAGACATCGTAATAAGTAACGCATCACGGTGATGGAAAAAATAACAATTGTATGATTTCTAGTGTAGCACCGCGATTATCCCATGTTGTGGTGGATTTCTAGTTCATGTTCTTCCTTTTCCAGCAAAGAACCATTACGGCACCACGTCGTGCCAAGGTGTAATTTCATTATCGTCTATTTTCCAGTGATGCACCGCGATGTCACCATGTCATGCCAAGGTGAAATATTGGACTCATCCTTGGACTACACTTATAGTGAATTCTAGTGACTCACCGCTTTAGGACTGTATCTCGTTGATGGTCAAAATTGGGATTTTCAGTTACAAATATTAATTTTCTCCTAGGGGCAGTTTGGCCTTTTTCCTATGTCACCAATCCAGGAAAAACACTTGATTAAAGCCCCAATAGCCTATTAGGTCATTATTTTATTCTATTTCTGCCAAATCAAAAGTTGTCTATTTCAAGAACAAACCATAGCCCTCAAGATTCAAGGTCAAATCTCAAGAATTCACCATCAATCCTGATAAAGTTATAAACCAAGGTATGTTAAGTGTTTATCTATGGGTTTCTTTCACATATGGAGTCCAATTCTCAAATTATAAATTCAAAATAGTTATCTTTACAAGTTATCCAGTACCATCAGTCATCAGTTCTAGGCGGTCGTTGGACACAACGGGGTGCTACTTCCTGTGATACCAGTGGTCAGTGTCTAAATATATTGTATGCCCTTTATTCTCGATAGGATCAGGAAAATTCTTCTGATATGGTTACTAGTATGTTATAGTTCTTTCATTTACATTTTTATGCTTTATTAGACCCTAGAGCTTCTCTTTCTTTTGTAACCCCTTATATAGTTGTCAACTTCAGAGTCAGTCCCAAAATCTTAGCAGAGCCTTTTTAAGTGTTAACCTCAGTAGGGATCTCTATTGTAGCGAGGCGGGTATGCAGGAACTATCTGGTCATATTATCTCAGAAAGTAAATTCAGTAGATCTTGTGGAGTTAAATATGATGGATTTTGATTTTATTCTCAGCATGGATTGGCTCAACTCATGCTATGCTTTATTTGATTATAGAAAAAAAGTAGTTCATTTTCAGTTTCCAAATGAACCAGTCCTTGAATGGAGGGTTAGTACTACAGCTCTTAGGGGTCATCTTGTTTGGTACCTTAGGGAGAGAAAAATGATAACCAAGTGGTGTATGTATCATTATTTTTGAGTCAAAGACACTAATTCTGAGACCCCTAAACTTAAGTAAGTTTCAGTAGTGAGGTAATTTCCAAATGTGTTCCCTGAAGATCTTCCTAGAGTTCCTCTCAAAAGGGAAATTGACTTCTAAATAGACCTTCTTCAAAATAGTAAGCCTATCTCTATTCTTCCATATAAAATGGCTCAAGTCAAACTCAAAGTGTTGAAATAATAGTTGAAAGAGCTCTTAGATAAGGAATTCATCAAGACCAGCATCTCCCTATAGGGCAAACCAGTTTTTTTCTTGCATAAGAAAGACATTTCTCTTAGAATATATATTGACTACCATCAGTTGAAGAAGTAAAAATCAAAAATAAATATGTACTCCCAGAATTGATAAATTGTTCGACCAACTTCAGGGTGACAGTTATTTTTCAAAGATATACATCATATCTGGCTATTATCATCTTAGAGTCAGAGAATGTGACATTCAAAAAATAACTTTCGGAACTTAGTATGGTGACTTTAATTTTCTAGTAATGTCGTTTTGTCTCACCAAATGCTCCAACAACCTTCATGGACTTGACGAATAGGGTGTTTAAGCAGTACCTGGACATGTTCATCATAGTCTTTATTAATGACATCCTTGTATACTCCCATAACAAAAATGATCAAGAAAATCTCCTCAGAATAGTATAATAGACTCTTAGAGCCCATCTGTTGTTCACCAAATTCAATAAGTGCAAATTTTGGAAAAGATCAATAGATTTCCTTGGCCATATTATTTTGCTAATGGTATTAAGTTGATCCTCAAAAGAATAAGGTGGTAAAAAACTGACCCAAATCCATTTCTACCTCAGATATAAGCAATTTCTTAGGTTTGGCGGGCTATTACCAATGGTTTGTTGAAGGATTTTCATCTATTGCATCCCCATATCCAGATTGACTCAGGTGAAAGTTATGTTTAAGTGGTCAAATTCTTATCAGAAGAGTTTTTAGGAGTTGAAGAATCGACTTACTACAGCCCTAGTTTTGAAATTGCCAGATTATTCAGATGGGTTTTTTATGTACTGTGATACTTTTAGAGTTGGTTTAGAGTGTGTTTTGATGTAGAGGGGTAAGGTTGTGGCCTATGCCTCAGGACAGCTTAAGCCCCATGAAAAAAATTGCCCTACCCTTGATCTTGAGTTAGCAACTATTGTGTTTGCCTTAAAGATTTGAAGGCACTATTTTTATGGGGTGCATGTTGATTTGCTCAGAGATCACAAAATCTTCCAATATGTGTTTTTGCAGAAGGATTTGATTCTGCGCTAGAGAAGATAGTTAGAATTATTTAAAGATTATGATATGAGAGTTTTGTATCACCCGGGCAAGGACAATGTTGTGGAAGATACCTAAGTAGATTTTCTATGGGTAGTGTTGCTAATGTTGAAGCTGAAAAGAAGAATTTGGTTATATAAGTTTATCAGCTTGCCAGATTAGGTGTTCATTTAGTTGATTCAGTTGAGGGTAGTATTTGGGTTCAGAATAGTTTGGAATATTCTTTAGTTGTCGAAGTGAAAGAAAAGCATGATAAGGATCCTAGTATAGTGAAGTTGAAGGAGTCAGTTAGAGATCAAAAAGTAGAGATTTTCTCCTAAGGGAGAGATAAGGTGTTAAGTTTCCAGGATAGATTATTTATGCCATATGTTGATGAGTTGAGACAGTAAATTCTTGCAGATGCACATGGTGCTCCCACAAAGATATACTGATCTGCAAGAAAAATATTGGTGAAGTTGAATAAAGAGGGATACTATAGAGTTTGTGGGTAAGTGTCCGTTTCTCAACAGGTGAAGATTGAACATCAGAAGCCAAGTGTGTATATGCAGGCATTCAGTATTCCCACTTGGAAGTAGGAAGAAGAGAACATGGATTTTGTGATAGGTTTGCCTTATAATCATTGGCAACACGATTTGATTTGGGTCATTATTGAAAGAATGACCAAATCAGACCATTTCTTGCCAGTCCATACTTCCTTTTTAGCCAAGCAATATGCCAAATTCTATCTTAGAGAGTTGGTCAGGTTGCACATTTTTTTGTTATCTATCATCTTAGATAGAGGTACTCAGTTTACCTCACACTTTTGGAAAGCTTTTCAGAAGGGTCTTAGAACCCAATTTTAGCTTATTACAGCCTTCCACCCTCAAACAGATGGTCAAGTAGAAGGACCATTCAAACCCTTAAGGATATGTTGAGAGCGAGTGTAGTTGACTTTAAAGGTAGTTGGGATGATCAATTTTCTTTGATTGAATTCATGAATAATAACAACTATTATCCCAGTATTCAAAAGGCTCTATTTAAGGTTCTATATAGAAGGAGATAGAGATCTCTAATTGGTTGGTTTGAAGTAGAAGAAACCATACTAGTAGGGCCTGACTTACTGTTTGATGCTTTAAAGAAAGTTCAGTTGATCAGGGAGAGGTTTAAGGTAGCCCAGAGCCGACATAAATCATATGAAGATGCGAGCATGAAAGATCTTGAGTTTGAGATTTATGATTTTGTATATCTTAAGATCTTTCCCATAAAGGGAGTGAATAGGTTTTGTAAGACGGGGAAGCTTATTCCCCGATAAGTTTACCCTTATAAAATTTTACGCCATTTTAGAAAGGTGGCATATGAGCTTGAGTTGCCTATAGACTTAGCATCAGTGCACCCAGTATTCTATATCTCATTTTTGAAGAAGTGTATTGGTGACCCAACTGTAGTTGTACCATTAGAAAGTGTAGATATTCAGAACAGTCTTTTCTACGAGGAAATTCCAGTCAAAATTCTTGATTGACAAGTTCATATACTAAGGAACAAAAAAGTTCCTCTAGTAAAAGTTCTTTGGCGGAATCAGTCCGTTGAGGGAGACACTTGGGAAGTAGAAGTAGATATGCTGACCAAGTACCCTCATCTTTTCTCTACAAACTCATATTCAGCCTAAGGTAACAATTTTCCTAGAATTTCTCTTTTCCATGCTCGATTTCAGTTGCATATCATTTCATCTCAGTCATGCATTCATGGAACCAGTTAAGTCAGGTGTCATGTTCAGACTCGGTCATGCATTCATATTTTCATCATTTATATTCAGCATGTAATCTCAGCTCCTCAGTGTTTTCAGCTTAATCAATCTCATTCGAGGATGAATGTACCCAAAGTGGGAGATATTGTAATACCCCGAGAATTCAAACCAATGTTAGCATATATTTTAATCTCATAAATAGTACATTATTTTTCTTTGATAGTTTTATGGGTTAGTATTACGTATATTAAGGCCCCAAATAACTCCCAGCTATTAGACGAATCAAATAATCTTCTGATGGAAATTTTGTTAAGAATGTTGCTTTAGTCAATTTCAAACAAGCATATCTTTTTATCTATTGAGAGTTTTTCAGCTCAAGACCCACCAAGTTGTAGGAAATTTATTTTTCTTTCCAACGATAAAAATTTTGCCAAAATATAATAGTCAGTTGAGAAGTTGTACCGATTTTAGTGAGAGTAGTAGAACCCCACGATAAGTACCGCATCATAGTGAAGGACAAATTAGCAATAGTCCAATTTACAGTGTAGCAATGGGATTAGCCCATGTTGCAGTGGAGTTCAAGTTCACGTTTATCCTTTTTTAATAAAGCACCGCTATGGTGCCGTGTTGCACCAAGCTGTAATTTCATGATCATCCATTTTCTAGTGATGCACCACGATTGCACCGCATTTTGTGAAGGTGCAATTTCGCACTCGCCCTTGGACTACACTTTCAGTGAAATCCCAGTGACTCAATGCGTTAGCACTGGATCGGGGTGATGGTCAAAATCTAGATTTTCATTGACGAAAATTAAATTTTTCCCACGGGCAGTTTGGTCTTTTTCCCATGACCCCAATCTGTAAAAAACATGGGATTAAAACAGCCTATTAGGTGATTATTTTATTCAATTTCTCCTAAATCAAATGTAGTCTATTTCTATAACAAACCCTATCCCTCAAGATTCAAAAGGTTATATTGCAAGAATTCTCCATCAATCCTCACAAATTTATAAACCAAGGTATGTTAAGTGTTCTTCCATGGGTTCCTTTTACCCATCAAGTATCTAATTCTAAATTCAAAATTGTGATCTTTACAAGTTACCATGATTTTTAAGTATGATTTCAACCATGAGCCTTCATGAATTTTGATTCATTATTATGTTTATACGAAATTGATATTGGTATTAAGCCCTATGTGTTTGAATAATGTTGTTCACTAATTTAAATCATGAATAAGTGATATTTTTTAATGTTAAAATTATGTTATTACTCCAAGTTTTATACTATTCCCATGGTTAGCTTAAACTATGTATTACAAGCGTTTGATGAAATTCCTACAAGAATGAATTTTGATAAATGCTTTCATATTAGGTCCTTTAAGTTTACTACTATTTTACTATTATTGCTATCGAGTACCGGGGGTTATGAATACCTAAAAACTTAGTTGTTTACTTAGTCTCAGTATCTTAGAATAGTTTGAGAATATGTTATGAGCATTATTAGATCAGCCAGTCATCATAATTAGTTAAACTTAGAATAATTCATTATTATGAGTCAGTCTAGTTGGAGTAGGATTTAGCACCGAAGGAGTGCAAGGATGATGGCTTCCTCGTGAGATAGGTAGAGTTGTTAATAGAAGTCCCTATACTCCAGAACTATGTAGTAAGTGTAGGATATGTGTACTGACCCATCAGTTTATGCTTGACTACCTCACAGGGGTCAGCCGTCAGTTTAGGCTTGACACCCTAAGTAATTTGGGGTAGCGTATCAGTGGATCCACATAGCTAGTGTTAGTACCCATGGCATGGTACTGACACCCTTCCAATTGGGTTATAGTTTGGATACCAAAAATTTCTCATTAGGGCATGTCGGTTGGATGATAGCCCCCATAGTATCAGTCCAATAGTCAGCTCAGTAATTTAATTTCCATTGCATGACCATAGCATACAAATATCAGTTAATCAGTTATCAGATTTCAGTATTTTAGTTTAAAAATTATACTCTGAACACGGTTTATACTTGGTTATTCATACTCATTATTTACAGATTTCACGTATTTTATTCAGCATGTCATGCTATATATATTCAGACAGTTATTATTCATGTTCATAAAACCCTGCATATTATCCTACCTCATTTAGCATACCAGTACATTCAAAGTACCTATCACATAATATTTTCTTCTGCTATGATATATCGTATCATTGGTTTGGATGCTTAATTCCTAGATTATGCATAGACCTTCCAGATTTTCAGCCACAGCAATAGTGAGTCCTAATATTTTGAGAAAAGACTTTTAATTTTCATGTTTTTAGTTCAGTAGTTAGTTGCAGTTAGTTGGGGCATATCCCATTAACTCTCATTCGGTCAGTTTAAAGGCTTTCGGATATTTCAAAAAATTAGTCAGTACTCAAATTTCAGTTGTTATTGTTAGATATTTTATCAGTATTATCACTTTTATTTATAGATTTTATCAGATTTATTTATTAAAACCATATGGAATTTGTAAGACCCCACAAAATTCCTAGCTTTATTCAGTCCTTTAATCTTGTTAAGGGGTCCCAAACTTAGAAAATTCAAGCTAAGTATTCAAACTTAGTTTATTTTAGGCCTTCAAAAATGGGAAATCTTATTTCGCGACATTAAAGTCCTTTAAATGTCTATATTTTAGTAAATTCATGATTAGGGAGGTTAATAGGTGTTCCCGGACAAATTTTGGATTTTTAGACTTTGTTTGAATCTCCCTTGGAATCCCAAAATAGTGTGCAACGCGATGTTGATGCACTATGTGGCCTATCATGTTGGTTAATATTTTCCCCAGCTACCAGCGTCAAATTCAGGTAGTCGGTGCGTTCTTGGTGCGATGTGTTGGATATCGCATCGGTGCTGTCGATGTGCTGCATCGACCTGCGCATCAGCAATTCAGTTTTCACTCATTAAAAGACCATATTATTGGGGGTATTTGGGTCTTTTTTCCTTGACACTCAGCCCCCAAAACACAAAATTTAATACCCTAGGAAGCAAATAAACTCATTCTTCCTCAATTTCTCTCAAGAACAAGCCTTAGGTTTTTTTAAAAAAAAATCCAAATCAAGAACTAAAGATTCCACCATTAATTTCCAGAAATTCTTCAACAAGGTATGCAAAGTGTTCATCCAAAGGTCCCTTCCACCCTTGGTGTTCGATAAACTTCTTTTAAAAATATGAATTGTGATTTCCATGTTGTGGGTTTGAATGTAATAATGTTGATGTTGTGGAATGTGTTCCAAGTTGAAATCTTTATATGTTTCTTGATATTATGGTAGCATGTAAGTTGAATTTTGATTCTCTTATATGGACACCCTTTAAGTATGAAGTCATGAGGTATTAGCATTGTAGAACCTACCCAAGTATAAAGCTACGCCTACCATGTATTTGATAAAATGGAAAATTGATACTATAGTACTTTTGTGATCCTTTGATGGTCTAACCGATGAACTTATGCTATACCCAGATGTTCACAATGTCTTCCATGTTAAAGCTATACCTTGTATGTGTTTGATTGAATACTCATGAGATTGGTTTAATAAAATTATGATGTGTTAGTATGCATTCCTATTTATGTGAAAGTTCATGAGTTTCAAGTGATTGATGAAATGCCTTATAGATTGTATTGTACGTTGTTGACTATTTTCAAGTATTCAAGAATTGTCATGTCTTATTATTTTCATGCTATCGAGTCCTGGGGGTATTTAATACCTGACAATTTAGTTATGTGTGTAGAGCCAGCATTAGTTACAGAATAGTCTCAATCATGTCACGATCAGTAGTACTCTAGTTCAGTTACAGAACTTAGGAAAAATCAGAAAACTTAGTATCAATCCAATCCCATTCAGTATTCAGTTTAGTCCTCAATAAATTTAGTCAAATAACAGAACTCAGTAGTATTCTGTCAGTCAACAAAACTCAGTAAACTCAGCTCAGTTCATTTAATTTGAATAATTTATAATGGATCAGTCCAACCTAGTATGAACTAGGAAATCATTTTAGTGTCTATTAAGTTAAAAGTAGGATTCAGCCCCAAGTGAACCCAAGGATGGGGACTCACATACCAGAAGATGGTGTGACACTTATAAGCAGTCCTTGCATTCTAGAACTACGTAACCAGTGTAGGTTGAGACATCAAACCTACCAGATCAAGGTTAATGAGGTGGCTTAACCTATTAGTTGAGGGTTCTACCATTCTCATTAGTGTACCTGACGGATGAGGGTAACTATACACTTGTCCTTAACCGTGGCATGATACTGACACCCTTCCAACTAGGGTTAAAGGTTGGACCACGAATCTATGAAGAAAAGGGGTATGTTGGTTATATGATTACCTCCCACAGTCTCAGTCTGAGTCTTTAGTAAAGAACTTAGATAGTTCTACCGATTTTAGGACTATCAGATATAGTCACTCCACTAAATACCAAACTCAGCCAGTTCTATCAGAAACATAACTGTCAGACATAGTCACTTAGTGAATAGTATATTAGTTATTTCATGTATCAGCTATTAGTAATCCATGTTATCAGTAAACTCAGCAATTAGAATCCTTATGACTTCTGTTACAGTTATGTATTAATGCATGTATTCTCATGTAGTTATGCTCATGTTATTCAATCAGTTATAGTTCATGCATATGAACCCTTGCATTCAGCCTTACCTCACTTTGCGTACCAGTATATTCACACGTACTGACACATACTTTTATTTGTACAATGGGGTTTTATACCATAGGTTCAGACGTACGAGCTCCAGCGCATTCTTAGCAGTTCAGAAATTCAAAAAGTAGCAGTAGACAAGCAGTGATTCCTCATCATTCGAGGATATTCTTTTATTTCATTATCTCATTAGATTCTCCATTTTAGTATGTGGAGTTAGTAGGGGGACTGTCCCATCAATGCCTTATTCGGACAGTTCAGTTTAGAGGCTTGTTAGACTAGATGTTCAGATAGTATTCAGTATTTTAGATTCTGATGTTTTATAAGACTTTATCATTTACTTTTTATCAATATTATAGTTTGAACCTTATGGCATTTCAGCTAATTATGCCGCATTATATCGTATTATTATTCAGTTATTAAAGCAGGTACTAGTCATGCGTTAGCTTATGGTCCTTTGGGATTATGAGCACCATATATAATTCGGGGTACAGACTCGGGGCGTTACAAACTGGGTATCAGAGCCTAAGGTTCAATACTGTCCTAGGAAATCTGATAGTTGCAGCTAGTAGAGTCTTGTGCATGGGTGTGTAGCGTGCCACACTTATGGACAGGAGGCTATGAGATGTTTTAGGAATAATTTCTTTTTTTCAGCATTCATGTTGTACGAGTGAGCATGAGCTCCAGATAAACTCTCTTTTAATACAATTTTCTCTTCCATCTATAGAAAATACCTCCAAAGAGGGCTCAGGGAAAAGGAATGGGAGATCAGCCAGACCCTTAACCCAACTAGCCCAATATTTTGGGCGAACATGTCTCCCACATAAAGTTCAAAGCAGTATTATCCACCCTAGCTCATTCTGTGGCAGCAAAGAATGAATGTCCCACTTTCGTTCCGGTCAATCCAATGACAAATACTACTGCTGCCAGGATTTGGGACTTCACCTGAATGAACCCTTTATTTTTTTTTATGTTTAAGTCAGATGAGGACCCTCAGGAGTATCTTGATTAGGTGCAAAAGATTACTGATATTATAGGGGTGACTGCTAGTGAGAGTGCTGAGCTAGCTGCATATCTATTTCAGGATATGGATCATACTTGGTTTAAACAGTGGAAAGTAGAGAGGGTCATAGATGCAGGGCCCATTGAATGGGAGGATTTTGCCACTACTATTCTAGATAGATTCTTACCCTTAGAGCTGAGAGAACTAAGGTGTTAGAGTTTATTAATCTGAAGCAAGGCAATATAACAGTGAAAGAGTATTCTCTCAAGTTTACTCAATTAGCTAGATATACTCTTCATGTGGTGGAAGATAGAAGATCCCAAATGAGTAAATTTATGTCTAGGGTAATTAATAGTGTGGTCAAAGAGCATAGGACCACAATGTTGATTAGTGAGATGGACTTGGCAGGGTTGATGATCCATGCTTAGCAGATAGAGGTCCAGAAGAATAAGGAGAAAGAAAAGCTAAACAAGAGAGCTAGAATAAGTAGTTTCAACTTTACTCAGCCTAAGTCAGAGGGTGGGAATAGTTCTTAGTTCCGCTCGAAATCTTCAATTCCAGATCCATCCTCAGCTAGTGCTCCAGTTCCAAAATTTAGAGATGGCAATAGAGATAGGACGCCAGGATCTAAGTCTCAAGGTAGTGTCAGCAGTGCCCGAACCAATCCTCTTTGTCAAACTTGTGTTAAGAACCATCTGAGTATTTGTAGAGCTTCCTGTGATGTTTGTTTTGGATGTGGTAAGCCAGGATATAGAGTCATAAATTATTCCCAGTGAGGTTCTTAAGGTAGGCAAAACCGTCCTCTAAATCAGTCTGATTGCCTGATTAGTATGGTGCCTTATCAAGTTCCACCAGGGTAACATCCAAATAGACTCTACGCTATTCAGTCCAAACAAGATTAGGAAAGTTCTCCTAACGTAGTCACTAGTACATTACAAGTTTATCACTTACATGTTTATGCTTTGCTAAAACCAGGAGCTTCCTTTTCTTTTGTTACTCCTTATATAGCAGTTGATTTCTAAGATAGACCTAAAATTCTAGCAGAGACTTTCTCAGTCTCTACCCTAGTACGTTAATCCATCATAGCCCAACAGGTATACAAGAATTGTCCGATTTTGGTATCTCAGAAAATAACTTCAGCAGACTTAAAAAAATTAGAGATGACTGCTTTTGATGTCATTCTCAGCATGGATTAGCTTCATTCCTACTATGCCTCAGTTCACTGCAGAAATAAAATTGTCCAATTTTAGTTCCCAAATAAACCCATCCTAGAGTGGAGGGGTAGTACTTCAGCATTTAGGAGTCAGCTTATTTTTTACCTTTGGGTGAGAAAAATGATATCTTAGGGTTGTGTCTATCACCTTGTGCGACTCAAGGACTCTAGTTCAGAAACCCCTAGTCTTGAATCAGTGTTAGTAGCATGTGAATTCCCAAATGTATTTCTCGATGATCTTTTTGGAAATCCTCCGGAAAGGGAAATTAATTTTGCAATTGATATTCTACCAGATACTCAGCCCATACCTATTTCACCAAATAGAATGGCACCTGCAAAACTCAGAGAATTAAAAGAATAGTTGAAGGACCTCCAAAATAAGGAACTTATCAAGCCCAGTGTGTCCCCGTGGGGTGCACCAGTTTTATTCATGCATAAGAAAGATGGTTCTTTAACGATGTGGATTGACTATTGCCAATTAAGTAAACTCACAGTCAGAAAAAAAATATCCCTATCCCAGAATTGATGACTTGTTTGACAAACTTCAAGGCGCTAGTTACTTTTCTAAGATAGACCTTAGATCAGGCTATCATCAGCTAAGAGTCAGAGAATGTGACATTTCAAAGACAGTTTTAGAACCCGGTATTGTCAATTCAAATTCTTAGTCATGTTTTTTGGTCTTACCAATGCCCCAATAGCTTTCATGGACTTGATGAAATGTGTGTTAAGTAGTACTTGGACATGTTCATCATAGTCTTCATAGATTAAATTCTTGTTTACTCTTGTAGTAAACATGATCATGCAGTCCATCTTAGAATAGTATTGATGACTCTCAGAAATCATCAGTTGTTCGTCAAATTAAGTAATTACAAATTTTGGCTAAGGTCAGTAGCATTCCTTGGCCATATCATTTCTGGTGATGGCATTAGGATGGATCCTCAAAAGACTGAAATGGTGAGAAACTGGCCTAGACCCATATCTCCATCAGATATCAGGAATTTCTTAGCTTCATCTTGCTATTACAAGAGGTTTGTTGAGGGATTTTCATCTATTGCATCCCTTATATCTAGATTAACTCAGAAGAAAGTCAAATTTCAATTGTCATATTTATGCGACAAGAGTTTTCAGGATTTGAAAACTCGACTCACCTCAACTCCGGTTCTGACTCTTCTAGATCATTCATATAGGTTTGTGGTATACTATGATACATCCAGAGTAGGTTTGGGTTGTGTCCTCATGCAGCATAGTAAGTTCATAGCCGATGCCTCCATATAGCTTAAACCCTATAAGAAGAATTATTCAACTCATTATCTCGAGTTAGATACAGTAGTGTTTGCCTTAAAGTTTTTAGAGGAACTACTTGTATGGGGTGCATGTAGATGTGTTCACAGATTACAAAAGCCTTCAATATGTGTTTTCTCAAAAAAGACTTGAACCTCCATCAGAGAAGGTGGTTGGAGTTGTTAATAGACTATGATATGAGCATTCTGTATCACCCGAGGAAAGACAATGTAGTGGTTGATGCTCTCAGTAGACTGTCTATGGGTTGTGATGCTCATGTTGAAGACAGTAAGAAAAAGTTAGTTTAGGAAATTCATCAGATTTCTCGACTAGGTTTCCACTTAGCCTTTTTAACAGTGGGTAGTGTGTGGGTTCAGAATAGTTCAAAATCATCTTTAGTTTCTGAAGTAAAGAAAAAGCAGGATAGAGATCCCAGTTTAGTCATGTTGAAAAAGTCAGTCAGAGATCAGAAAGTGGAGGTTTTCTCCCAAGGGGGAGATGGTGTTTTGCGTTATCAGGGTCATCTATGTGTAATAGTTGTGGATGACTTGAGGTAGAAAATTCTTGTAGAGGCTCATGGTACGCATTACTCTATTCATCCAGGGCCACGAAGATGTACCACGATTTGTTAGAGATCTATTGGTGGACTGGGATGAAGAGAGACATTACAGAATTTGTGTCTATGTGCTGAATATGACAGCAGGTTAAGATTGAGTATCAGAAGCCAAGTGAGTCCATGTAAGTGTTCAGTATCCCTACTTGGAAGTGGGAAAAAGTATATAAGGACTTTATGATGGGTCTACCTCGTACTCATCATCAGCACGATTCAGTTTGGGTCTTCATAGATCGGGTGACCAAATCATCTCTCTTTCTTCAAGTCCATACCTTTTATTAAGCCGAGGATTACTCCAAACTCTATATCAGTGTGTTGGTCAGATTGTACGGTGTTCTATTGTCAATTTTCTCAGATAGAGATACCTAGTTCACCTCTTATTTTTGGAAGGCATTCCAAAAGTGTCTTGGTACCTGAGTTCATCTCAGTACAACCTTTCATCCCCAGACAAATGGTCAAGCATAAAGTACCATTCAGACATTTGAAGATATGCTATGACTATGTATGATAGAATTTAAATTTAGTTAGGATGACCACTTTCCTTTGATTGAGTTTGTATACAGCAACTGCTATCATTTCATTATTCAAATGGCTCCATTTGAAGCTCTTTATGGTAGGAGATATAGATCTCCATTTGCTTGGTTTGAGGTGGGTGAGGCTGCAGTTGTAAGGCTTGACCTAGTATTTGATACCTTAGAGAAAGTTTAGCTGATCAGAGAGAGGCTCAAGATAGCTCTAAGCCGACAAAAATCATACATTGATGTGCGTAGAAAGGAACCTGAGTTTAAGATTTACAATTATGAATATTTGAAAATCTCTCCCATGAAGGGAGTGAAGAGGTACGGAAAGAAGGGAAGCTCAGTCCCCGATATGTCGGTCTCTTAAAAATTCTCGGTCGTATTAGCAAAGTATCTTACGAGCTCTAATTGCTTTTAGATATATCTTCAGTACGTCCAGTGCTCCATGTTTCCTAGCTAAAGAAGTGCATAGATGATGCAGCAGTTGTAGTACCAATAGAGGGCATAGATGTTCAGAACAACCTCTTTTTCAAAGAGATTCCAGTCGAAATACTTGACTATCAAACTCACAGATTGCGGAACAAAGAAGTCCCTCTAGTCAAATTTCTTTGGCAAAATCAGTCTATTGAGAGAGCTACTTGGGAAGAATAGGTATTCATGCAGACCAAGTATCCTCACCTCTTCTCTGCAAACTCAAACTCAGCCCAGGGTATTATACTCAGATTTCCATTACAAACTTGGTATTATTTACCTTTGCATATTCAGTTATATATTCATAGCTCTGTTCAGTTATGTATTCATGCATCATATATGCATGATTAGAATAAGAAACTCAGCTTATCAGTACTCCCAGTCATGTATTCATGAACTAGCTTAGTTATGTATTTATGCATTAGATATGCATGTTCAATGTAATAATTTAGTATATCAGTAATATCAGTCCTATTGTCATGTCCCAGATGTTGATGTCCAGTTTGTAGATTAAACCTAGTAGTACTCTCAATTCAGTCTGTCTCATTCAAGGACGAATATTCCCAAGGGAGGATATTGTAAGACCCCACAAAATTCCTAGCTTAATTCAATCCTTTGAGCTTGTTAAGGGGTCCCAGAATTAGAAAATTCTAGCAAAGTATTCAGACCTAGTTTATTGTAGGCCTTCAAAAGTTGGAAATCTCATTTCTCAACCTTAAAGTCCTTTAAATGTCTATATTTTAGTTAATTCATGATCAGGGAGGTCAATAGGTTTTACTGGGCATATTTCAGATTTTTCGTACTTCGTTTGATGGTCCTTTGGAATCCCAAAATAGTGTAACAATATGATCTTGGAGCACCGCATCGCCTATCATGTTGATTAATATTTTCCCCAGCTACCAGCATCAAATTCCATTGAGTCTACGCGATCTTGGCATGATGCATTGGATATTGCGCCAGTGCCATAGACGCACTGCGTCCATATGTGCTTCGGCAATCCTATTTTCACTCATTAAAAGACCTTATTCTTGGGGGCATTTGGATCATTTTCCCCCGACTCTCATCCCCTAAAACACAAAATTTAATACCTTAGGAAGCAAATAAACTCATTCTCTCTCAATTTCTCTCAAGAACAATCCTTAGATTTATTTTCTTAAATATCAAATCAAGAACTCAAGATTTCCTCATTAATTTCTAGAAATTTTTCAATAAGGTATGTAAAGTGTTCATCCAAGGGTCCCTCCTAACCTTGGAGTTCAAGAAACTTCTTTTAAAAACATGAATTATGATATCCATGTTGTGGGTTTGAATGTAATCATGCTGAAGTTGTGGAATGTGTTTCAAGTTTATATCTATATGTGTTTCTTGATATTATGATAGCATGTAAGTTGAATTTTTATTTTCTTATATTGAAACCCGTGAAGTATGAAGTCATGATGTATTAGCATTGTTGATCATACCAAAGTATAAAGCTATGTCTACCATGTGTATGATAAAATGATAAATTCAGACTATGGTGCTTTTGTGATCCTTTGGTGGTCTAAACGATGAACTTATGCAATACCCACATGTTCACAATGTCTTCCACGTTAAATCTATACCTTGTATGTGTTTGATGGAATGCTCATGAGATTGGTTTAATGAAATTATGATGTGTTAGTATGCATTCCTATTTATGTGCAAGTTCCTGACTTTCAAGTGATTGATGAAATACCTCATAAATCGAATTTTAAGTTGTTGACTATTGTCAAGAATTCAAGAATTGTCATGTCTTATTATTTTCAAGCTATCGAGTCCTGGGGGTATTTAATACACGAAAATTTAGCTGTGCCTAGAGCCAGTGTCAGTTACAGAACAGTCTCAATCATGTCATGATCAGTAGTACTCTAATTCAGTTACAGAACTCAGGAAAAATTAGTAAACTCAGTATCAATACAGTCCCATTTAGTATTTAGTTCTGTCCTCAGTAAACTCAGTCAGATAACAGAATTTAGTAGTATTCCGTTAGTCAACAGAACTCAGTAAACTCAGCTCAGTTCATCTAATCAGTACAATATGTAAAAGATCTGTTCTACCTAGTATAATCTAGGAAATCAGTTTAGTATCTATTGAGATAGGAGTAGAATTTAGCACCAAGTAAACCCAAGGATGGGGACTCGCCTTCTAGCAAAAGGTGTGATCCTTAGAAGCAGTCCTTGTGTTCCAGAACTATGTAGCCAGCATAGGTTGAGATATCAAACCTGCCAGATGAGGGTTGATAAGGTGTCTTAACATATCCGTTGAGTGTCTTACCGTTCTCATTAGAGTACCTGACATATGAGGGTAACTCTCAGATTGTCCTTACCCGTGGCACGATATTGACACCCTTCTAACTGGGTTACCGTTTGGACGCAGAATCTAATCAGAAAAGGGAATGTCTATTAGATGATTGCCTCCCACAGTCTCAGTCTCAGTATTCAGTAAAGAACTCAGATAGTTTTACAGATTTTAGGATAGTTAGATATAGTCACTCAGGTTAGTACAAAACACAGCTAGTTCCATCAGAAATAGGACTGTCAGACACAGTTACTCAGTAAATAGTATACCAGTTATCAGTTATATCAGTTATCAATAATCCATTTTATCAGTAAACTCAGTATTCAAGATGCTACAAGGAATTTAGGAAAAGTTTCCCTTCTTTAAGTATTCATGTAACACAACTGAGTATGATCTCATGATAAACTCTCTATCTAATCTATTTTTCCTTCCATTTATAAAAGAGTAATCCCAGAAAGACAAACAAAAGAAGAAACGTAAACCAGCCTGCAGCTCTGCCCATTTAGGAAGATCACCTGAATGAGCTTGTTTTTTATGCAGAGTTCAGAGTTATATTAACTACACTATCTCACTCTATAGTAGCATAGAATGCTCACCCAACCATCATTCCAACAAACCAAGTGGATAATACTATCACAACCATGATTCTGTACTTTACCCAAAAAATCCTCCTCTATTTTCAGGATCCAAATTTAAAGAAGATCTGCAGAAATTCTTAGACATGATGTAGAAGGTAACATATATTATGGGTGTAACTACTAGTGAGATTCCTGAGTTAGAGGTCCATTAGATGCAAAATGTGGTTCATACATGGTTTAAGCAATGGAAGGTAGATAGAGGCATACATGCAGGGCCTAAACAATAGGAAGATATTACTAATGCCTTCTTAGATAGGTTCTTTCCATTGGAATTTATAGAGGCTAAGGTGTTAGAATTTATTAATTTGAGGCAGGGCAACATAAGTATGAAGGATTATTCCCTCTAGTTTGCTCAGTTAGATAGGTATGCTCCTTATGTGGTTGTTAATAACAGGTCTAAGATGAGCAAGTTTATCTTGTGTATCTGACAGTATGGTCAAGGAGTGTAGGACTGCAATGCTTATTAAGGAAATGGACTTGTCTAGGTTAATAGTCCATGATTAATAGGTTGAGGATCGAAAGACTAAGGAGAGAAGAGAGAACAAGAGGGCTAGAATGGGCAGCTTTAATTTTATTCAGCCAAGGTCAGAAGGTAGTTCCTCTTTTTTTTAGAAATCATCAGTCCTAGCTCCATCTTCAGCTAGTGCCCCAGTACCCAAATACAAAAATGATAATCAGGTAGGGCACAGGCTCTATATCCCAAGGCAGAGTTAACACTGGTCGTACAAATCATCTTTGCTACAAATATGGTCGAAACTATCAGGGTGAGTGTAGAGTGGGCTAATCATGATTATACCCAATATGCTTCATTCATCAACTAACCATGATTAGTCAAATAGTCATTTTACCACTAGAGCCCATTTATGTCATGTCACATTATAACCATTTCCTTATTTTTCTGGCTTAGCAAAATTGTGGCATTCAAACTAACAACCCAATATCGTTAAATAAAAAGTATAGCATCTTATGCATATATGTACTCGAATTGGTAAATATAATCAATAGCAAGACTTGAACCGATAAGTGGTTTGACTTGAACTAGTAAACAATCAACTATATAATCATCATCCAGACTCAAATCATATATATATATATATATATGTATGTGTATAAACAAACATAATTATAAAAACATAATCATCTTTCGGACTTAAATCTGATATATATATATATATATATAATGAACATTATGAATACTGTAATCACAAGCATGAATAATAGCATAATCAATTGTAATACCCCGTATATTTCTCAGCTAAAAAATGAACCATTGCTCCTATACATGAAACCCCCTATCCTCTGATTCATATTTGAGTACATGAATTAGGATGAGTATCCTAGTGATAATAGAGCATATGATGTGTTAAGAATGTTCATAAGAGTCATTTATAGTAAGCCAAGCTAAGAACTTTTGAATCTACCAAATTTTTGTGTGTGATTTCACATACGTCATCATTGAATGATAATAAATTGGTTTATAGGTGGTATTTTTGGCATATTATACCCTCTAAATTGTATAGAATTGAATAAGTTTTCCATCAATATCAAATTCGCCTAAAACGGACACCCGGTGAAGAAGTTATGGCTATTTAAAGTTTTAGCAGCGTCATTTCAGTCAGTGGGGCATCGCGCCATAAGCCAAAATGATGTTTGTAAATCTATAGGGTCTCTCCACAATTCCACCATATCACGGTGAGTATACAGTTCACAAACGAGTGGCAACACGATATCTCCACGATGCGGCAGGGGCCCAAATCGGGTAATTTTCACTGAAATTAAATGACGCATCTAGAGGGGTATATGGGTCATATTTCCACCCCTATATATTCCATAAACACATAATTTATCCCCAATCCAATCACATTATACTCTCTTTTCTAAAAATTCTCACAAGAACTCCATAGGGTTTTCATGGAGCTTCAAGATTCAAAGGATTTCACCGTTAATTTTCAAGGATCTTCCATCTAATGTATGCGTAGTGTTCATCTATGGATCCATTTCATTCATAGACATCAAGAACCATGTTTTAAATATTATTTTGTGATTTTATTATTCTGATATGACCATGTACATATTGATGATTGTTGTTTAAGTTTCAACATGGTATCTAAAGGTGTTTTCATGAAGTATATGTGTTCATTAGTTAAAATCCATAAAATTTATGTGGTTTAAAATGGAGAAATTCATGACAAAACACCTAAGGTAAAGAATGCATGCAAAGTGTTTGATAAAAAGCTTAAGGCAGTAAGATCCGTGTCCTATGATTTAATAGTGCTTAAATGACAAGTCCATGCTCTATGCTTTATGATTAATATGAATTCCAGGTTATTGATATGCGTCATTGTTGCGATATGGATTGAGCATGATATTTAAGCTATGTAACTATACATATGTTGTATGAATTTCCCTTCCATACGTAAGATGTTGAGAACTATGCTTAGTGTGAAATCCCCTACTTATGATATTGTAAATCGTGGACTCTACTCTTATGATCAAGTCAGTCATGTGTCTCAGTTTCCTTCCATCGAGTCCTGGGGGTACTTGTAAATGAAAAATATAGATGTGTGCCTAGATCCATGTCACGCTATCACAACAATCTCAGTCAAGCCATGATCTATAGAACTCAATCAATCATGTGACTCAGGAAATCTCAGAAATCTCATGATCTCAGAAAATTTTCAGATAGTAGGACTATTCCATGAGTCAACGGAAGTTAGTTACTCAATCCATGTACTGTCAGTTAAATCATGTTTAGTCTTATCAGATAGAAATAGAATTTAGCCCCGAGTGAACCCAAGAATGGGAACTCACCTGCCAATTTAGGATGTGATTCTTAGCCGTCGTCCTTGTGCTCCAGAACTACGTAGCCAGTGTAGGTCGAGACATCTTAACCTGTAAGATTAGGGTTGATGAGGTGTCTTAACCTATCAGTTTAGGATTCCCACTGTTCTCATTCAAGTACCTGCCAGCTAAGGTTCACTCACAGTTGTCCTTATCGATGGTGCCGTATTGACACCCTTCTAATCAGGGCAAAGATTGGACCTCAGCTCAGCTATTATAGTGAATTTAGGGCATGTCGGTTAAACAACTACCTCACACAGTTTCAATATCAATCTCAGTAAAAGAACTCAGATAGTTTTTCAAGATATAAGGACTGTCAGATACAGTCAATTCAGTCATAGTAGAAAACTCAGGTAGTTCCCTCAGATTCAGGACTGTTAGACATAGTCATCCCTATATTCAGAATTCTAGTATCATTCATGTTGGATATCAGTAAACCATGTAGCGTACAGATCTAGATATCACATATTCACGACCTCAGTTACTATGTATACATATTTGAACTCTCATGTTTATATTAGTCAGCCAGTTAGCATTGCTCATGCATGTAATCTATTTTTACATTTAGCCTACCTAACTCGATACTCAGTACTTTAAGTTGTACTGATGCATTTGCACTATAATGCTTTCTTTTATGTTACACCATAGGTCTAGAGACACGAGTCTCGGATCAACAGTAGCAGTCGCATTTCAGTATATAGAGTTTCAGTGACTCCTCTTCATTTGAGGACGATATGATTTGATTTTATTTATTATTTCAGTTAGCTTTCATTTTACGGAGTTAGTTGGAGACATGTTCCTTCAACTCCTTATTTTAGATAGTATTTAGAGGCTTTTAAATTTAGTTCAGATTTTTTGCAGACTTTAGTTGTTTTGGGTATTTGTCACCTATATAGATGTTATGTTTTGTCACACACTTTATTTAGTTGAACCTTATGTCCTATTGTTCATGTTTTCCATATTTTACGTGTATATTATGTAGTTTATAGGTAGAGATATCAGTCATGGGTTAGCTTGTGGTCCTTCGGGGTCATATGCACCGTGTAGCATTTCGGTTTAAAAAATTAGGGTGTTACAAACTTGGTATCAGAGCCTAAGGTTCAATAAAGTCCTAGGAAGTCTGAAAGCCACATCTAGTAGAGTCTTGTGCACGGGTGTGTTGCACGTCACATCTATGTGCAAGAGGCTATGAGATGTTTTAGGAATAGTTTCCCCTCTTTCTGTATTCATGTCATGCTAGAGAGCATAATCTCAAGTTAAACTCTCAGTCTAATCCGTTCTTCTCTTATTTCACAATATGCCTCCCAAGAGAAGAAACCAGCCAGCTCCTCATCCCGAAGATCCTTTGGGCAAATATATTTCTCATGCAAAGTTTAGGGCCGCATTCAGCACACTTGCTCAGTCTATGGATGCCCAAAATGAATGGCCACCAGTTATTTTGGCCAATCTAGTGGTCAACTCAACCGCAGCTAGGATTCGATACTTCACTCGAATGAACCCTCCATCTTTCTTTGGGTCTAAGTCTGATGAAGACCCTCAGGAATTTATTGACCAAGTCCAGAAGGTCATAGACACAATAGGAGTTACTTCTTGTCAGAGTGCCGAGTTAGCTGTAAACCAGTTATAAGATATTGGTCACACTTGGTACAAATAGTAGAAGTCTGAGAGGGTGGATAGTGTAGGTCCAATAGAGTGGGAAGAATTTGTCATGACTTTCTTGGATAGATTCTTTTCCCAAGATCTGAGGGAGGAAAAAGTTCTTGAGTTCATCAACCTCAGGCAGGGAAATATGATGGTTAAAGAGTAATCTCTCAGATTTACACATCCAGCCAAATATGCCTCTCATGTGGTTGCAGACAACAGGGCTAAGATGAGCAAGTTCGTGTCAGGAGTGAATGATAGTGTGGTAAACGAGTGTAGGTATGCGATACTGAATAGTGATATGACTTTAGCTAGGCTCATGACCCATGCTCAGCAAATAGAGGATCAAAATATTAGGACTAGGGAGAGGCAGAACAAGAGAGCAAGATTAAGCAGTTTCAATTTTGCTCAACCCAAATTAGAAAAAGGAAACTATTCGTAGTTTCATCCTTAGCTAGCAGTTCTATCTCCTTCCTTCTCTAGTACCCCAGTGTCGAAATTCAAAGATAGAAATAGAGATCGATCACCAGGCTCTAAGTCTCAGGGCAATATCAGCAGTGCTCGAACTAATCCCCTATGTCAGACTTGTGGTAAGAACCACAAGGGTACTTATTGAGTTGGTAGCGATGTTTTTTTTTGTTGTGGCAATCCAGGCCACAGGATTAGAGAGCGTCCACAGACAGGTCTACAGGTTTAGCAGAATCACTCCATAGCCCAGTCCGATCACCCAAATCAGCAGGGTAACACCTCTAGTGCTACTAGTGGGCCACGCCCAAATCATCTTTATGCTCTTTAGACTCGACAGGATTAGGAAAATTCTTCTCATGTCATTACTGGTACATTACAAATTTTCCATGTTCATGTTTATGCTTTGCTATATCCAGGTGCATCCTTGTCTTTTGTTTCTCCTTATATTGCAGGCGATTTTGGAATCAGTCCCAAAATTTTAGCAGAGCCCTTTTCAGTCTCTACCCTAGTGGCTAAAACTATCATAGCTCGGCGAGTATACAAGAACTACCCGATTATGATATTTCAGAAAGCCACGTCTACAGATTTAGTCAAATTAGAGATTACTAATTTTGATATCATTCTCGGCATGGATTGGCTTCATTCCTGCGATGCCATAGTTGACTGCAAAAATAGGATAGTTCAGTTTCAGTTCCTGAATAAGCCCATCCTAGCATGGAAGGGTTGTACTTCATCTTTCAGGGGCCAGCTTATTTCCTACCTTCGAAAAAGGAAAATGATTTCTGATGGATGTGTTTATCATCTCGTTCATGTTAAAGACTCTAGTTCCAAATCTCCTAGCTTTGAATCAGTTCCAGTGGTTAACAAATATTCAGATGTCTTTCCTGAAAATCTTCCAGGCATTCCTCTCGAAAGGGAAATAGACTTCGGCATTGACCTCATTCCAGATACTCAGCCTATTTTTATTCTGCCATACAGAATAGCACCAGTAGAACTAAAAGATCAGTTGAACAATCTCTTAGATAAGGGATTCATTAGACCCAAGATTTCCCCATGGGGTACACCAGTCTTATTTGTGCGTAAGAAAGACAGTACTCTCAGGATGTGTATTGATTACTGTCGGCTCAACAAAGTTACATTCAAGAACAAGTATCCTCTTCCTAAAATAGATGACTTGTTTGAACAACTTTAGGGTGCCAGTTATTTCTCAAAGATAGACCTCAAATCAGGCTATCAGCAGCTCAGAGTTAGAGAACGTGACATCCCTAAGACAGCTTTTCATACTCGGTATAGTCACTTCAAATTTCTATTTATATTCTTCGATCTTACTAATGACCCAGCCGCTTTCATGGACTTGATGAACCATGTGTTTAGGAAGTGCTTGTACATGTTCATTCCTGCACAGAGCGTGATCATTCAAACCATCTCAGAATTGTTCTTCAGACTCTCAGAGATCACCAGCTATTTGCCAAATTCAGTAAGTATGATTTTGACTAATGTTAGTACCATTCCTTGGCCATATTATTTCCACTTATGGCATTAGAGTAGATCCTCAAAAGACTGAAGCAATAAAAAACTGGGCTCGCTCTGTCTCTCCGTCAGATATCATGAGTTTCTTGGGTCTGGTTGGCTATTACTGATGGTTTGTTGAGGGATTTTCTTCTATTGCATCCCACATGCCAAGATTGACTCAGAAGAAGGTCAAGTTTCGGTGGTCGGATTCTTGTGAGAAGAGTTTTCAGGAGTCTAAGACTCGACTTACCTCAGCTCTAGTTCTAGCTCTTCCAGATGGTTCAGACAGTTTTGTAGTATATTGTGATGCATCCAGAGTGGGTCTAGGTTGTGCCCTCATGCAGCATGGTAAGGTCATAGCCTACGAATCCAGGTAATTAAAGCCCCATGAGAAGAATTATCCTATTTATGATCTTGAGTATGCAGCTGTAGTATTCAGTTATACATTCATAAATCAATTACTCTTGCATCAGATATGCATGTCCAGCATGATATGTTTAGCTTATCAGTCATGTCCTTCATGAGATCATATTCCAGTAGTGTATGTCTTGTACATACTCCAGTTTATCGTCTCTCCCCATTTCATTCAGTCTCATTCGAGAACGAATGTTTTCAAGAGGGAGATATTGTAATACCCCATATATTTCTAAGCTAGAAAATGAACCACTGCTCTTACACATGAAACCTCCTATGCTGTGATTCATATTTGAGTACATGAATTAGTATGAGTATCATAGTGATAATAGAGCATATGATGTGTTAAGCATGTTCACAAGAGTCACTTAGATTAAGCCAAGCTAAGAACTTTTGAATCCACCAAGTTTTCGTGTGTGATTTCATATAGGTCATCTTATAATGAGTATAACTTTGTTTATAGGTGTTACTTTTGAATATTTATACCCTCTAAATTGTAGATAATTGAATAAGCTTTCCGTTGATATCAAATTCGCCTAAAACGGACACCCGGTGAAGAAGTTATGGCGATTTAAAGTTTCAATAGCGTTATTTTAGTCAGTGGCGCGTCGCACCATAAGAAAAAATGATGTTTATCAATTTCCAGTGTCTCTCCATGATTCCACCATGTCGCGGTGAGTTTCCAAGTCACGAAAAGGTGGCAAAGAGATATCTCCGATCGTGCCAGGGACCCAAATCGGGTAATTTTCACAGAAATTAAATGACGCATCTAGAGGGGTATTTGGGTCATCTTTCCACCCCTATATATTCCGTAAACATGGAATTTAGCCCCAATCCAACCACATTATACTCTCTTTTCTCAAAATTCTCTCAAAAACTCCATAGGGTTTTTATAGGAGCTTTGAGATTCAAAGGATTTCACTGTAAATTTCACGGATCTTCTATCTAATGTATGCATAGTGTTCATCTATGGATCCATTTCGTTCATAGAGCTCAAGAACCATGTTTTAAATATTATATTGTGATTGTCTTGTTGTGATATGACTATGTACATGTTGATGATTGTTTTTTAAGTTCAAGATGATATCTAAAGGTGTTTTCATGAAGTATAGGTGTTCGTTAGTTGAAATCCATGAACTTTATGTGGTTTAAAATGGGGAAATTCATGAAAACACACCTAAGGTAAAAGAATGCATGCAAAGTTTTGATAAAATGCTTAAGGTGATAAGATTCGTTTCCCATGATTTAATAGCGCTTAAATGACAAGTCCATGCTCTATGCTTTATGATTCGACATGAATTCCACATTATTGATATACGTCGTTGTTGTGATATGGATTGAGCCTGATATTGAAGCTATACAAGTATACACATGTTGTATGAATTTCCCTTCCATACGTAAAATGTTGAGAACTATGCTCAGTGTGAAATACCCTACTTATGATATTGTAAATTGTGGACTCTACTCTTATAATTAAGTCAGTCATGTGTGTCAGTTTCCTTCCATTGAGTCCTGGGGGTACTTGTACCCAAAAAATATAGTTGTGTACCTAGAGCTATGTCACGTTATCACGATAATCTCAGTCAATCCATGATCTATAGAACTCAGTCAATCATGTGACTCAGGAAATCTCAGAAATCTCATGATCTCAGTAAATTTTTAGATAGTAGTACTATTCCGTCAGTCAACAGAACTCAGTTACTCAGTCCATATACTGTCAGTTAAATTATGTTCAGTCTCATTAGATGGGAGAAGAAGTCAGCACCGAGTGAACCCAAGGATGGGAACTCACCTGCCAGTTTAGGGTGTGATTCTTAGAAGTTATCCTTGTGCTCCAGAACTACGTAGCCAGCGTAGGTTGAGAAATCTTAACCTATCAAATTAGGGTTGATGAGGTGGCTTAACCTGTCAGTCTAGGGTTCCCACCATTCTCATTCAAGTACCTGCCAGCTAAGGGTCACTTACATCTTTCCTTACAGGTGTCGCGGTATTGATACCCTTCCAATCAGGGCACAGATTGGACCCCAAATCAACAATTATAGCACATTTAGGGCATGTCGGTTAAACAACTACCTCCCACAGTTTCAGTATCAGTATCGGTAAAAGAACTCAGATATTTTTTCAAGATATTAGGACTATCAAATACAGTCAATTCAGTCATAGTACGAAACTCAGGTAGTTCCCTCAGATTCAGGACTGCCAAACATAGTTATCCATATATTTAGAATTCCAGTATCAGTCATGTTGGATATTAGTAAACTATGTATTAGCGTACAGATCCAGATATCACGTATTCACTATCTCAGTTACTATATATGCATGTTTGCACTCTCATGTTCATATTAATCAGTCAGTTAGCATTTCTCATGCATGTAAGCCTTTTTTCGATTTAGCCTACCTGACTCGTTTACTCGGTACTTTCGGTTGTACTGACATATTTACGCTATGGTGCTTTCTTTTATGTTACACCATAGATTCAGAGACACGAGTTCCGGATCAACAGTAGCAGTCGCATATCAGTATATAGAGTTTCAGTGACTCCTCTTTATTCGAGGATAATATGATTTGATTTTATTTATTATTTCAGTTAGCTTTCAGTTTACAGAGTTAGTTGGAGACATGTTCCTTCAACTCCTTATTTTAGACAGTATTTAGAGGCTTTTAGATTTAGTTCAGATTTAATTCAAACTTTAGTTGTTTTGGGTATTTTCACCCATATGGATATTATGTTTTGTTAGACACGTTATTCAATTGAACCTTATGGCCTATTTTTCATGTTTTCTGCATTTTACGTGTATATTATGCAATATAGAGGTACAGATATCAGTCATGGGTTGGCTTGTGGTCCTTCGGGGTCTTAAGCACCGTGTAGTATTCCGGTTCAGAAAATCGGGGTGTTACATCAATAGAGCGACAACTCTCACATTAAACAACATAACCATTAAGTACCAAGAATTCTCAATATTATAATAATACACAAATTTAAGCGGGTAATAAGCATAAATGGTTTACAAAAGCTCATATGTGTCATAGCCTAAAGTGAATTAAGAGTCCAATTCATCTACAACATAAGGAGACAAGCTATGTGTTTCAACTCTACAATTTCAAATTAGCCTACACAGTCCAACTAACCCAAGTCTTGCATTTCATAAAATCAACACTAAAAACCCATCCCAAATCTGACACAATATCATAGTAATACCATGAAGTAGCTCAATCTAACATGAAATAAACCTAGCCTACATCGACATTGAAGAAAGCTCAACGAAGTACTAAACCCCCTATTTTCCTTTTCAAGAATCCTCCTTAATATGCCAAGCTATCAAAAACACATTCTACTCATCAATATAATAATATTGATACACATATTGGACAATTGTGCTTCGAGCCCAAAAATCACTTAAAACACCATGTGGATCTCACTTATGGAAATTGTATTTTCGAAACCATCCAAATTTCTTAAAAGCTCAAGCAATAATAAGCCTAAAAAATGGGTGAAAACCAAGATTAATTAGGTCTAACATCAAGCCCTAAAGGATTTGGGGTTTAAAGCAATAAATAACTAAAAACAACTAATAATATGTTGAGTTTTTTACCTCAAGTCTAAAGATAATAATGAAAATAAATATTAATCAAGCTCCCATGTCATCCACAAGCTTCAATCCCATTCTATCTCACTATTTAGGTATTATGGTCTCAAGAAATGGGTGACGAATGAGCAAAATCGCAAAAAAAGGGTCTACTTATTTCCATACCAGGCACTCGGGTCCTATTATTGCAGTCGGTGCCTCACGATCGTGGCATCTTGGTCCTGCGAGTGCCAGTCGTAATCACGACCAACAAACTATGATCATGGTAATAGCTGATTGCCAAGGATATTGCAATCTCAACCCTTGTCTTGACATATTGATGCTCCAGCTAACAACAATGGACTTAGAAATTTCCAAGTCCCAGCTAGGCCCTCTGGATTCAATAGGAATCTTGTATATGCAAATAAACTATGTAACTATACCAAATTCTATGTTTAAAGCTCAATGGCGAAATTTAATTTTCCATCCTAGGTCATTTCGATAAAATATGGGCTGCACAACAATATTAAATTTTCATAGCTTCTGACCTATAAGTCAAAATGAGCATAGGTGTCTCAAAACTCAAACCAAATGTCTATCTAGCCTAAAATCAACATTCAAAGCTGCTGACACAGTTAAAATTTGCATTCAAGATCTTTATGCTAAATTTGTGCCCGATGGCCATTTAGAACCAGTGATGACTTCAAAATAGGGAAGTGGCTCTAAAAATAAATAAAATGCCTGGAAACTAAACTCCCAGTTTCAACAATACATAAATGACTTAGGCTAGCAATAGGAAAGTTCTAATAGTGAAAATAGGAAGAAATATGGATAATAACCTGAAGTATTATTACAATCATACTCTGAAACTTGCATAAAGTTGGTATTATGGATTTTATTTTCATTAATCCATGCATGCATATTGCCTATCACCAGTATGCTCCTATAGCTATCAGCGTTATGGGGGTTGCAAAGGTAGAGGTATGACTATTTGTCACTGCCCAATTTCTCAAGTAATGATGGCACCTATTATATCCCACCAGTAGGCAAGCCAACCGTAGTCTAAAACAACTAGTAATGGTCTAGCAAGAGAAATTAAGAAGGAATGCAAAATAAAAGAAATAAAAACTTGATATACGTACTGCAATCCAAAAACCTGGTAGAATCAATACAAGATCTTTTAATGTGATAAGATTACATAATGAAGTACAAAATGAGTATGTAGGTACAACCCATCTCTGAATAAAGCATTAAGGTAATTCTAATACATAAGAGGGAGGAATGTAACAGATAATGCACACAACAATGATGATAACTCATACTATGATCTGTAGTATGCAGAACTGTAGTATGAGAACTAACACATGGTACTTAGTAGGTGACTAGTGACTGAGCTCCAATGATAATGTAAATATATATAATATGGAAACAGAAATGTAAACCACACCTAATATCCAATAACTGCATGATAAAACTAATAAGATAATATGGATAAACTATCATATCAATGTCAAAGAAACTAACATAATAAGGCTATGGTGGTATTAAGGACCAACTATCCTATTCTAGCCATACTTAGGTGCCTCAACGCTATACCGTATATCACCGACCAATATAAGAATGAATGGCAGAGTAAGGATATATATATATATATTAAGGCCTAGAAATGAATTTACAATTTGAATAAATAAAAAGTGGAAGGGATGTACGATAATACCATAGTTGCATATACATAGATATACATATATGTAAACAAAGTCAACTCATGGTAGAACCTGTATTATCATCCTAGCATCTCCAAGCCTCCAAATCTTAGTAGTATAAGTACTAAAACAAATAGGGTCTCTAATTCATACGTCTAAACAAGAGATAATTATCCATAATAATGAAACTGTAAGGTAACAAAACAATAATCAAGCCTCAAATCTAAGTACTAATAAAAAAACCAATATATTACAAACAAACCATAATAGCAAAAACTATAACAATACAAGGTAACCGACTAGTTCAAACAAAGAATAATTAATAGGGCCTTTCATAAACAACCACTATTAAATGCCTCGAAGGTTAGGATGATATATACAAGCTCTGCGCAATATACTGGAAGCAGCACTCATACCTATACCTCTACAATCTCCCATAAAGCTGATAGATATAGACACATACTAGTGATAGACAATGTGTATGCAGGAATTAGTGCCAAGACATAATTCATAATACTATAAGGTAACTCAGTTTATAAAATAATCTCATCAATATCATAATCAACCATCAAACTCAATCTGGAAGTCATATCATCAACATCATCATCACCCGTCGGACATATTTTAGCACTCATATCATTATTATCATTATCAACTGCCGCACTTAAATTGGTATATATATATATATATGTATGTATGTATGTATGTATATATTTCAATACCATAATCCATCAACTGTGCATTTAGTACCAGATTTACATATGTATATAAATGTATATAATTACATGGTTAAAACCATGGCTAAAAAATATGTAAATCCCTAAATCCATTATTCAGGGTACACTCCAGGACTAATTCATCGTAATGGTATAGCAAGGAGTCAGTAATATCTCACGACCAAAGTAATTAGTATTCAAAAAATTCTAGACCAGAATCTATCTCGGACAAGTATTTAAAACACCATTTTATATCCCAATGCACATAAATCATCCATTAAAATGGTACAATTCCCATTATAAAGAAATTCATTTTAAGGTGAAATTTGGACTTAAGTCACTTTTTAGATGAAATGTAGTAGTAAAATTGTATTTTAGTTAGAATCGTACCATTTACCATTTTGGTGATATTGAATATAACAAATCGATGTGTGCCATCACCAGTATTCAAATAATGAAATCATAAGCATCAATGTGTCGATAAACTATGACCATCTTCTCTATAAGATGGAATGTTTCCCAGAACGTAACCAATCAATATCATGAACGTGGCCTTGGGCCCAATTGTTGACACTCAATTTGGCTCTCCAAGCTTAAAATTAACGCAATTAGGCTTACTGATTATTCATTAATTTTAGGATTTTTATCAGTTTATTATCATTTTAATATTTTTGCTCAGTCATCTACATAAGTACAAGCATAACACTGCAATACTTTTTGTTTACATATTATAATTTTAATATGTAAACTATACACCGACATTCATATTCTTGTAAATTATTTCATATATTCTGCAAACTATAGAGTTGGTTTAATTATTTTAATACAGAGGGCAATAAATCAATCACGTCAAAGTCCCATCACTTTTTAAATGGTGACACTTGAGGTGACGGGTTGAGATTTTTATCTTTTGGATAAAGAATTTTTATACATTGGTTAAAAAGATAAAAAGATCCAGAGGAAAATGACCTAGAGTCTAAATCACGCATTAAGGAGACAAGAGGAATTCATTTTTTATTTTTTTGGGTAAAGAATAATTATTCTTTTTCCCAGCATGTATACAATCTTGCATTCCCCAGCACCACACAGATCCAATTTTTAAAGCAACATCAGGAATATGTGAAGACTTTCATTCCCAGATAATTCTTTGCTTAATAATCATTTTTACATGGGTCTGTCCACCCTAAAATAGGACAAATTAGGTTGGTTTTCCCTCTAAAAGACAGTTATGCATGTTTTTCATAGTTAAATACTCATGTTAACTAATGCTAAGGCCAACACCAATATCGATCCTGCCTATTCCAACCCCTAAAAGTACCACAAAACCTCTATCTAAAAGAATACAAATATCCAATTGTGTACGTCCCCAATCATGGAAAAAACCAATATCTGGAAAGAAAGTAAAATGTCTAAGGACGTCCAACATACAAAATACCTTCCAAAAGGATGGAAGATCACTATTAGGTACTATAAAGGAGGAGTCAAATGGTTGATTCCTGCATAGCATGTGTATACAGCCACCAGTAGACGGGTTAATAGGTGTACACTAGAATGAAACTCGGGATAAGGATAAAGTAATTTCAGTTATCAAATCCAAGTAAAACCATCCAATTAAAACAACCATACAAATATATATAAGTTTTGGGAAAAGAGGTCGGTCTTAGCATGCCATTAAAACCTTTACCTAGGTTGTGTAGCTTAGCTGTCCTACCACCCACGGGCTATATATGTTCAGCTACCCCTACTAAAATGGTCCTAGTACATGTAGCCACACGACTAGGAAATATACCTGGGATGAATAGTATATCCCTCTAATATAAATATGACACTCGAACGTGGCCATCGAAGACCTCTCATATCAACAAATATAAGTTTTTTGTTTTGATCCCCCTGTGACCGCCACCTTCCACGGCTTAGATTACACTCTCCCCATTAATGCCTAGTTATAACCATTAACAAACAATCCGATTATCCATTTATTAACCAAGGATAATCGATAAACTAGTGGTATCATCATACCACCATACTTTCAAGCATTATCCATAACCAAACCATTTAGATTAAGGGAACATTCAAGTGCCCTATCATTAGCCACATTAAACCTCTTGGGAGACTACCATGTTCTCCACAAGCATGACAAATTATCCTTAAGCCTTTGTAAACCATTTAAAAACATTTAAGATTTCATGCATAAGCCAAAAACAAGAAAGAGTTCAATTAAAATAAGTCAATGCAATGAACATATCTTTATAAGCAATTTATCAAACATCTTAGGTGTATAATATAACCAAAACCCAATTACATTACCATTAAACCATTACCATGAAATTTAATTATCCAAAATAACCGTTAATGCATAGAAAATATAATTAAAACAATAGGAAATCATAACCAAGCATTTAACATCAAAACCCCCAATCAATAGTTGAAAGCCATAATCATGCAGGAGAAAAACCATTAAATCAACCATGTAGCCATGCATTTAATTTTAATTACAATTAGGGAAGATAATCATGCTATAAACTAAGAGTATTGAAGAAAATAATTTAGCAAGACAAGCCTCAAAGTAATCCCTTAGATAAAACCCTAACTCTTTCTCCCAAAAGATCTTGAGAGAACTATGATATATTTTTGAAGAGTTTCTAAGTATTTAATAATAAAATAATAGGTTAAATAACCTCTTAAGTGTATTAGAAGTTTTGGGTCCTTATTAGGGTAAGTAGGGAAATGTCCATAATACCCCTACATAAATCTCATAAAACCCTAACATTGTGTCACGACTAACCCCCTCATGAGTCCTAACCTCCCTAATTGTTGATACCCACTCAATCATAACCAATCCTCAACCATGTATCAGATACTATTTAGTATATGACTTATCTACCCATGTTGTAACCTTAGCATATGATATGTAGCCATGATCTAATCCCTGGCAGAATGCAACACTATGAGGATCAAACATTATCCACCTTATGAGTCACCTATATGAGTCGTACCCTACCATACGACACTCAACCCTAAGTCGTATCCATTCCAACAACCAATACCATCCCACCAAGTATCACTTATCAGCTTACGATAGCACTTCACCACTCATACCCCAGTATATGACTCATACCATAAGTCATATTGGGTCTGAAGTATGGGATTATAGGAAATTTTCTAAGGGTCTAAACCCGGGATTCTTTATGAACACAAATAAGAAGCATGTGGGTGAGTCTATTGATGAGGCTCCAAAGTATGAAGAAAGGGATAATAAAGAACCAATGATAAATGAAAAGATAGTTGATGAAGAGGGAACTCTTATGGTAGTTTAGGGTGATGAAATTTAATATGACCCATTGTCCCAAAACAAAATCCCTCATCCTTTGCCTCAAAGACTCATGAAAAAAAGAGTAAAATATTAGATTTAAGAAGTTTCTCTCTAAGCTTCGCAATCTTTCAATCAATATCCTATTACTAGAAGTCATTCAAGAAATTCCAGGATATGCTCAGATAATAAAAACATTGATGTCCAAGAAACTCCTTGTTGATGGTGAAAACATTGAAGTTTCCCATGGTATTAGTGCTATCATGACTAGTCTTATGGAGGAAAAGAAAGAAGATCTGAGAGCCTTCACAATCTCTTGCACCATTGGGACACACAAATTTAAGAAATCCTTGTGAGACCTTGGTGCAAGCATAAATATCATTCCATATGCCATATATCCAAAGACTTATTTTGGGAACTCCTACCCCTACAATAATGAGGCTTTAGATAGAGGATCACTCTATTAAGAAATTGATTAGAGTTTTGTATGATGTCTCGGTCAAGGTTCATCGCATTATTTATTTCGTAGACTTTGTTGTCCTATGTTGTGAAATTGATCAAGAAATACCCATTATTTTTTGGAGACCCTTTTTAGTAATCGGGGGTACAATTGGTGATATGGAGCAATGAGAAATGAAATTTCGAGTTCAAAATGATTAAGTGTCTTTCAAGGTTTGTAAAATTGAAAAATAACCTATGGAACTTCAAGTGGTGTTTGTCATTGATGTGGTGGTCAAGGACGTGAATGAAAGATCCCTCAAGGATCCAAATTTAAGGTTAAAGAATATCGTGTCACGCTGAAAATTAGGAGTTATGTGGGAGGCAACCTACCAATGCCACGAAAGTTGCCCATATCCTTTTAATTTTTATTTGTAGAGTAGGTTTCATATTTGTTTATGATTAGTCAATGAAATTGTGGTACTAGAAGGAGTTTTGAATAAAGTTGAGAGGTGGGAAGTGTGGTGCATTTGAGTAGTGGACTGAACAAGGAAAAATAGAGGACCAAAAATTGGCCTCAGTTAATGTGATCGCCAAAATTATTCAAAATGATAAAAATATAATGTACACACCAAGTGTTCGATTAAATTCCCAAACAAAGTTCTTACTAGTTTTTACATGTTCAAAGGGCATGATCGAACATCTACGGACTAATTTTCATGTTCACAATGTAAATTTTTTATTTGAAACACAAATGGATATTGAAATTAAAATTTTTGAAATGTCAAAAATTTGGTCTGATAATGCCTCAGGTAAAACAATCGCAATCACAGGATTGCAATTGAGTTGGTGCGATCACGATCATAGAAATTCAATTGTGTTAGATCGATTGTGGCTCAGTGGCCCATGAGCGCAGCATCTGATGCTATTTTTCAGCTAGGACCAAAAATCTTTCAAGTCCATTTCTTACCCAAAAAATTCTATGTCACCACCCCATCAGCTGAATTTCATAACATAACATAGTTTTCATATGTAAATATTGATATTTAATACTTATGTGTTGTTCTCAAGTTTCTAAAGCTAAATATGGGAGACTACGGCTGAACTCATTTCATAGATACTGAGTGCCAAAATCTATACTATGCTGATTTTCCCAAAACTAAGTTACCCCCAGAGAGAGGTATCTACTTGGATAGGGTGCTGGAGAGGCTCCCTTCCTTTTATGACCGCTTGGTAGCCAACAAGTGGAGGTTCTTTGCCTCAAATCTATATTGGGTAAATGTTCTTTGGGTGAGGGATTTCTATGCAAATCTCAGTGTAGTCTCTTTCTAAGACCCAATTATGAGGATCTGAGGGAAGGAAGTTCAGTTTGGAGCAAAGAAGATAAATGACATATATAGGCTAAAGAATGCTGACATGAAACTATATAAGGATAAGGGTTGTGAACCAGGGAACTGATTCGTTGATAAGTTGTGTCTCGATGTAGAGTTTTAGTGGGCCAACATAAAGATAGGGATATTATTTTTTGACTTCACATCTGAGGCTCAGATTTGCTTGGCTCTCATCTGTAGCTGGATTTCTCCTTGCACCAATATGACAGATGTCCCTGATGTGAGAATCTACATGATTGCATACCTTCTTGATAATATTCCTCTGAATGTTAGATGTATTATTCTGCTAGACATGCAATATTCAAGCTCAAAGGCAAATCTTTCCTTTTATTTCTATCCTTGATTACTAAGCGGTACAAGAGAGCTGGGGTTGAAGAGTACCCTGGATATATTTGGGTGCACCCAAAAACCCCTATTTACCCTCATAAGGATTGGGGTGAAGGCATACTTGGTAAGATCAAGAAAATGATGATCGACTTAGGCAAGTTGATAAATAAGGACACCGAATCTTGTAGACCATCCGCAGTAGGACCTTCTAAGAAAATCTTGGTTGAGATGAGGTTAATTAATGAGCTTTTGGTTGTGTTGCCTACGGGACCGAGAGAGCCTTCCACTACCTATCACTCTTATGTTGGTCAATCTGAATATGCAAAATACATGGAGGACAAGAAGAATTAGGGAGACACTATTTATAGGATTGAGAGGTCCTCCTCATCTTTGGCATAGCCTCACAGGGAGCTCAGGGATTCTCATGAAAAGATGAAGAAGAGAAATAAATTCTTCACAAAGATGTTGAAGGGGGTGAAAGGTCTTTGAAAGGTCGTTAAACCCAAGGATAGACTTCCTTCTCCTAGAGTCGAGAGTGATTATGAGGTCCCAGCTGCATGATCATATTTGGATTATGCTAGTGGTGGTGGAGATGATGTAGAGTTTGAGGGAGACGATATTCCTTGATGCAGTTACAGGGAGCACCCTTTACTTTTTTATTCTTTATTGATTATGCAGTTGTAACCTCTCATATTTTTCTTGTACTTGTTATAATTATACGGAACTTGGTATAGCCTTGTGGTATAGGTAATAGATGCGATTTGTTATGCGAGTATTAATGGTGTAGATGGAATTATAGATGTTGCCCATACGTTTTAATGAAATGCGACCAAGTTAACGTCGATACAACTATTTGAACATGGGATCATAATCTAGTATTTGAATCTAAAGTTTAAAATGACCAAGTATATACAATTTTTAATTTAGATCCAAGGGATTAAGAACTGGAAATAAAGTATTTTATTGAGGTGTTTACTTGACATAATAAAGATAGTTGGCCAGTCACCTACTTGAGATATTTGGATCAAGTTAATGGATCCAAGGTTATGGATCAGATTTGATCCTATGTTAAGGTACTCATTTGGGCCTAACTTAAGTAAAAGAATAGGAAATAAAGAAATGGCCCAACACTTAAATTTGCCAAAGGCCCAAGTTAATTGAGCCCAAATAAGAACTTAATCAAGTAGGTGCATCACCTACTTTGACCTTTTGAGCAACTTGATCTCTTTAAGTAGGTGTATCAACTCTTCAAACTATTCCAGTGGTAAATGAATTTGTCAATGTATTTCCGAAAGATCTTCCAAGTTTTCCTCTAGAACGAGAAGTGGAGTTTGGTATTGATGTGATTCCATGTACTCAACCAATCTCAATTCTTCAATATAGAATGGCCCCGGTAGAATTATGGGAGTTGAAAGAACAATTAAAAGGTTTTCTGGAAAAGGGATTCATAAGGCCTAGTATGTCCCCTGGGGAACACCAGTGTTATTTGTCCATAAGAGAGATGGCTCATTAATAATATGTATTGACTACTGACAACTGAATAAGGTGATAATTAATAACAAATACCCTTTTCCAAGAATTGATGACTTATTCGACTAGTTTTGAGGTGCGATATTTTTTTCAAAGATTTGTTTGAGGTCAGGTCTAAGGTCCTGCAAAGTTCCCTCGTAGTTTGAACCTTAGGGCGTGTTGAGCGAGACCTGATTTTGGCCTTAAAAGATTAAGAAGTGGATTCCTAATTTAGTATCATTCTAACCATGTAGAATTTCCCTAATTTTGACCTTTATAACGTGGGAAATCTTATAAGCTTTCCATGGATATAAGATTTGCCCAAATCGGACACTTGGGTAAGAAGTTATGGCAAATTTAAGCCTTCATCATAAAAACTGCATCATTTGAGAGCCTAGCGCATCACGAAGAGGGTGCATTTAGCAATTGTCAATTTCCAGTGGGACTCCGTGATAGTGTCGAATCACAGAGAAGTCCCAGGTCCCGACCAGTGAGAAAATGTATGGCTCCGCATCGAGGAGGCTGTCAATTTCCGAATTGTCATTTTCTAGAGAGCCAACACGATTAGTGGTACGTCGCGGAAGCCTTCGAAATTGGGTTCCAGTTCAATTTTTCCAGTTTTGCACAGATGCTTAAAAGGGTATTTTGGACCTTTTTCCAAGCTTATAAAATCATGGAAACACTAGATTAAACCCATTTTCAAGTATTCTATGAGGGTTTTATCAAATATCCTCTCAACAAGAACCCTAAATACTCAAAACCTCTTCCATAAATCTCAAGAATCCACCATGGATTTTCTAAATTGAGTCAAGATTCCAGGTTCCCAAGTGAAGGGACTCAAGAACCCTCATTCTAGAGCAAGAGTAGAGTTCCAAAAGTGAGAGTTTTTCTAAAGCTTCAAATTCAAGGTATGTGGGGTTTTGAACTTGGGTAACCCTTTAACCCTTGTGCCCAAAATATTTATTTACATCATGATTCTGCTGAAATTATGGGATTTTTACATGAGTTTGAATTTTGGTTTTCACCCATATTTATACAATGCATTATGTTGATATTTCTCATGAACTAAGAATTAAATGGCATGATTTCTACATATTTTCTTGAGTTTTTACAGATGGATAAACCCCATGACTTTACTCCTTAAGAAGCTTATATTTGAAATTTTGAGATATTGAAGCATATGACTACATTGAGATTTTGAGATGAATTGCTGAAATTTCCAGATTTCCACATGATTTATGAATCTATATGCTATATATTAAGCTTTTGATAAGCTTTAACTTGAAATTGAAGTAAGGGTTAGTAAGACCTATTCAAGACTTATTAAATTATGAATTCTCGTGCTATAAGTACCCATGATTAGATTATTTTAAGATGGTTGAAAATTGAATTGACCTAATGCTTCGAAAGCTTTGAAATCCGCTTTACTATATGAGATTATTGATTTGATTAATGGGTTCATGGTGAACCATGAGGTTGTTCTAAAAGTAGATTTTTATGAGATGAGCGCAGGTAATCTAAAGGGAGTAGTATTTAGCACCGAGCGGGTAAGCTACTATGGTTTCTTACCCCAAAAACTACGTGGAACTGTAGGATGTGACTTAAGGCTGATTATATTATGATTATGAGTGGGCTTGATGCCGATCTAATTATGTGGGCATGAGGACGATTTTCATTTAGTGATCACTAGACCTAGGTTATACTACTTGGCAAGAGTATGATGCTCCTCCTCAACGTGGGGTCTCTTCCTTAGGAGGACAAAACATTGGACTCCATGTAGCTCGTATAGTTTATGTCGGTTACGAGAACCTCCCCTGCCTTTCGAACTTCGAAATTAAATGCTTATTTTCCTTCCCTATAAGCTATTTACCTGAATGGTTAAATTGCAAAGATATTCCCTAATCAAGGTTTTGATTTGAGATGAGATATTTTCTAAAGTGAATGAAAATCCTTCGAGTATGTTTTCAAGTTTTATGATTTTGAATTCCAAGTATATGAGTTTCTAAATGATTGTGAAGTCTTGAGCATTGAAGAACTTTTACTCTCATGACATATATGCATGACTTGAATGTATGGTTGGAAATCCCTTAGCCTTTGTGCATTGAGAGTAAGAGAAGGTTTTCAATTTTGAAGTTAAATAATGATGACTCATGAGATTGTGTTACATGCTTCATTCTACATAACTTATGAGTTTTATATTTTATACTTGTTCAAGCTATGTGAGTCATCTCATTATGCAAACATGATTTGATTGAAGAAAATATCATTACTACTTTATACATATGCATGCACCCCTGCATACTCAGTACATTCCAAAGTACTGATCCACATATATGTCTATGTGCTACATTGTCTTATAATGTTGGTTCAGGTGCTCTGTCCTAACCTCACCCGTGATTTTCTGAGAACCTTGCCTATGTTTCCTATAGTGGTGAGCCTACTGTTTCGAAGACCGATCTTTAGATGTTTACCGTGTTGGAGAGACTATGTTTTATTTTTAGTCCGTTTCAAGTCGGTTAGGGCCTGTCCTAATGGCTCTCTAGATTTTGATTCATAGACCCTTTTTCAGACTAGTATCAGACTTATGATATGTCGAGAGGAATCAGTATTGTGGTTTTGTTGAGATTTCTCTATGTTGTGGTCATAGGAACCAATTATCCTTTCTTATTTCCTTTCTTGTGATATGGCTATGCGAGTGTTTAAGTCTATCCTTATCTTGAATTGGGTGTTTTTGGGTAGAAACCGGCTCTATGGGTTAGCTTGGGGATACTTGTAGCCTTAAGCACCGTGTGATATCTCGGGAAGCGATTTTGAGTCGTTACAAACTTGGTATTAGAGCCTAAGGTTTCTAAGGAGTCCTAGGGAGTCTAACAAGTCGCATTGAGTAGAATCCTGATCATCGGTGTGTAGTGCGCCACATCTATGAGAAAGAGGCTATGAGACATTTTAAGAAAAAGTTGTTTCTTCTTTCAAATTCTATCGTACCTACAGTTTTCCTCTTATATAATGATCCGTGCTCTTCCATTTTCAAATAACTTCCTCCTCGAAGAGCAAATGTCCGCAGAAAAAATATTGAGTAACCCCCACCTATTAATTAATTGAATGAGACGGTGTCTCATGCTGAGTTTAGTATGGCCTTTCAGGCATTAGCCAAAGCAGTCACCGTAAATATTCAGGCCAATAACCAGGCCCCAGTTGCTAATTAGTATGGTGGTGATATAGTCACGGCTAGGATTCGTGACTGTTTGTGGATGAATCCGCCTGAGTTCTACGGGTCAATGATAGATGAGGACCCCCTGTTGTACTTGAAGGAGGTGAGGAAGATCAATGATGTGATGCAGGTTTCGAAAGAAGAGAATATTATGTTGGCATCCTACAGATTGAAAGACATTACTTATGATTGGGTTGTATCATGGAAGAAGGGTAGAGGTGAGAATTCTGCTCCTATGACTTAATAATTGTTCTAAGATACCTTCTTGTATCAGTTCTTTCCACTTGAGATAAGGGAGGCTAATATTAAGGAGTTCATGAACTTGAGGCAAGGCTCCATGACTGTTAAGGTGTATTGTTTGAAGTTCAATCAGTTGGCCAAGTATGCTCTTGATTTGATTTCTGACACTCGGGCTGGTATGAGTAAGTTTATAACCTGTATTTCTAGGATGGTACTGAAGGAGTTTAGGGCTGCGATGTTGCATAAGGATATGGATCTTGCTAGGTTAATGACTCATTCCTAATAGATGGAGGTGGATAGTCTTAGAGAGAGAGATAGGTTAAGGGGTAACAAGACGACTAGATCTGATCAGCACAAATTTAGCTGGCCTAGGTTCCTTGAAGGGAGCTGCCCTTAGTTTCAGAGATGTCCACCTATTCAAGTTCCTTCATCAGCTAGTGCTCCCGTACCTAGAGGTTGTTCGAAGCAAAGTAGTTAGCCAATCATGTCTGGGCCGTAGAACAGTGTTGGTAACTGGCCCCGTTATCCTTCTTCTGCTAAATGTGGTAGGAACCAAATTGGGGAGTGCTTTAGAGATTTGAGGAGTTGTTTTGGTTGTGGAAAGTAGGGCCATAGACTTAGAGATTTCTCCTATGCTAGACCGGGGAGCAGAGATGCCCGACCTCAGGAACAGGCTGCTAGTGCACCAGCTCTAGTACTTCGTCGTGCCCCTACTCAGGGCACTTCTTCTAGCACCACTGGTGGTCAGTGCCAGAACAGGATCTATGCTTTTCCACCCTATCGGGAGAAGAAGGACTCCCCTGATGTTGTTACTGGTATGCTTCATATCTTGTCTTAATGTGTATGTGTTATTGGACCTCGGGTCAAATCTCTCTTATTGACCCCACTTATAGCTGTGAATTTTTAAATGAGTCCTAAAAATATTTTTGAGCCTTTTCCAGTTTCTATAACAGTCGAAGAGTCTATTGTTGCTAAGTCTAGAAATTGCTCTGCTACTGTGCTTTATAGAGTCATACTTTTCGATTTAATAGAGTTAGACATAATAGATTTTGACCTCATTCTAGGTATGGATTGGCTTTATTCTTGCTATGCATTTATAGATTGTCGTAGCCGTGTGGTCAAGTTTCAGTTCCCTGGTGAGCCAGTGTTTGAGTGGTCCAGGTGTTTGGAATCTCCCAAGAGTCATTTTATCTCCTATATCAAAGCCAGAAAGCTTATATCCAAGGGTTGCATCTATCACCTAGTTAGAGTCAAGGACACTAAGTCCGAGACTCTAAATATTCAGTCAGTCGATATTGTAAAAGAATTTTCTGATGTCTTCCCAGAAGATCTCCCAAGGGTACCTCTCGATAGACAGATAGATTTTGGGATTGACCTTCTTCCTAACACTCGGCCTATTTCTATTTTGCCATATCGTATGGCACCTGCAGAACTCAAGGAGTTGAAGGAGCAACTCAAAGATCTCTTAGATAAAGGTTTCATTAGGCCAAGTATTTCTCCTTGGGGAGCACCCGTCTTGTTCGTGTGAAAGAAAGATGGATCTTTGCATATGTGCATTGACTATCGTCAACTCAACAAGGTCATAATCAAAAATAAGTATCCTTTTTCGAGAATTGATGGCCTATTTGATCAGTTCCAAGGTGCAAGTTATTTTTCCCAGATAGACCTTAGATCCGGCTATCATCAACTTAAAGTAAGGGAATGTGATATTCCAAAGACAGCCTTCTAAACCCGTTATGGTCATTTTGAGTTTCTAGTCATGTCTTTTGGGCTAACCAATGCCCCAGAAGCCTTCATGGACCTCATGAATTGAGTGTTCAAGAAATATGTTGATACGTTCGTCATTGTCTTCATAGATAACATCCTTGGGTACTCCTGTAATGAGAATAACCATGCAACTCACTTTAGAATTGTCTTGCAAAATCTTAGGGATTATCAGTTGTTCGCCAAGTTCAGTAAGTGTGAATTTTGGCTGAGGTCTGTAGCCTTCCCGGGTCATGTTATTTTAGTCGAGGGTATTCGAGTTGATCGCCAAAAGACAGAAGCTGTGAAAAACTGGCCTAGACCTATCTCTCCGTCTGACATTAGAATTTTCTTAGGTCTAGTAGGCTATTACCATTATTTTGTTGAGGGTTTCTCTTCTATTACGTCTTTTATGACCCGATTGACCAAAAAAAAGGTTAAATTCCAGTGGTCCAATTCCTGTTAGAAGAGTTTTCAGAAGTTGAAGACTCGACTCACTTCAGCCCCTGTGTTCACTTTGCCTGATAGTACTGATGGTTTTGTGGTGCATTGTGATGCCTTTAGAGTTGGTTTGGGTTGTGTGTTGATGTAAAGAGGTAAGGTTGTAGCCTATGACTCTAGACAGAGGTTGTAGCCTATGACTCTAGACAGTTAAAGCCGCATGAGAAGAACTACCCGACCCATGATATTGAGTTAGCTGATGTGGTCTTTGCTTTGAAAATCTTGAGACATTATCTTTATGGTGTCCATGTTGATGTGTTTACTAATCATAAGAGGTTCCAGTATATGTTTACTCAGAAGGAGTTGAATCTTTAGCAGACGAGGTGGTTAGAGTTATTGAAGGATTATGATATGAGTGTGTTATATCACCCGAGCAAGGCCAATGTAGTGGCAGATGCCCTTAGTAGATTGTCTATAGGTAGTGTTGCGCATATTGAGGAAGGTAAGAGAGAATTACCTTATGATGTGCATTGTCTTTCTAGGTTGGGTGTTAGATTGCTCGATTCAGTAGAAGGGGGTACGTTGGTGTGGTGTAATTCCGAATCCTTTTTAGTTTTGGAAGTGAAGGAGAAGCAGGATAAGGATCCTAGTTTGGACAAATTGTAGGAGTCAGTTAAGGACCAAAAGGGCAAGGTTTCTACCAAGGGGGAGATGGTGTGCTGAGATTGCATGGTAGGTGGTGTGTCCCGTGTGTTGATGAATTGAGGTAGAGGATTATGAGTGAAGTGCATGGCGAGCAGTATTCTATTCATCCCGGCATTACCAAGATGTACTGTAACTTACGAGAAATCTATTGGTGGAATAGTATGAAGAAGGATATAGGTGTGTTTGTAGCAAGGTATGCAACGTGTCAACAGGTTAAGTTAGAGCACCAAAGACCGGGTGGTGTGATGCAAGAGTTTAGTATACCCACTTGGAAGTGGGAAATGGTGAATATGGAGTTCGTGACTGGGTTTCCTCTTTTGCGTCCTCATCATGATTTTATTTGTGTTGTTTTGGATAGTCTAACTAAGTTCACCCATTTCTTGCCTATGTATACATCTTATACGGCTGAGAATTATGCTAAATAGTATATCCAGGAGTTGGTCAGGTTGCATGGAGTTCCTTTATCTATCATTTCGGATATAGGTACTCAATTTACTTCTCAATTTTGGAGGGCATTTCAGCAGGGTCTTGGCACCCAAGTTCTTTTGAGTTCATCTTTTCACCCGCAGACAGATAGTTAGGTTGAGAGGACCATTTAGACCCTAGAGGATATGTTGAGGGTGTGCACTTTTGATTTCAAAGGAAGTTGAGATGAGCATTTGCCATTGCTAGAGTTCGCCTATAACAATAGTTTCCATGCTAGCATTGAGATGGCACCATTCGAGGATTTGTATGGTAGAAGGTGTAGATCACCCATAGGTTGGTTTGAAGTGGGTGAAGCTGCCGCGTGTGGGCCTGATGCAATGTTCGAAGCTATGGAGAAAGTTAATTTGATTAGAGAAAAGTTGAAGACCACTCAGAGTCGTCAAAAGTCTTATGCTGATGTGAGGAGGAGAGATCTTGAGTTTAAGGTAGCTGATTCGGTGTACTTGAAGATTTCACCCATGAAAGGGGTGAAGAGGTTTGGTAGAAAATGGAAGCTTAGTCCCCGTTATGTTTGGCCGTATCGAGTTTTGAGCCATTTTGTTAAAGTGGCTTATGAGGTTGAGTTGCCCTCGGAGTTGTCGGTCGTTCATCCTATCTTTCATATCTCCATGCTTAAGAAGCATATTAGTGATTCCATTATGGTTGATCCTTCAGAGAGTGTTGATATTCAGGATAGCCTTTCCTTCGATGAGATTCCCGTGGTGATCCTAGATGTTTAGATCTGTAGACTAAGTAACAAAGAAGTTCCCTTGGTCAAAGTTTTGTGGTGAAACCAATATGTTAAGGGTACTACTTGGGAGGCAGAAGTAGACATGCAAGCCAAATACTCGCACCTCTTTTCTGGAGGTTCAGATCAATCCGAAGGCACCATTCTTCCTTGATTCATCTTTTCTAATCTAAAGTTCAGCTATGCATCTATCTTTGTATGCGTTCTTGCGATATTCGGAGTGGTCATGAGTTTAGGAAGATCTTGAACCATTTAGTAATTGTTTCGGCAATGTGTACTTAGTTTTTCCTTTATTTCGAGCCTAACTAGCGACATTCGAGTATATGAATGTTCTCAAGGGGGAGATATTGTAAGGTCCCACAAAGTTCCCTCATAGTTAAAGCGTTAGGGCATGTCAAGTGAGACTTGATTTCAACCCTAAAAGATTGAGAAGTGGTTTCCTAAGTGAGTATCGTGCTATAAAATTTGCCCACCGATATAAGATTTGCCCAAATTGGACACTCGGGTAAGAAGTTATGGCCAATTTAAGCCATCATTGTAAAAACTGCATCATTTGAGAGCTTAGCGCGTCGCGGAGAGAATGCATTTAGCAATTGTGAATTTCCAGTGGGACTCCGCGATAGTGGCGCGTTGTAGAGGAGTCCCAGGTCCCGACCAGTGGGAAAATACATAGCTTCGCATCGCAGAGGCTGTCAATTTCCCAATTATCATTTTTCAGAGAGCCAACATGATTAGTGGCGCGTCACGGAGGCCTTCGAAATTGGGCTCCAGTTTTGCACAAACTTTTAAAAGGGCATTTTGGACCTTTTTCCAAGATTATAAAATCATGGAAACACTAGATTAAACCCATTTACAAGCATTCTATGAGGGTTTTATCAAATATCCTCTCAACAAGAACCCTAAATACTCAAAACCTTTTCCGTAAATCTCAAGAATCCACTATGGATTTTCTAAATTGAGTCAAGATTCTAGGTTCCAAAGTGAAGGGTCTCAAGATCCCTCATTCTAGAGCAAGAGTAGAGTTCCAAAAGTGAGAGTTCTTCTAAAGCTTCAAATTCAAGGTATGTGGAGTTTTGAACTTGGACAACCCTTTCAGCCTTATGCCCAAAATGTTTATTTACATCATGATTTTGCTGAAATTATGGGGTTTTTACATGAGTTTGAATTGGGGTTTTCACCCATATTTATTGAATGCATTATGTTGATATTTCTCATGAATTGAGATTTAAATGGCATGATTTCTACATGTTTTCTTGAGTTTTCATAGATGGATAAACCCCATGACTTTACTCCTTGAGAAACTTATATTTAAAATTTTGAGATATTGAAGCATATGACTACACTGAGATTTTGAAATGAATTGCTGAAATTTTTAGATTTCCACATGATTTATGAATCTATATGCTATATATTATGCTTTTGATAAGCTTTAACTTGAAATTGAACTATGGGTTAGTAAGCGCTATTTGAGACTTATGAAATTATGAACTCTTGTGCTATAAGCACCTATAATTTGAGTATTTTGAGATGGTTGAAAATTGAATTGACCTAATGGTCCGAAAGCTTTTAAATCTGCTTTACTATATGAGATTATGATTTGATTAATGGGTTTGTGGTTAACCATGAGATTGTTCTAAAAGTAGATTTTTATGAGATGAGCGCAGGTAATCTAAAGGGAGTAGTATTTAGCAACGAGCGGGTAAGCTACTACTATTTCTTACCCCAAAAACTACGTGCCACCATAGGATGTGAGCCTGAGGCTGATTATATTATGATTATGAGTGGGCCTGAGGCCGATTTTCATTTAGTGATCACTAGACCTAGGTTATACTCCTTGGCAAGAGTATGACGCTCCTCCCCAATGTGAGGTCTCTTCCTTAGGAGGTCAAAACATTGGACTCCATGTAGCTTACATGGTTTATGTCAGTTACGAGAACCTCCCTTGCCTTTCGAACTTCGAAATTAAATACTTATTTTCCTTCCCTATAAGCTATTTTACTAAATGGTTGAATTGCAAAGATATTTCCTAATCAAGGTATTGATTTGAGATGAGATATTTTCTAAAGTGAATGAAAAGCCTTCAAGTATGTTTTCAAGTTTTATGATTTCGAATTCCATGTATATGAGTTTCTAAATGATTGTAAAGTGTTGAGCATTGAAGAACTTTTACTCTCTTGAGATATAAGCATGACTTGAAAGTGTGGTTTGAAATCCCTTAGCCTTTGGGCATTGAAAGTAAGAGAAGGTTTTTTATTTCGAAGTTAAATAATGATGACTCACGAGATTGTGTTACATGCTTCATTCTACGTGACTTATGAGTTTTTCATTTTATACTTGTTCAAGCTATGTGAGTCATCTCATTATGCATACATGATTTGATCGAAGAAAATATCTTTAATACTTTACACTTATGCATGCACCCCCGCATACTCAGTACATTCCAAAGTACTGATCCACATATATGTCTATGTGCTACATTGTCTTATAATGTAGGTTTAGGTGCTCAGTCCCAGCCTCACCCTTGTTTTTTCGAGAACCTTGCCTACATTTTCTACAGTGGTGAGCCTCCTTGTTTGAGGACCGATCTACATATATTTACCGTGCTTGAGAGACTATGTTTTATTTTCAGTCCATTTTGAGTCAGTTGGGGCCTGTCCCAATAGCTCTCTAGATTTTGATTCATAGAGGCTTTGTCAGACTAATATCAGACTAGTGATATGTCAAGAGGGATCAGTATTGTGGTTTTGTTGAGATTTCTCTATTTTGTGGTCATATGAACCAATTATCCTTTCTTGAGGAGAGATAAGCTAATATAAAGGCTTGAGGATCTAGCTAGAGGTCCCATATTCATTGAAGCCCAAAGCATTGGAGCCTTCCTCTTCCATACCACTTAGAACAGAGAAATTCTCTACATCTTTCTTCTTCAGCTTGGGTATTTTTAGATCCAGAATAGTGCACGTAACATGAATTTCATAGTGTTCTACATCCGACCAAATATGTTATCCTGGGAGCACCTCTTCTTATTCTCCTCATCCATCTCCCTCTAGAGCTCTGTATAGGCCTGATTCGGGTATGGCAAGGATGAGGAACTGGAAAGAGCCAATCTCTAGAGAGAAAAGTGGTAACACTTTAAGCATCTCCTTACAACATCCATGTCCACCTTCATGAGCTCATAAGATATCGGGGGATTTGTAGGAGGTATATCAATCTTCTCACCTTCTCTGACTTTATTGATCTCTCTCTCTATCCTAACCTTTCTTTTCTTCTTCATTGACCCTATACATCTTTAACCTTGAGAGGGTTCAAGGGTATATCACCCTTCAAGTTCTTATTGGCGTCCTCCTAGGCACATCCGCATAGATGTAGGAGGAAAAGAACCTTATTGTTGCCCTGGTAGAAATCCTACAACTTTAATACTATTTGGGACTCCAAAGGTAGCTAAATTCCTTGAATGACACAAGTCTCCACCAAAGCCCAAGGGTATGTCACATTGTTGGTGTTACCTGAGGGAAAAAACCTCTCAGTTACCAAATTAAGCCATTTCTGGGCATATGTACTAAAATGTATACTCTTGAACCCCCCAGGATTAGTCTAATAAATACTTCTCTAATTAACCTTGATAAATAGAGTGTCCCTCAGCCACCGCAGGTCCATCTTCATAGTCTTTTCCTCGTACTCAACAATGGGGATATCTGGTACCTTATAGCCCCATTGATAGTAGTCATGTCCCCTTAAACCTACACTTTCTGGATGTGTGGTTAGGAGTATAGCATAGAACTCTCAAACCCAACCTGAGACCTCATATTGAGAAGGCTCTGCTAATGGTATCCACCTGAAACTCCTATAGCTAGGTATAGAATTATGGTGCCTCCTCCTTTACCTCACTCATAACAAATCCCCTCTCATAAAAAAAACCCATCCTTTAATAGTCTTTGTACCTCTACGGATAGTTCCTATTAGGAAATCTTTAAAAGGCAGAGACACGTTTTCTTGATTTTGATTAGCCATGGAGTTTTTATTCCTACAAAAATCATGTGATACCAAGTTTGAAGATATAGAAGTACTCAATTGGTTTAAAAGTTTCAGAAAATGCTAAGTCAAACACAGGAAAGCTACTATCTGTTACCCGCTATAACAAAAGGTATCTCGCTTCTGTGGGGCTGCTATAGTGGGAATGTTTATGCTATATCGAGACAGCTATAGTAAGGTGGGCTGTTATATCGGCTTTCATCTTCCCCAACTTGACCTCAAAACTTCAATGGCATCTTTTTGTAAAAATCACCTTTTTTGACATATTAACTAAGATTAGGGTTGGTGAAGTATCATAAGACTTTTAAGACACCAAAATCCATATTTTTACACCCCAATTAAAGCCCCAATATACAAGAAACTTTCTAAAAGTGACCCTTCACCTTATACCTTATTCAAGCCCCCAATTTAGCCATAAGCTTCATAAATATTATGCTTAGAACGCACCAAAGGAGTATTATAAACATAAGAGAAATAAGCACGCTTTAGAAATTCATTTAAATTTGAATAAAAATTTATTGATTTCAAAACTAATCCCAACACTCATTTATTTTATGATTTCTAGCACTGTCCTATGATAATAAGAGCAATAAAGTAAGAAGACAAAGTTAGAATGAGATTTACCTTTATTTCCATGTCTAGGGAGAGAGAATGATCGGCTATATAAGGGGATGTGTAAGTTTGAAAGTGAGAAATAAGTTGATCTTAAGATTATCAGCATCTCGTTGTAGTGGCCCAGTTAACTCTAGGGGATGTAAATTTTTGTTCTTCCTTTTGGGGTATTTACTTAAATGTTTGGAAGTATCGGCAAGGCCTCAGTCATCTTGGTCACTCGTAAAATTTTTCTAAAGGTAGTCTTATGTGAAATTCCACCTATTGTATATTATGTAAGGGTATTCGTAGTAAAGTGGTTGTAATAAAATTTGTGTAAATTCTATTGCTGGTTTGGTAAGTGGAGTTTGAGAATAAAAACTTCTAAATTGTTAAGTGAGTATTAATGATTTGAGGTACACATCAAGTTAGTTCTCTTTCTACTGATGATGTTCGGGGATAAATAATGGATAAATTGGTATCTATTGTAATGATCGTTCCGTCGTTACTATAATCATTACATTCAAAGGACGCGGGGTATGGGGAATTATTTACAAATCTTTAAGAAATCTATTTAAGACTAGGATTAGACAACTTTAAAGTACGAAAATTTTGAGGAGTGAGCGATGTCACCCTACTATAGCTGAAATTTTTCTGCTATATAGGCACCATGATATCGGTATGCCGACCACTGTAGGATTCCAAAATTGTCCATCTAAAATTTTTAAAGATCTTTTCTTTTCAACTTTAAACTAGAATGTTGCCTCTTTCCAAAATTCCTTAGGGTTTCTCCAAATCCTACAATGAATAGAATGACGGAGTACAATTGAAAATAGTGAATCCTGAAAATTCATCATGATTTTCATGCCAGAACACACTAGGACAGGTTAAAAAAGGGTGTGCCTATGTAACATTTTCTTTTCACCAGTAGGCTTGGTATATTATGAGTAGTAAACCTGGTTAGAAAGCACATTCATAATGCAGATTGACAGGATATTTCATGCTTAGTCTTGTAAGGTGATTGGACCGATTAAACAAGTAATTTAAGGGAACGTGAATGAAGTTAGTGTTCATGAAATGATGTGTTAAACTATTAATAATGTTATCTACTATCATTATTGCATATCAATTTAATAGTAAGCAGAAACAAACCAGTTATATTATAGGATCTTTAATAAATGAGAATGAGTTGGTAGTAGAGTATGTGGTAATGTATTAAAATCTCTTCAGCTAGTAATAATTTGTTTGTAAGATAAAGTTAGAGATAGAGATTATGCAATATGTATGTCAATATACGGTTAAGTGAATTTAAGGGAAGTTGTGGAGTAACACTCAGTGATGGTGTAGTATTAAGATGAAAGTGAGAAGGTTATAGTGTTATAGTTAGAGGGAATTGTGTGTACTCGGGTGTTTGTAAAATAGAAGGTCAATCTAATTTAATTGTGTGTATATTCACTAGTTATATGTTGCTTGGCCCCCAAGCGCTAATGTCTGTTAAGTAGGTAATGATTGAATTTGAGTTAAAACTCAAGTTGATTTTATGTATGCATATTTTTTTAAAAAAATGAATATTAATTGGTATACATGCTAACAAAATACCTTTTTATTTAGTTGAAATGCATGCTAATGAATGTAGAACTTGTTAATTATTGAATGCATGCTGAAAATTCATAATTTATAATGAGATTGGTAGAAAGGACCCCGTTTGATGTGGAAGGTTGTTGATTCATTTACTATGTGATTTGTACTTGTTTGATGGTACTACTTTGTTATTGTGTGATGAACGGGTAAACATTGATCATTATTGAATTGATGGATTTCAGGGAGGATAAGGATGAGTATGTTGGAATAAATATGGCATAATACTTGATTTAGGATAAGGGTGGCAGGCCCTAGTTATCTAGGTTATTTAATACATGGACTGAGCTCGTCCCTTACAAGTGATGGCTAGTGAGCAATAATAAGTCCCACAGCATATGTGTACACAATGATTTGAAGAATTTCATGGTTCCTTGAGTGAATCTGGTCATATTGTATTGATAATTATGTTTGGATCCTTGTTTGGCATAATTATTTGATAATTTACATAAAGGAGTTAATACTTGTTGATGTACGATAATGAGGTGTTTTATGAGGATGTAGCAAGACGAATTATATGAATGGAATCTTTGTGGTTAATTGAGTTGAGAACTATTTTCTTATGGGTGATTTATTTATTTACTTTACTTGTTTGAATTAAAGTTGCAAATGTGACGGAAATATTGTTTACTGCATAATGTAAGGTATTATTATGAATGAGTCTGACTTAAATGGTTTATTAATTGTTTGGTACCTTCTTAATAAAATATAGGCTATGGAGTTCATTAGTCGATGTAATACTGGTGCGGAGTTAGGAGTAGGAAGTAATGGAGATAAGGTAGTCACTTAACAATAGATGTTATATGGTGGATTGACTTGTGGTTAGTGAGAAGTGTTTTTAACAATAGGGTCCAATAGTGAGAGTAAGTAGGGAGAGGGGTGATTGTGAAACATGAGGTAAAGTATTAAAATTGACAAGTTCTGTAGGTTCATGTTTGATTTCAGCTATTTGTATTATGCTTACGTGATTTAATTTGGATCAGCCTATGATGTCTACTAGTGCATGTGGTTCTACTAATACTATTTTTATTATATCCATTTTGGGGTATAACCTGATTGTAGGAGTAGTTGAGGTTTCTTGTTGGATGTGGTTAGAGATCTCTAACAACTTCTGTCTTCTCATTCCATGGTGAGAGTTGGTCTTATGTATTTTTCATTTTGTTAGTAGCACTTGTACATATATAGACTAGGTCCTCAGGGAAAAAAATTTCTTTTGTTGCACTTAAACAATTTTTCTAATAAGTTTTACAGAATTCTTGAAGAGATTAATGAAATTCTTTTCTTCTGCATGTTAATTGAATGAATAGTAAGAGTTATCCTATCTAGGTAGATTAGAGTAGGTGTTAGTACAACCTGATTTGTTGGGTCGTGACAAATCATCGAGTCATAGATACTAAAAGTCTTATTTTAGTTACAATAATAGAATAAGTTGTGTGGGGTAGAAAACATCAAGTAATAATTACCGAGCGTAGCTAATGTTTAATAGAATTATATTTGCAGCTAAAGTTTAGATTAAAAAGCTAAATATATATTTCTTTTGTATTTGCATAATTGTATATTTCTGGCCACATATACAGATCTCAGGGTTCTTATACAAATCTCTAGTTTAAGAAGAGGAGAGCTCTCTAATTCAGGGATCATATACATTCATACTTGTATATAATGAATTTCGAAGCTCATATACAAATTTCTAAAAGTTTGTATTTGTAACAAAGCAAAATTTTGGGGCACATCTACGAATCTATAAAGCAATTTAGTATTTGTATATACAATCTCTAAATTATAAATTTAGTTAGTAAACTGTAGCTACGTTCTGTATGGCACCTCATTTATTGTATTTAGATATTTCTAACAATTTTCCATAATAATATTGCTTGTAGTTTTCTCAGTAACTTGCTGCTAAAGTGTCATATTCTCATAACTTTCGTATATTCACGTTCAAGTAGTTGTGCATTTATACTAAAAAGGTGAAAATCCACGACTTTAAAACACTGAATCCACCACTATCCACAACCAAACGGGTTAGGATATAACCAACCGAGGTGACTAAGGCAAGGACACACCTTGTTCGGAGGGCATCTTATCCGGGAAGAAAGTTCATGAGCCTCCACTAGCAGCTAATAGTCGTGGGTGTATAATTGACCCACGAACAACGTTGGGCGTTACCTGCTCTTTTTTTGTGTGTCATTTAGCTAGTCATATTAGGGGTTTTAATGCACAATAGTCAACGGTTGCAGAGCTGAACTTCTATATGAGCCTTGTAATCATTGTCCCAAGACACACAATTCACTGTCTGAATTAAAAATTATTTCATTATTGTCTACTAAGTTTTGTTTATTATTATTACCTGCTAGCTCAATCTCAGCCTTACTTGATCAGCCTCCGACATACGTTATTCACCTACACGGATCACCCAGCTTCAGCTGGCTAAGGCTATCTTGATCTCTGCTTCTCAATTGCCTAATTATCTGCTCTTTACTTTACAACATTATTGCCTATTTTACTAGGCACATATGAATCAAGAACTCTTATCCTTTAAACCTCACTAACAAATTTAACTGCATCTCTTAAAGGATTTAACAGTTTGGCGGCTACCATGGGGCTAAGGACCCCTTTTTTTAAGTAAAATAAAAGGGGATCTATTATCGGTTGTAGTCTTTCCTCTAAACAATCTCAAATTTTAGATATGAGCTTCTCACGAAATTTTGAGCCTTTTACTATTATTCACTTAAAACAATTTACGTTTGTGGCACGTCAAATTTTAAAATCGATTTTTGAAGAAACTTTAATGGTTGAAAAATGGAATCTTTCAATCGCAACCAACTCAAATCTCTTCTACAGTCTCAATTTCAGATAAGAGCTCCTCTCGATATTTCGAGTCTTTTGATATATTATTTATTCGAAGCGATTCACGTTTGTGGCACATCAAATTAAACATCGAGCTTTGAAGAAGCTTTAATGGCTGAATTAAGGAAGACTTTAATGGTTGATAGCAGCGAAGGAGAAGAAAGAAGAAGAAGAAGAAAGGAAGAGAAAGAAGAAGCAGCAAAATGCCTTAAGGATTAGAAGAAGTAGCGAAATGCCTTTGGTGAACTTCGCCGGCAGCATTAAATGTCGAATGGCCACTTTTGATAGTAATTGATTACTTCACCAGTAGTTTTAAATGTAGAATGGCCACTTTAGATAGTAATTGATAAATGATAATTCGATTAATTTGGGCAAGGAAATTTGACTCAATGGGCATTTTGTCTAATTTTTCTGCCAATAAAGAGATGGTAGAGTAGTTAATCATCCTTGCTTGTAAAGAAGCTTTTTTAAGACAATAAGTTGCATTATTCTCCGGCAAAATGAGCTCCAACAGCTACATTTATGGGGCTCTCATTCTTTTGGAATGCTCGGTCGGGCTGTTGTACCTTTTAATTGCTCGCTTTCTCTCAGCCACTAATGGCTTATTAATGATCGACATTCCTACATACTCCTACTTAAGAATCCAAAGGCCACACCTTTGGATGTTGAGAAATGGTGGACATTAACTGAAAACTCCATCTAAAGTTCATTGACAAAAGAGATAGCAATATTTCTTAAAGCTAGCTTATATAACTTCCTTTAAAGTAATCCTTCAATAGTTGTTTACTACTAAATCTACTAAGCTTAAGATGCTCCAGAAATCAATGCTAATTTGGTCAAATCTGCAGTATTTTAAGCATATATGACACAGCTAGTGCACCCTTATCAGGTTGTAACTTCCGGGGTATATTATTGACGTTACCTTATTTAAACGTTACCTTATTTGGACGTTACCTTATTTAGTGTCACAAAATCCGATATTGATCATCACAAAATCATGAATCTGATCCCTTAAATATGCAATCCTTAAATCAGAGATCCAATTAGGACTCTTTTCTCTGTATAAATACACTGTAGGTTCATTGTTATGTACACAGCAATATTGAATAATTCTTTCATTTATATTGTTCCAGTTTTCTTCCTCCTTTTAACTTGGTATCAAGAGCCTTATTTTTTCCTCTCTCTGAGATCTGAATATTCAATTTTTTATTCCAGAAAATCCGTTTGATTCATGTTGGGCTCGGATTCTTTATCCACATTTGTTACTCTAGTTGTAATCTTTGGATTTGTTTGTTGATTCCCTTTGACTCTAATTTTGTTTCCTTCAATCAGAATGGATTCAAGAAATATCTTGTCAACCAAATTCGATGGACATAACTTTCCAATCTTCCATTTCAGGGCTTTCATTAGAGGTAAAGGCCTCCTTGGTATTCTAGATGGCTCAAAGGCTATACCTACAGAAGACAAAGAAAAAGAAGTTTGGGAAGCTAATAACGACAAAATCATAACATGGCTTGTCAATTCCTTTTCAGCTGATATAGCTATGGACCTGAAATCTTTTTAGAAAGCATCTAAAATATAGAGTTATCTACATACTCTCGGCAACCAACAAAATTTGGATAGAGAATTTGAATTAGAAAGGCTACTCGTAGAATCGACACAAGGTGAAAAAAGTGTTCGGCGCTTCTATTTGGGATTACTCAGATTATGGGCAGAGCAAGATCAATATTTGCTGCCTCAATTAGTGCCGCTGGACTAAAGGACTTCATGACTACTACGAAGAGGACAAGGACTGTCCAATTTCTTATGAAACTCAGGTCTGAGTTCGAGCCTTTACGTGCAAGCATTCTCAACAGATAAAAACTACCAGCTTTAGATATAATGGTTTCTGAAGTACTTCGAGAAGAAACTCGGTTAGGTTCTCAAGACTCTATGGGAAATTTCCTATTTATGGACACTGCCATGGCTGCATACAGAAGTTCTTCCTCGGGAAACTCTAACAAACCAGTTTAATGCTATTATTGCAAAGAAATGGGGCATATCATTTCCCATTGCAAGAAGCGAAATTATTGTAATTATTGTAAGAAGAATGGTCATATTATTCTGGAATGCCGTAAGAAACCTGGTTTAGTAAAACGCTCAACTCCTCATAAAGCCTTTCACGTGATGACAAGGGATGTGGGTACACAACACACTCCAGAAACACAAAATGCACCACAATTATTTGATCGCAACGACATTTATAAGATGATACAAAATTTATTGGCGGTTGCTCTCCCTAATGAAATCTCTACAGCTCTGACCACTACATATCCCGGTAAGAATAAGATTTCGAATTCAATGGTATGGCATATTTATTCTACTGCATCTAACCATATGACAAGAAATCAAAAACTTTTTCTAATCTATCTAAAACACGTTCCACACATAAAATTGTTACTGCAAATGTCTATGTTCTATCTGCATCAGGTATGGGTTCCATTAAACCATTTTCAGAAGTTCTTTGTGTACCGAAACTTACTGCGAACCTTTTATCCGTTGGACAACTTGTAGAACAAAATTGTTTGGCTATTTTTTCCTCTAATAGTTGTATTATTTAGAACATATTGATAAGGAAAACAATGGCCATGGGGTGTAAGGTTGGCAGGCTATTTCTTCTTCAATCTCCGGACACAATTTCATCATTGCTTTTTTTCAGCTTCAAATAAAGATATTGAGTTTTTAAATAAAATGTCGACTTTATGGCATCTTCGTTTAGGCCATCCACATGCTTCGCGTTTAAATTTCATGTTGAAATCCTGTAATTTGTTGGGTAAAGACTTACTAATTTTTCCCTCTAAATTACCTTGTGAGTGTTGTGCAAAATCAAAGAGTCATAACTTCCTTTTCAATTAAGCAATACTACTTATTCTACTCTATTTGATTTAATTCATAGTGATGTTTGGGGACCTTCTCCAATTATATCTTATATAGGTTACAAGTATTTTATCTTATTCATCGATCAAGCATCTCGTTATACATGGGTTTTCTTTTTGAAACACAAATTTGAGGTACCAAACATTGTCAAAAAGTTTTATAACCTCATCGAAATGCAATTTGAGAAAAAGATTAAGATTTTTTGTTCAGATTCGGGAGGAGAGTATGTAAATTCAAACCTCACAAGTTTCTTTCAAGAAAAAGGCATTATTCACCAACATTCTTGCCCCTATATATCGGAATAAAATGGTGTGGTAGAACGTAAGAATAGACATGTTGTTAAAACTGCCTTAACTCTTCTTGATACATCAAATGTTCCAAAAAAAATTTGGGTTGAAGCAATCCAAACGTCCATTTATCTTATAAATAGACAATCATCGTCTATTATCAAACAAAATTGCCCTTATTTTGTCCTTTTAAAAAAATTGGCCGACTTTTTGCACCTTAAAGTATTTAGTTGTGTATGTTTCGTTCTTCTTTCAGACTATGAACACCATAAATTATCCTCAAAAGCTGTTAAATGTACTCTTTTGGGGTACAATGATATCCAAAAAGGGTACTTGTGTTATGATTTAACACGTCGCTTATTGAGAATATCTCGACATGTTATCTTCTTTGAAAATTCTTTTACTTATACTAGTAAAGACTTGCAATTGTCTACTATATCCTTTTTGGAAGAATTCACGGCTCATGATTCTGCTTGCCATAAAAACCTAGCCGTGCTCCATCGCCAAACTTGTCTTCTGCCACAACAGGTACTACGTATAACTTGGATCCATTCTTTGATAATGATATTACTTCGATGAACACTAATTCTTTACCTCACCAAGCTGACTGTCATAATATTTCTTTAAATCTTAATAATCAACCTCCACCTCCTCAAAATATCATTGACCCTATTAGACACTCATCTCGCCATGCTCCTCTTCCAAGCCGATATAGATATTCTACAGGTAAATATGGTTGATCATATGCCTTACTAACAACCTTGAATTCTATAGTTATGCCAAATACTTATATGCAGGCTAGTGGTCAGAAGTGTTGGGAAGATGCAATGAATGGAGAACCAGCAGCCTTTGAGGAGAATGATACATGGGATATGGTGGATAGACCAACAAACACAACAATTATTAGAAGTAGATGGGTGTACTCAGTCAATATGAAAGTTGATGGATCCCTAGATCGATATAAGGCAATATTGGTAGCTCAAGGGTACAAGCAAAAGCATGGAATCGATTATGAAGAAACCTTTGCGCTAGTAGCCAAGAAGACGACAGTATGTATATTGCTTGCTTTAGCATCAATAAGAAGTTGGAAGTTACACCAACTAGACGTCAAGAATGCGTTCCTACATAGAGACTTGCAAGAAGTGATCTACATGAATCCACCACCAGGTTACAAACATTTTAGTCCAAATCAGGTGTGTCATCTTAAGAAATCTCTTTATGGATTAAAGCAGGCTCCTCGCTCATGGTTTGAAAAATTCCGAACTACAATCCTTGGTGGTGGTTTTTCTCAAAGTAGCTCAGATTATTCATTATTCCTACGTTAGTCTGGCTCAGGTATTACTATCCTCCTTATCTATGTAGATGACTTGATTATTACAGGGAACGATGAGGTTGGAATCTCTCATTTGGAAAACCTATTACACTCCTCGCTCAAGGTGAAAGACCTTGGAAAACTAACATATTAATGGAAGCGAATACTAAATACAAAAAATAGGAAGGAAAGCTTTTTACAGATCAAATTTTGTATAAACGCCTAGTTGGATCACTTATATACCTTACTATGAGTCGTCCTGATATCTCTTATGTAGTACAGGTGTTAAGCCAGTTTGTTATGAATCCCTACAAGATTCACTACTCAGCTTTGCTCAGGATTATTAGATATATAAAAGGCACAGTGAATCAAAGTCTCTTATTTCCATCATCTCCATCGCTGGACATAGTGGGATACGCTGATGCGGATTAGGCAGGATGCCCTAATTCAAAACGATCCACTACAGGCTGGTGCATGATGCTTGGATCGTGTATGATCTCTTGGAAGTGCAAAAAACAATCTCGAACATCAAAGTCGTCCACAGAAGTAGAGTATAAAAGTATGTCAGCTGCGTGCTTTGAAATCATTTGGCTACGGAGGCTATTATCAGAACTTGTCATCAAAATGGAAGGATCAACCATATTAGATGGAGACAAAAACAGTGCAATCAGAATAGCAACCAACCCACATAGACGTAAATTGGCACTACATCAGAGAACTGTTTGAAGATCGGAACATTAATCTTAGATATATATCCTCTAAAGATCAATTGGCTGATTTGTTCACTAAGGCCATGTCAAGAAATCGATACAATTATCTCTTGTCCAAAATCATGTTTTGTGATACACAACATAAGTTTGAGGGAGGGTATTGACGTTACCTTATTTAAACGTTACCTTATTTGGACGTTACCTTATTTAGAGTCACAAAATTAGATACTGATTATCACAAAATCATGAATCTGATCCCCTTAGCTTAAATCTGCAATCCTTGAATCAAGGATCTCCCCTGTCATTAGGCTAGTAATTAGGAGACAATTAGGACTCCTTTCTCTATATAAATACACTGTAGGTTCATTGTTATGTACACAACAATATTGAATAATTCTTTCATCTATATTGTTCCAGTTTTCTTCCTCCTTTTAACTTATATCATATAACATTATGTCTTATACTTTTATCCATAACCCAAATATGAATAACAATGTTTACAGTAATTGTACAATTGATACTGACATAGAACTTGCTTAAAGTCTAGCAAGATCATTTCCAGTTAACTGCTAAAAAAATCTAAGGTTATCGCTTACTTTTTTTCTTTTCTTTTGATAAGTAAGAATCAAGATAGTCTCTCTTGTAATTGATGTTGGCAAACAAAGGGTGTCCTCAGACACACTCCTATGTACAAAAACAACCCCTCTTCATGTACCAACACTTGAGTGAAATGTCATTACGCAATCTCATTAAGACGGCGGTCCATTACATGGGAAACGGATTGAAGGAACGAATCTTCACTTGAGCCAGGGGGCTCCAATGCTTCTTGCAGAATCTCCTCTATCACAGATTCCTTGGTCAAGGTTTCCCTGCACATGATGTTCCCTATGGTAAATGGTGTTAGACCCCTCTCTGCACCTTTCTTCAAAAGCATGGTGGTGATGCGGAGTGTGCGAGCATTTTCTAGAGGCATGTCCCACCCATATAACTTCAATAAGCCTATGTCTTCCTCAGCGTCAAGTGATTTAATGTACTCGATGGTGTTGGCGTTAAAAGGCTGACGAGCTTGTGGCCAGTAGAGCCAGTCAAATGTGACATCTTCAAACTGCATCATTGTTTAGGTAGTAAGGAACTCAATAGTCAGGATTGACTAAACAAGACGAGAAACAGCCATAAAACAAGCATTCACAAATCTACATATTCTCTGCCAATTCGTCTTGGAATTTGTCGTCAATCTTAGATTAAAAAATAGGTATGTAACAAGAGAGGTTGAATGCCATGAACAAGCTGAGTGGTCATTAGCACAGTCATAGCAGTGAGAATAAAGGCGATGTAATATCTATAATCTATATATATATAATCTATAATATATAATATATTAAAACTATAAAGGATTTTAAAAATATTGTTTGAACTTTTTGCCCTTCATTAAAAGTCTTTATTTTAAACAAAATCGTCTTTTCACTTTAGTTGAAAAATTAACTAAATATATTTATGGTAAAATCTTTCTTTATTGAAACTCATCAGAATTAATGACAACTAATAATTTTTTCATTAGTTTAAGAATTCTAAATCAGCTAAATTTTATTTTAAAAAGATTTGAAAAATATAAAAATAAATATAAAAACTTTAGAATAAAAAAGTTTAAGAAATACCAATTTTTTTAAAGTTTTAAGTACGTAATAAGAATGTAATCAATGATTTTGTAAAGCTTTGACTTTAAAAACAATAAAAAATTTTAAATATAGAAAAAAATAACCATACCTTGACTTTAAAATCAAGAAAAGATTTTAAATATAGAAAAAAAAATCGTAGCACAAATATGGTTCAAATTTATTCTTCTCTTTTAGCCTCTGGCAACAACAAAAAGAGGTACTGCATAACAAACGCAAAAGTAATGATCCATCAACCACTTAAAACTTTTGGTGGTAAAATATATATGTGCTTACACTAAAATATATGTTTATGTTTACATTATTATATTAAAGTGTGAAGAACTTTTGTAAAGTGATTTAAACATTTATACTCCCTTCGTTTAAAAAGGAATGACCTACTTTGACTTAGCACAAAGTTTAAGAAAATAAAGAAAACTTTTGAATCTTGTGACCTTAAATTAAAGTTGTGTCAAATGTATCAAAATACTCTTTAATCTTGTGATTCTTAGCATGCCATGTGCAAAATTGAAATTAAAGTATTAACAAAAACGGAAATGAGTCATTCGTTTTTAAACGGACTAAAAAGAAAAGTAGGTCATTCTTTTTGAAATAAATGAAATACTTCATTAAAAATCTTTATAATAGATAAGATTATTTAATTTTAAATGATCAAACGTTACACGTGCGAGGCACGTGTGGTTAAACTAGTACTAGTAAACATTGGAAGATCTTTTCAATACCCTTCTGGTGCAGATCATAGCAGCTCTTTTGATAAGGCAAAGGAAAGAGGGGGAAATTTTACTATGCGCAAGGAGTACCACGTAATAGTTGTGAGAGGACATTTTTTAATGAGAAAAAAATTAGTGGATCGCACGTTTCTTCATTACTAGTCAATTTATATTCACCCTCCTACCACACTTCCACTTGTTTACCTTTTCTGATTTTCTTTTGTTCACTTTCCCAATGTTTTTCATATTATTGACATTTGATATACTTACTTCATTTCCTCAGTTTAACTATAATTATTCATATTATTGAAAATAGATTGAATAAGACTTACATAGTTTGGAAAATAAATAAATAATTTACACATTTCAATTCATTATAGTCTTTGTTATTAATTATACTACCTCTCTGTCCTATATTAGTTGATCATCTTATTAAAAATAGTTGCTATAATAATTATTCATACTATTAAAAATAGACGATGTTGAGTAAAACTTATCCAGTTTGAAAAATAAATAAATAATTTACACATTTCAATTCATTTTAGCCTTTGTTATTGATAAAGATAGAAGCCTCTCAACTACTCTTTCGCGAACTAATATCCAATTTATACTAAAGCATGAAGAGCATAACATGATATCCCTTTTCATCCGATAATCTGCGCTAGCACATGCCCATATCTCAAGGGCTTGTAAATTACATGATAATTCCTGATAAATAGTTCATATAGAATTTGAAGCTTTGCTGCCTAAATAAGATCCAAGACTAAGATCAAACAAATAACAGCATCACATTATATCACCAAATCGGCAGGAAAAAGAAAGATGAAGACTTACACTATCGGGCAAGCAGTAACCATGATCAATTGGAATGAGCACAACCTGGCCATCTTCATCTTTGCTCATTAATATATTACCCGCATGCCGATCTGCATTTGCCAGCCTCATATCTAATACGGCAATTTTATGGACCTCCTCCACAGGGAAAGCACTAGGACCTAAATCCTCACAACTGCCATTATTCTCCATGAATTTCTGCAAGGATCCCAGCTTAACTGTAACACCATCAGGATGATTGAAACCCTTATGAAGGCACCTCACGAAAGCAGTTGGAGGAACACCGGCAAAGCCTTTTATCTCACCAGAAAGTGAGCGTCGTCCACTCTGTGGATGATCCAAAATGTAGGCAGCACATTCCCTGAAACCACCTTCTCCAACTCTTGTTCCTTTCTTCAAGCCCTCGCCATTAACTGACAGAGGCAACCTGTGAAGGTTGTTCACAGCCATAGGCTCCTCGTCAATTGGCTTAAACAGGGCAACAAACTTATTCCCTGATGTGTCTCGCATAAAATATGCTCCTCCCATGCCTTCAGAAGATCTAATAGGATAATTTCCTCTATCTAAGCCTTCAAACGCAGAAACAATCATATCCCTAAGTACCATAGGAATTTCAATCCTCGAGTTAACAATTACAGGTTCCAAAATTATTTCCCTATCAAGAGGCTTCCTCGGGACCAAAACTTTACGATCTGCTTCAGTCCCACTCTCACTTTCTCTAACCACATCATCCTGGCGTGGAGCCACAATGGACAACTCAAAATTCTTGTCCAATGGCCTAGCCCTAATTTTTGCATTTTTACGCACAAACAAATGAATCACCACGTCATTGTTCTTGCAAAGATCATATATGATCCTCCGATCTTCAACACGCTCGCCTTTACACAACACTTCTTGTTCATCAATATTACCTAAAAACCCAACTTTCTTCTCAGCAAGCTGACGTTTAACATATCCAACATCACGACTCCTCTCTACATTAAACGTAAACTCTTCACCCGAAGAAGTTGTCACATTAATAACTTGAAGATCAGACAACCTAAGCACTAAATGAAGTATATTCCCATCACACACACCGTAATCCCTTATAAGTGAATTCCTACGAGCCAATTCTCGCCCTCCACAGACCAACTTCTGATTTTTCACAATAAACCCTTTACAACTTTGTATCTGTACCTTAACAGATTCAATAGAATCATATTCCAAGACCCTTAATGGCATCATTGAACCCGACATAGCTACGTAAACCAAAATTGATTCATGGCAATGTACAGGTGAATTTACCATATTCTCTACGTAAAATGGACTAATTGCATTTGCAACCACACCAGCAGACGACATTTTTTCCAATATCCTATAATTCACAAATAATCAACCTAGAAAATTACAAAAGAACCTATAAACAAGTGAAAAATGTTTTTTGTTACAAAAACATTTTTCACAAGGCCATATGTACAGATATTACTTACAAATATTAAAAATAAAAAAAGGATAAAGAAATCCCAAAGCTCCAGAGATTCAAGATAGGTTTATTTATTTGAATAATAAATGGAGTTTTGGGGAAAAAAATTAATTGGGATGCAGAAAATGGGCTTTAGATAGGGAAAATTGAAGGCAAAGAATAGAGGGCGGATTCATACAGGAGGAGGAGAAGAATCGAGGGAAAAATGGATACGTAGGAGGATGATATACTACTAAGGAGGGAACAAATGGGTGATGAATATTTGAATGGTGTAAGAATATTTCGGGGAATGAACGGTATATAGTTGAAGCGGAATATTAGTGAAGCAAAAAATTAGCGTTGAATAACTACTGGGACTTTGAAAATTGAAGCTACGTTTCAATAAAAGATTAAAATTTAAAAGATTCTAGAATTTATCAGGTGACGCACATCTAGGGTCTGTCTCACAGGTAGAACGATTAATATCGATCGGTTCTAGACTCAAGATAAATAGAGTCTGAAAAAAGAATACTCGAAATAAAAGAAGCAATAGAAAATATAAAAAAAATAAAACATAATAGCAAAAATATACTTTGTCCGTTTAAAAAAGAATGATCTACTTTCCTTTTTAGTCTGTTTCAAAAAGAATGACCCCTTTTCCTTTTTGGCAATACTTTAAATTCAACTTTCTACAGGGCATGTTTAGGACCACAAGATTAAAGGACATTTTGATATATTTGACACAACTTTAATTTAAGGCCACAAGATTCAAAAGTTTTTTTTATTTTCTTAAACTTTGTGTCAAGTCAAAGTAGGTCATTCTTTTTTTAAATGGAGAAAGTACTACAACAAGACACTATTACAATGAAATAAGACAACAGTAATAAAATTCGAAGGACGAAAATACTATGACGACTTGAATGGATACACTCTTGCCTACTAGTCCAAAATTTATCTTTCAAAACTTTAAATTTGAAACTAAAATACAACAATAATATACTCTTATATCATGAAGAGGGCCGCTGGTTGCATCAGGGAGTCGGCTAGAGAGGTGTTGGGGGTTTCGAGGGGCTGGTCTGGCCGATATCGGGGGATTGGTGGTGGAATGAAGAGGTTAAGAAAAAGGTGGAGACGAAGAAGGCGGCTTACACTAAGTTGGTGGAGAGTAAGGATGAAGAAGAGAAGCGGGTGAGCAAGGAGGAGTACAAGGTAGCTAAAAAAGAGGCTAAGTTATCTGTTACGGAGGCTAAGACAGTAGCTTTTAAAAGTTTGTATAAGGAGTTAGAGGAGAAGAGGTTGTTTAGGCTTGCCAAGCTTAGGGAGCGGAAGGGTCGGGATCTAGATCAAGTGAAGTGCATTAAGGGAGGGGATGGCAGAGTTTTGGTGGACGACATCCTCATTAAGGATAGATGGCAATCTTATTTCCATAGGCTCTTGAATGATGAGGGGCACAGAGGTGTTGTGTTAGGAGAGTTGGAGAACTCCGGGGAGTGTCGCGATTTTATCTTTTGTCGACGTTTTAAGGTAGAGGAGGTCAGTAAGGCTATTTGCAAGATACGAAGGGGTAGGGCGATGGGGCCTAACGAGATTTCGGTAGATTTTTGGAAGTTCTATGGCGGGTCAGGGTTGCGGTGACTAACCAACTTATTTAACAATATTTTCAAGTCAGCAAAGATGCCCGAGGCGTGGAGATGGAGCACGATGATTCCTCTATATAAAAACAAGGGTAACATTCAGAGTTAAAACAACTATCGAGTTATTAAGTTGTTGAGTCACACGATGAATATTTGGGAGAGGGTGGTAGAGCGGAGGTTGAGGAAGATTATGTCTATTTCGGAGAACCAATTTAATTTTATGCCTGGTCGCTCCACGACAGAGGCAATTCACCTTGTGTGGAGGCTGGTGGAGCAGTATAGAGAGAGGAGGAAGGATCTTTACATGGTGTTTATAGACCTGGAAAAGGCATATGACAAGGTCCCTAAGGGGGTTCTTTGGAGTTGCTTGGAGGAGAAGGGGGTTCCGGTGGCATATATCAGAGCGATTAAGGACATTTATGAGGGAGCGAAGACTCGGGTAAGAATAATAGGAGGAGGTTTTGAGCATTTCCCAGTCTTGACAGGGTTGCACCAGGAATCAACTCTTAGTCCGTTTTTATTCGTTTTGGTGATGGATGTGCTGACGCGAAATATACAAGGAGAGGTGCCTTGGTGTATGCTTTTCGCGGATGATATAGTTCTGATTGATGAATTGCGACAAGGGGTTAATGATAAGCTGGATATTTGGAGAGAGACCCTGGAGTCTAAAGGTTTTCGGTTGAGTAGGACCAAGACGGAGTACTTAGAGTGCAAGTTCAGTGACTCGAGGCAAGAGGAGGAGGTGGTAGTAAAGTTGGATTCTCAGGTGGTTTGCAAGAGGGATAGTTTTAAGTATCTCGGGTCTACGATTTAGGGGAATGGAGAGATAGATGAGAATGTATCTCACCGCATGAGGGAAGGTTGGATGAAATGGAGGCTCGCTTTAGGAATTTTATGCAATAAGAAGGTGCCCCTCAAACTGAAAGGCAAATTCTATAGAGTTGTAGTCCAGCCTGCTATGTTGTATGGAGCAGAGTAATGGCCGGTTAAGAGTTCTCATATCCAAAAGTTGAAGGTGGCGAAAATGAGAATATTACACTGGATGTGTGGATTCACTAGGGCTGATAGGGTTAGGAATGAAATTATTAGAGAGAAGGTGGGAGTGGTGTCGGTGGAGGATAAAATTTGAGAAGTGAGGTTGAGATGGTTTGGACATGTGATGAGGAGGGGCACGGATGTCCCAGTTCGTAGGTTTGAGACGTTGGCCTTGAAAGGTTTCAAGCGGGGTAGGGGTAGACCGAAAAAACACTCGTGACATAGAGTAGTTACAGCTGACTGAGGACATGACCCTGGATAGAAAGTTATGGAGGAAAAGCATTAGAGTAGAGGGCTAAGGGTGTGGAGGAGTAGTAGTCAGTAAGTAGGTGGACTTGCTGTCGTTTGTTGGAAAATTTATGTATTTATCTATATATTTATGGCTTTAGTTATTGATTTACGTATGTATTTCTTTTTTCTTTTCTCTAATTGCGAGTGTCGTACCTATTTTATTTGTACCATGTTCTACGATTTTGATGTTTCTGTTTAATGTCTTTTGTCTTGAGCCGGGGGTCTATCGGAAATAGCCTCTCTACCTCCCTAGAGGTAGTGGTATGGACTGCGTACATTCTACCCTCCCCAGACCCCACTATGTGGGAATATACTGGTTTGTTGTTGTTGTTGTTGTTGTTGTCAAGGGCCAATTTAAATTCAAGATATGATGCACGTAAACATGTGGTCTCTTTATTAAATTAAGTATTATATATATCTATATATCTATATATATCTATATCTATATCTATATATATATATATATATATATATATATATATATATATATATTAAAAAATCAATATAATATTATTTGTTGATACATGCGCTACAAAAGACTAAGGAGTCATTTGATAGAGTGTATTATAAAACTACTGCATGCATTAACTTTGTGTATCATGTACTAATATCTTGTTTAGAAAATATTTCATTCTATGTATTACTAATACTTCCATTGATTATATACTCTATTTGGCATTAACTTTCATAATATTTGCATGCATTGGTATGGTTAAAGTCACAATTGCTTCAAAATCTTTTCCACCTTATTTATGGCAGATGCTTTTGTAAATAAATTATTTTTAAAAAGAAATTATGCAATTCATGTTATTTTTAATACATCAAATCAAACAATATATAAGAAAAAATACAAGCATAAATAACGCAAGCATTACTACTATACATCTTAGCAAACGATCCATAAATAATGCAACTGACTGAATGTTGAATTATTTGCTTTGAGGACTTAGGGCCCAATCATTACCAAATACATCTTTTCCTTCTTTTATTTAGTAGTTGATGAGTGGTGAATTTACCACTTATTCGCACTCAACATTCGTGCACACTACCATATTTTGAATGAGTAAATGACACATATTTGTGAGTAAATGCACTAATATTCACATTATGCAGGCACCTAGGTAATGAAATGATAATATGTGGATGCGAGCTGAAAAAGATCAAAAGAAGGATAGAAGTGTCGTTTGAAGACCTGGAGCAAGACATAGCCTCAGTTACCGCAATCTCGGTGGTCGCAGACGCAGACAAGCTCTCGCGATCGCGGCTTAGCTGAAAAAGCAGCAAAGGGCAAAGATGTAAAGCACACAAATGTTTCCAAATTTTCCCTTAAGAGACTCAAACCCTATCTTTTTGGACATCATTGAATCAATTCCCAATTATTGAACATTGTTCTAGTTCTTAGCCTCCATACTTGGAGAAGAAAATATTGTATTAATTTTGGGTGAAGAATACATTGAAGTGGCTTCTAAGTGGAGAATTAGCAAACTCGCATTGAAGATTTGTTTGAGTCCAAAGTTTGAAGTAGCATTCACTTAGTCTCCTATAAATCAAATCAACGGAGATTTTAGGTATATCTTTACTTATTTATCTTATGAGTAACTGGTTTTTCCTCTTGGGGTTATGTATGAATAGGGTTAAAGTATGTATGGGTTGTTATTGTTAGATTCAATTAGTAGTTCATGTTTATGGGTTTTGCAAATGCTTGATGATAACATGAAATTTGTTGGTGAACGTCTCAAATTTCCTAATCCCTACATAATCCTTGACAAAGAGATGTGGGTAACCTAGATCCTTCAACCATCCTTGAAAAAGGGGTTGAAGGTGACATGAGCATTTGTGAACAATTACTTAGACTGTAGTTGTTCCCTTTTTGTTATCTTAGAAATAAGAATAAATTGAGGAATGACTATGACTTAGGCATTATCCTAGAAATAGGGATGCCTAAATTGAGGTATGGTTACCAATTTTTGAACACACCTATTTGATATTGGAAAGAATCAATGGGTGATAGTTTGGTGCTATGTTGAAAGGTTAGCACCAAAACCCCTAACCGAACCTACCCAACATTTAATCTACTAAAGTGAAGTTGATTGTTAACACCCTCATGTTAGCTGTAGTAAGACATAACCCCAAGATCCGTACCTAATTGATTATACTCTAGTTATCCGTAGCCCCGAATTAGTACTTGAAAAATTCAAAAAGAAATATTAGTCGTGATACTTTTCAAACCCCCCCCCCCCCCCATTTTTGTATTCACGTACTCTAGGTTTGAATTTAGTAAGTATCCATTATTTCGAGCTAATTCGATCGCCACTCACATTATTCCTCATGGATTCGACCCCGACTCGAAGTTGAGTAAATATATTAACAACGACCGCCTTCACACCATCTTTTATCTTACATATTATCCTATCCTTAGTTTAGGATTTTTGTTTTTCTTGGATAATTTAAAGCAAGAATTAATTAGAGGAACTCCAAAGTGTAGATTTGGCATCACCATTGAAGATTCATTAGATTTTTAAGTGTGGTTTGCCTTTTTTTTACTTTTGATGAATAACTTTGATGAAAATCTTGGTATATTTATGTTTATTATCTTTATGGTTAATTTGCTAGATCTACCCCTTGGGGTTATGTTTGAGTAGGGTGCAAGTGTGTGGATATTGATTGTTAGCTCCAATTTGTGGTTAATAATATTGATGGGTTTCACAAATTTTTGAATGCAAAATAGAAATTATTGGTGAGAACCGTAATTTTTCCCAAAAATTCCCACATCATCCTTGAAAGAGGGATGTAGGTGACATAAACATTTGCGAACAATAATGTAGATAGTAGTTATTCCCGTTTTGTTGTCTTAGAAATAAGAATAAAATGTGAAATTGCTATCTCTTGAACATCATCCTAGAAATAGGGATGTTAGATTAAGGTTTTGGGTGGCTTTAGTTGGCAACACCCATGAGGTATTCGAAGGATCCATGAGTGACATTTTTGATGTTTTGTGGAAAAGCTAACATTGAAAACCTCTAACCTAGCCTACTCCCTCATGCACTAACTTGAATTGAATGTTATTTTCATATATCCACACATACTAAATTGCCCCTAGAAAAGCATAACCCCAAGATCCATTCTAAATTGATTATCCTCTAATTGATTTTAGCCTTAAATTAGTCTCTCAAAAGTTCAAGAATTGTCTTTACATTCGACAAGATTAAAAACCCCCCCAAACCATTTTGTATCATAGGTTTGACCCTAGCAAGTAACTTTTATTTCGAATTTGCTCAATCGTCACTCACATTATTCCTCGTGGATTCGACCCCGACTCTTAGCTGGGTGAATATATTGACAACGACCGTCTTGCACTTAAATTGACTTGTAAGTTAAGCGTTATCAATAATACATTCATATTCTACAAATTATAAATACGCCCATGGCTAAGTGCATGAAATCAAACAACTTATGAAAAAAATACATCAATAACAAAATAATAGGATAATTAAAACAAATACTTAATTAAAATAATTGTTGATATTATTTATTTATTTTTAAAATAAAATTACTTGTTATATATAAGTGGCTAGAAGCAGACAACTTTGTCGACATATTTGCTTCTAGCCAAGGGGCAATTTTCGAATTTCAAGTTATCCATCAAAGGACATTCTATTATATTAATTTGTGCTTTAAACCGAATTTATTGAAAAGCTTAATAAGTGAACCTTTTCACTTTTTGGACATGAAAACCAACCTATGTTTTATTTTCTACTTGTGCCCCGCTATAAACTTACTTTCTTATGCTGTGGGGCCATTTAATTTTCCAATTTCCTACCTTTCTCTTTTGATTTTTTGCTTTTGTCTGAACACACATCATATGTACACTTAATTTTATATGGCAATTCCTTTCTTTTTATCTTCTACAATATTTTGTCATTCAATTTTTCCTCTGAAATCCGTAAAGGGTAATTACTCCATTATATTATTTTATTAAAAATTATAATATTTTATCAAAAATGAAATATGACAATCGAAATTTTATCCATACCTCATAAATTAAGATAAAATAGAGTAATATATATCATATAAAACTTAAGTGAAAAATATTATAAATCACAATAATTAACAACAAAAATATCTATAAAGAAATGGTTGGCTCTCGAAATTCATTTTATGCCATATAAATTAGGACTTAAAGAATAGGTCAAACACATCGTCAGGTAACTAACTTGGCACGAACTTTCACTTTGGCACCTAAAGTCGACGTTGTTCATTTTAAGACCTCAACTAGCGTCTCGTTTGACACTTTTTGCATGATCAACAAAAATATATGTTGCGTGTATATTACATACGCTATGGTGTATAAAATGATCAATAATAATAGGACATTTGTCATTTTTATCAAAATAATTTTTAAATAATTAATTTAAATAAAAAATATTGTCAATAACCCTCCCCCATCCCCGCGACCAGATCATCTTCCCCAACACCACACCCCCAAACCATCTGTCGTCACCATCTACCCTCAAATTGTCTTCTCCAACCCTCCCCATCCCCCTTCCCCCTCCAAATTATCTTCTCCGACCCACCCACCCACCCCAAATCACGTGTTACAATAGCCCCCCCTAAAATATCATCTTCTCCAATCCACCGACCCCCTCCCCAAATCACTTGTAGAAACAACCCTCTCCCCCCCCCTTCAAAAATTTTACCTCCCCCAACCCCCCCCCCCCCCCCCCCCCCCAAATGTGTTTCTGTAAGTCCCGATGAGAAAAGAAGAGAAATTTGCAAATATATTTTAAGTACACGAATTTGAAATCAGAGAAATCTGGAAAAAAAGATGATGCAACAATAATAATGCAAAGTAAAATTTTCATTCCCACCCAACACCAAATTCTGCCTTTTTTTTAGCTTTTTTTTCTATTAAATTATTAATCTATTCATTTTTAATGCTTGAAATAGATGAGAAATGATTAAAAAAAGTGGTGCTTATTATCTAATCTTCACAAACCCTTAAATATGTTTTCTAAAGTGAATTTTGGATCTTATAATCTTATCTTCTAATTTACATAAAGATGCGTATTCAATTTTTAAATCTCTCTCAACAATTTTTACCATTAAATAAGTTTAGGATTGAGAAAAATGATGGATAAAAATGAGAAAGAAAGCATAAATTAATGGGGGTGAGTTAATATATTGTTTATGGGCCAACTTAGACGCCGCATCAGTCGAAAAAGCCTTCCACGCGCCTTCAGGTAAGTGAAATACGCGCGCCATGCCAACTGTGCAAAAACTACCAAAATGACACATCGGGATGCTAGTTTAGACGCTTAAAATGAAAAACGTCAATTTTAGGTGTCAAAGTGAAAGATTGTGCCAAATTAAGGGATTGTCAATGTGTTTGGCCAAAAGAATAACATATGTTATATCAAAATTTTGTAACAGTACTATAAATCATATATAATAGGTAACAATTTAAAATATTTTTAAAACATATAAAAATTTTAATTTACTCAAATTTTTATTTGTATCACATAAATTAAAACAGGAGAAGTAACATATATTAGGCTCGTACTGGTACGAGTTATGTGTCTAGTGTTTGAACAAACGGCTAGTATGTTCTCCAAACATATAAACAATATTTACATTTGAAATATTTCCTTTGGTTTCAATTTACTATTGCACTATTTGATTAAGAGAAAATACCCAATTACCTCCCTGAACTATGCTGAAAAAGACTGACACACCTCAACTTAAAGGGGGTCCTATTACCCCCCTAAACTAATTAAAAGTATCATTTTGATACCATTAGTGCCTACGTAGTGCCTATGTGGCACATACATGGCACACACGTGTACCTACATGGATACTTCAATGTGTTGTGTCACGTATGTGCCACATAGGCACCACGTAGGCACTAAGGGTGTCAAAATTATACTTTTAATTAGTTCAGGGGGATAATAGGGCCCCCTTTAAGTTGAGGTGTGTCATAGCCTTTTTGGGTATAATTCAGGGGGTAATTGGGTATTATCTCTTTGATTAATGACCACATCTTTGTAGCAATAATTGAACATTTGAATTGTGATACGATATCATTTTAAGTGATTATTTTTTATTTTAGTTTTTGAAATATATATTTGACAACTCTTTAGTTTCAATATCTTTAATTTAAGATCATAAAATTTAATTATTTTAAGAAAAACTTGTGACTATAAATATGGACACTTAAATTGGGATTCATGAGTAATATATTTACGGGTTGTTTGTGCAATGATTTTCGTAGTGATTTTTAAAATTTTTATGTGTTTGGATCATTTACCTTTGTTCGTAGTTACTTTATATCATTACGAGTTGCGGAACTGGTTTGCACAGTCCCCAATGTGTTCGAAAGTGATTTATACGAGTTTGTGATTTTAAATAGTCTCAAAGTGATTAGTTTGACTTTGGTAAACATTTGGTGATCTGAGCTTTGGTTAGTGATTCTGACAGTTTCATTATATCCAGAATGTCGATTTTAGATTAGCAGTGTAGTTAGTTTGAGCCCCGAGCCTTCATTTTGTATTTTGACTTATTAATCAAAAACTAGTTAAATATAACCTAAGAGGGGTTTTGAGGGCAATCTCATTGTAAAAAAAAACTCTTAACCAAAATCTGATAGTTTCATTGACTCTGAAAACATCAAGATTAGCTTAGTAACATTATTAGTTTGTCTTTATGGGGTCCCGAATAAATTCTGAGGGTTCATTCAAAGAGTTTTTAAGTATGAGTTTTGTTGGTTTCAGCTGTTTTATTGGTGCAACATCTTCATCTTTGCATTTGTGACCCCTCTTTTGCATTCACAAAGTTACAACTTGTTCCTTCATCGTGATAGTGGTTAACTTAATCGCAAAGAGTAATTGGTGTATAGGGTCAATTTCTTATTTGCGTTCATGGCCAGTGGCTTGCGTTTGTGAAGGTCTGGGTCGAGGCATCCTTTCGTTCGCAATCAAGGGTCCCCGTTCGTGAAGGATATTTAACCTAGACATGTAAATATTTTCATTTTGGCCCCAAATATTTTCCTCCATTATTAGACTTTGAGAGCTCGAAATGAGGCAATTTCAAAGAGGTTTTCGAGAATTATTTCATGGATATGTTTCTAAACCTTGAATTTATCATTTTCCATTATTTTCTTTGCTATATACCTTCAAAAATTTAATTTAAAACTTGATTTTAGGGTTTTTACTCGGTAAAGTATAAAATTAATTTTTCTTCGATCTAAGGTTCGATTTCAACTCATTTTCAGTTGGTTTTTCATATTTGGATTCCTCTTTATATGAGAAATATTATTCTAAAATAAAATCTTGACTTTACCCTTATATTTTTTTAAATGATTTTTGAAATGGGTTTTGAACCCCGAAAAATATATAGTCGAATATTATTAGACTTTTTTGACTTGTAGATGTCATATTTGAATAGATTAGTCATGTTTGGAAATGATTTGAGGGAGCAGACTTTTTGATTGATTCTTTGAACTGTGTTTGGCATTGTAGATCTTCTTTAAAGGCAAGTTAAGATGTACCTTTACTTTTTCTGAATTATTTATGTGATATATGCTTGTTTACGTGTATTTTATGAATCATTTAGAATTAAGGGTCTCGCTTAGATGAAATGGGGAGAATCTCCATGTGTAACAAAGCCTTTTTATGGATTGTAGACATATAATTGCTTATCTTAGTTAGTTTTATTACTTGTGAATACGCTTAGAATAGATTGTAGATAGATAACTTGTTGGTCTTAAATAAGTAGATAGTGAGTGCCTATTTAAGAGATTGGATCGTGTTTGGTGGACTTTATTATGTTGGTTGGGTCTTAGTGACCTTAGGTTATAATTATGTTACTATGGTTCTTTGATGAAATAATTGAGGTTTAGTGAATGTTTAGGGTATAAAGAAACTTGTAATAGTTGAGGTGATTGTCAGAGATCAGTATCTTGTATAGAGCATGTTGTTAACTAGAGTAGTTTTCCTTTTGGTTATTTAGCCTAATGATATCATCTTTAGGAAAGATGGATCTAATGTAAAGACAAGTTAGGTTTGGGTAAGTTTCGTTATATATTGTTGTTTAGATTGTTTACTATTTTTGTGTTGTCCATGCGTGAACTTATATGAATATTATTACTAATTTGAGAGATTACCATTATTGTGATGCCTAAGTGGGGGCTTAATTTGATATTATTAGTCTTAGTTGTGCATTAAATTGTCTAATTTATTATTGTATTTTTCAAGTGGGGTGTTGACTTATTTTTATAGGCCTTATTTGAGCATTATTTTCCCCTATCATTATAGTGATGACTGAGTGAGGGACTTGAGTTTTGAATGATATTATTAATGTCTCACAATGACTATTTATTTTAGTGGTGTCATGTGATAGCTCATATAATAAATTATTGACATATTGAGTTGATACTGAGCTCATGTATACCTATATTGAATTGATTATTATCTTCATACTGATTGGTCATTCCTCATTTCATTCATACATATTCATGGGATTCGTACCACTGAGAATTATTAATTTTGTAAGAAAATGAGACACTTTATAAAATACCTACACTAAAGGATGTACAGGTAGGGATGATTGAAAAATGCTAATTTTGTAAGAAAATGAGATATTTTATAAAATGTCTATATCGAGGGACATGCCGGTAGGGTTCGTTAATATATGATGTTGAAAGAAGTATATGGGTTGTGAACCCCCCCCCCCCAATGGGTCTTGTTTGACGTGCTGAGGCTCGAAAGGTGTATATGAAATATCCCACCATCATCACATCATTTGCATTGCATTGCATTTTTTGGTATGGTTAAATATTTTGTTGTTTATTTACTTTTGTATTGTATTACCATGATTGAACCTTGTTCTTGATATTGTGTATTGAGCATTTATTTCACTATATTACATTATGGTATACCATTTTTTGTATGATTTAGAGGTGAGATATTATGAGACGTGGGGTATGACTATGGCTTGATCTGAGAGACTATTATATCACATCTTTTGGTAGCATAATATACTCACATTTAAACACTCTCACTATTTTATCCCAGATTGTTGGTTAAACGTGTTGATTGAGCCTGATATACTTTGTTAGTAAGTGTAAGAACTCATAAAATTTTAACTATTTTATTTTTTACCTTCTCGCGTGCGTAATGCCAATTTTTGCTTGAATTATGGTTAGGGATGTTAAAAGGGTGTTTTGGAAAAGTTGTTAAATTTTTTGAGGGGGTTCGAGGTAATTTTAGGACCCTTAGGCAGTGAGGGTCTGAGATAATGGCGTGCCACAGAGGATAACTTATACGATAAGAGCATGGCACGAAGGCTACCCTCTACAATAGCGGCGTGCCATGCCGCTTTCATTTGGGGTGAGGGGATTTGGACTTTTCACCCCTTATACGACTACATAAAATAGGACCTTTTTCTTCTATTTTCAAAGATCAAATTCCATTCTTTCTCTCTTAAACTCAAACCCAAGAAAACTCAAGGGTTTCACAAAGGATTCAGTATTCAGGCTCTAAACTTCGAATTGTCTTGAATTTCGTATGTATTTCAGGCACGTTGCTGATCCCTAACTTGTATTTTTACATTGTGAAATTAATTTATTGGATATTCATGTGATTTAAATAATTGATTTAAAATTAGGGTTGAGGGTTTTTTATTGTTTTTGTTTGAATTACTTGTCCCATGTTTTAAATTAATTATTGATACTTTAAATTAATATTTTTGGGGCTGAATTGGTGCATTGTTTAAATGGTTGGAATGGGGGACATGGGTTTCCCTAAATTGATAAAATTTTGGCTTGATAGTGGCATTAACCTCAACCCACTTTATAATCTTGATTTTGAATATGGATAATTGCATGGTTTAACTTGTTTTTTATCCCATTGCATTGCATTAAAGAATAAATGGATATAAAAATAGATTTGGATGGCCTCGGTGGCCATGGCTTGGATTTTAAATGGAACATGAGAGTCAATTTAGTTTTATGGATTGATTTGGCATAACTATATGAGCTTGCAAGCATATTGGTATAGCGATACCAAGTCGTAAATGCCTTAATGAAAGACTCCTAGGTTAATAGTTAGTTATGTGTAAACTATTTTTAATTTGGGCTCAAAGGAAATTGTGTAGCTCAACATGAAGGTGTAGGTCCCGGACGGAACAATACTGGAAACCACATTTGCCAGTGTAGGGGGTCTATATGACTGTGTGCTTGGTGCACACATTATATATATTTTTTGGAAGAGCTATAACCTTTGTGTCTTTAGCCTTTCCTTGATTTTTCCCTGGGTTCATGTAGCTAACACGCACTAGGGCCCTTCCAATAGGGAGAGCTAGACCCATATATCCCATGGGTACCTTTAGGATGGAGCGAGCTACACAGTTTAGGTTAAATCTTTAACTCTCATGTCCATGGCCTTTGTATCTATCTCGACATCATATATATATTTATATGGATGTGGTGTATATATTTTATGAATGGATTTTGGTAATTTCATTATTTTATCTTTATCCCCTGAGTTACATATTAGTGCTCTCCCCACTGACTGTCTCTGGATATTGTACTATTTCATGATGTAGGGAAAAAGCTTTTCTATTACTCTTGTGCAGTGTTAGGTGGTTGAGTACTTATGTTGATCAGTTGTAAAGTAGTGAGCCTCCATCTTTTTGAAGGCCCAACCATTTCATATTTTCTGTATGGTCTTAGTATTTTATTTAGATTCTTTTAGTCATAGCCGGGGAAATGTCCCAACTCTAATCTGGTTGTAGAGTCTTTATGGATAAGTGTAGGTTGGATATTTGTTTTGATTCTTAGAACTATCTTTTGATTTATTTATCCATATTACTATTTTTGGTTGGTTTTTGCTATTTATGTTTATGTGCTCTTAAGACAAGGCTAAGGGGTGGTCTTTGGCCTACAGTGGGCTTGAGGTACCCATTACGGCTAGGCCTGGGTTTGGGTCATGACAAGATTGGAATTAGAGCACAATTCAGGGTCGTTGGGTGTCCCACAAAGTCGTGTCGAGTAGAGTCCCTTTTATGGGTGTGTAGCGCACCCCACTTCTAAAGAGAAGGCTACAAGGCATTTAGGAATGTTTTTCTTTCTTGTGTTCTATTCTCGGGCTATAGAGTCTAACTGCTATGAAACTCTTCTAACTCCTGGCTTACTCGCATTTCAAATTATGCCTCCTTGGAGATCTGACGATCATAGAAGATTTGTTAGAACCTCTATCCTACCTGGGAAAAATATGGAGGGAACTCACCTAATTTATGGAGTGCAGACCCAATCTAGTGTCCCTGCTCCTTATTGTGCCGCTCCACGTAGAGTTCTACTAATCCCTATTGGTTCTTCTCGATCTTCCTAGGTCAATGATACTTATGCTCAGTCACCTCAGGGAGATATCTCTAATGAGGAGTTCCGTTAGTCTTTTGACATACTTGCTTAGTTGGTGGCATCACAGTCCCGATGGTCTGATCATGGTGGTCCTGCTGTTAGTTTATCTAAGGTCACTCGGGTTGGATGGTTTATGAGGCTGAATCCCCCAACCTTTATAGTTTCTAAGGTTGAGGAGGATCCTCAAGGGTTTATTGATAAGATAGAGAAGATTTTTTAGGTTATACATGCTAATGCTTTAGAGAGTGTGGAGTTTGTTGCTTATCAGTTGAAAGATGTGGCTTATCAGTGGTATGCAGAGTGAGAACTGATAAGGGGTATTAATGTTGAAAAAATAGTGTGGGATGACTTTTTAGGTACTTTTCTTGATCACTTTTTCCTCAGGAGTTGAGGGAAACTAAGATTGAAAAGTGTATGAACTTGAAGAAGGGTAAGATGAGTGCTAAAAAGTATGCTCTGAAGTTTCAGTAGTTGGCCCATTATGCCCCAGAGTTCGTGTCTAATATAAGATCTAGAATGAGGAATTTTTCTTCTAGTTTTTTCGGTGATTTGGTGTCGGAGTGTAAAGCTACTATGTTGCATAATGATATAGACATATCTAGGATGGCGATTTATATACAACAAGTAAAGGATAAGAAAAAAAGTAGGTAGAGATGGAAGAGAGGCAGAGCAAGGTACAAATCATCAGAATAGTGGGAAAGATAGTAGATAGTGGACTAAGAGGAAGAATCAAGGAAATTTTTATTCGACGGCTAGTGCTCCTTATCCTAAGCCTTTAGATGATCATCATTTTTAGGCCAGCAGTGGTCCTAAGGCACAGAGTGCCCAGTTTCAGGTTAATGAGGCTTAGTCAGCCCCATCTTATCCTTCTTGCTATTTTTTAAGTAGTTTTACCATGGATATTATGAGGATGGAAGAAATCAGTGTTATAATTATGGTCAGATTGGTCATATGTAGTGAGATTGTCCTTCAACCAGAGTTGGCACTAGGGCTAATAAGGTCCCGATTTCTACTTTTTCATCTCTTGCACCTAAGGGCACCACTTAGGTATTGTAACTGACCAAAATTGTCTCTATTCTCTTACTACTCATTGAGAATCCAAGGCATCTCCTGATATTATCACGGTATGTTATAACTCTTCTCTCGTGATATTTATTGTTTGCTTGATCTGAGTTCTACTCTGTCTTATGTGACCCCTTATATGGCTGTACACTTTGGTTTTGGTCCTAAAAATATTTTTGACCCCTTTTCTGTGTCTACTCTGATAGGTGATTCTATTATTTCTAGAAAAATCTATTGAAGTATTGTGGTGTCTATCTTTTATAGGTAGTCAGTGGTGAATTTGATAGAACTTAATATGGTGGATTTTGATGTTATCTTAGGGATGGATTGGAATTATTCGTGTTACACTTCTCTGGATTGTAGGACCCGAAAGGTCAGTTTCTATTTTCCTAATAAACCAATGATTGATTGGGAAAAAAGTTCCTTTTTATCTAAAAGGAAGTTTATTTCCTATCTTAGTGCTCAGAAATTGGTTTCCAAAGGTTGTCTGTATAATCTAGTTTAGGTTAAAGATTCTAACTCTGAGAGTCCCTCTTTGCAATTTGTCCCTGTGGCTAATGAATTTCCTGAAGTTTTCCTAGTGATCTTCTTGGAATCCCTCCCAATAGGGAAACAGATTTTGGGATTGATCTTCTACCGGATACCTGTCCTATTTCTATTACTCCTTATAGAATAGCTCCAGCTAAATTAAAAAAGCTTAAGGGGTAGTTAAAGGATCTTCTTGATAAGGGTTTCATTCATCTTAGTGTTTCCCCATGGGGTACTTCTGTGCTTTTCACGTGAAAGAAAGATAGGTCTCTTCAAATGTGTATAGACTATCATTAGTTCACCAAGCCATGGAGAAGTTAAAGGTAATTATAGAACTACTTACTACTACTCAAAGTCGCCAAAAGTCTTATACAGATGAGAGGCGAAGGGATTTGGATTTTGAAGTAAGTGATTGGGTATTCTTGAAGGTGTCTCCTATGAAAGGAGTTAAGAGGTTTGGGAAGAAGGGGAAGCTCAATCCCTGTTATATTGGTCTATATTAGATTTTGAGGAGAATTGGTAATGTCGCATATGAGTTAGATTTACCAGTGAGCTTGGCTTCGATTCATCCTATTTTCTATATGTCTATGCTGAAAAAATGTGGGGTTAACCCTTCTTTAATAATGCTTATTGAGGATGTTGGTGTTATGGATTTGTTGTCTTGTGAGAAAGTCCCAGTTGAGATATTGGATACACAATTTCGTAGATTGAGGACCAAGGATGTAGCTTTAGTGAAGGTTCTTTGGAGAAATCAAAAGGTGGACGAAGCTACATAGAAAGCTGAAGAAGATATGAGAGCCAAGTACTCGCTCTTATTCACCATGTTGAATAAAAGTGCGTAAGGTATAAGTTTCATTTCCCTCTTGTCGCATTTCAAATTTGTCATTTGATTCTAATGTATTCTTGCTATTATCGTGCTAAAAATGTCCTAACTCATTATCCAGGGATGAATGCCATAAAATTTTAACTATTTTATTTTTGACCCTCCCAGCATGTGTAGTGTCAATTTTTGACTTGAATTATGCTTAGGGTTGTTAAGAGGGTGTTTTGGAATTTTTGGAGGGGGTTTGGAGTTATTTTGGGACCCCGAGGCATTGAGGGTCGATGATAGTAGTGTGCCATAGTGGATAACCTCCGTGATAAAGGCGTGGCTCAGAAGCTACCCTCCGTGATAGCAGCGTACCACGCTGCTACGTAAATTTCATCCAGCTTTATTTTTCTTCATTTAGGGTGAGGGGCTTTTGGACCTTTTACCCCTTGTACTACTTTTAAACATAAAAATGGACCCTTTGCATTCATTTTTCAAAGATCAAATTCCATTCTTTCTCTCTTAAACTCAAAACCTAATAAAACTTAAGGGTTTCACAAAGGATTTAACATTCAAGCTCCAAACTTTGAATTGTCTTCAATTCCTCATGTATTTTAGGCATGTTGTTCATCCCTAACTTATATTTTTACATTATGGCATTAATTTATTGGATATTCATATGATTTAAATGATGGGTTTGAAATTGGGGTTGAGGGTTTTTGATTGCTATTATTTGAACTACCTTTCCTATGTTTTAAATTAATTATTCATGCTTTAAATTAATATTTTTGGGACTGGATTGGTGCATTGTTTAAATGGTTGAAATGGGGGACATGTTTTTCCCCAAATTGATGAAATTTTGGCTTGATAATGGATTAACCTCAACCTACTTTGTAATCTTGATTTTGAATATGGATAATTGCATGGTTTAACTTGTCTTTGCACCAATTGCATTGCATTAAAGGACAAACAGATATAAAATGGATTTTGATGGTCTTAATGGACAAGGCTTGAATTTTAAATGGATCTTGGGAGTTAGTTTGGTTTTATGGATTGGTTTGTCATAATTATATGAGCTTTTAAGCATATTGGTATGATGATACCAAGTGGTAAATGTCTTAATGAAAGACTCCTGGATTAATGGTTGGTTATATGTATACTATTTTTAATTTGGTCTTAAAGAAAATTGTGTAGCTTGCCATGAAGGTGTAGGTCCCGAGGGACCAACACTGGAAATCACGTTTGCCAGCATTGGGGGTCCATGTGACCGTGTGCTTGCTGCACACATTATATATATATATATATATATATATATATATATATCACTATGTCCTTGGTGTCTTTATATTTTCCTTGATTTTTTCCTGTGTTCGTGCGGCTAACACGCATTGGGGCCCTTCTAGCAAGTGAAGCTGGATCCATACAGCCCATGGGTCCTTTTGAATGAAGCAAGCTACATAGCTCATGTTAAATCTTTCACTCTCATGTTCATGGCCCTTGTCCCTAACCTGGTATCCTATATACACATATATAAATATAGTGCATATATTTTATGACTGGATCTTAGTAATTGCATTATTTTATGCCTATCCATTGAGTTACATACCAATTCTCTCCCCACTGACCATCCCTAGACGCAGTATTGTTTCATGATGTACGGTCCGAGGGCTTTTCTATTTCTCCTATGCAGCGTTAGGTGGTTTAGTACTTCTGTTGATCAGCTATAAAGTGGTGAGCCTCCATCTTTAAGAAGGTATGGCATTTCATATTTTCAGTATTATCTTACTATTTTATTTTATATTCTTTTGGTCATAGTCAGGGGCATGTCCCAACTTAGTTGTTATTCTGATTGTAGAGGCGTTGTGGACAAGTGTGGGTTGGATATTTTCTTGGATTCTTTGAGCTATCTTTTGACTTATTTATCCATTTTACTATTTTTGGTTGGTTTTCGTTATTTATATTTATGTGCTCTTGAGGTAAGGCTAAGGGGGTGGTCCTGGCCCACGGTGAGCTTGAGATACCCATCACGGTTATGCTCGAGTTTGGGTCGTGGTAGTAAGTCTTCCTAAAAAATGATTCTCCTAAATTATTGATCATAAAATATTTAGTGTTGACTCATCTAGACTAACGTGGCTACCTTATATATTGGTAATCCTATTACCGTTGTGTTGGGATACCCTGTTTGGATGAAGTACCATATTATCGATTGTATTTAGAATGATGGGGAACCTTGGGTAATTGGGGTGGTGGTCCTCATCATCACTTTGAATTAAGATTGATTATCGATGATACTTGCTAAAAACATGTGTTTCATACTCACTCTTGCTTTTCTTTCCCTTTTCTTGTTTTTTGCACCCCGTGCAAGTATTGGACCCAATAGCAGTTTATAGATTATGTTTATTTGGTGTTGCAGAGATTGAGGTAGTGACTGGCAGATTTTGGAGATTACCCAAGTTTCTCCTATTTTATCTTGTGCTTATTTTGCATTTAAGATATTTTAGACTATTTGATATTGAAAGTGGTAAGAGGTGGGGTGAATTACTCTGTTTCTTTGATATTCGAGTTGCTTAGAAAAACTGTCGACTATGAAGCAGTAGTGAAAAGTTCAGAAAATAAAGTGTTGAAAAAGGAATGACACCAGATATTTATATTAGTTGGGACCTTTAATAGGTCTTACTCTTGTCCCCTTGGGTTGCAAAGGATTCTACTAGTTCTTTATTAATCAAATCAAACTACAAGACTTGAGTTAAGCTTTTTAGCTAAAACTCACACTATTTTCTTCTTTCTCAATTTTGATACAATGTCTCACCAACTATGTGTTTCTCTCCTCTCTTTTTGAATATACAGTAGTCCTCAAGAGAATACAATGCTAGAATAAAGTATATCAAACAACTAGAAAAGGTCGATACAAATATATATCTCTTCATTAATCTTCCATTGCTTGAATAGTAGTGGTTGGACTACTACTAGCCGTTGGAAAATCTGAATTAAAAGGCAACCCAAGAGATTTCTCCTTGGAAATGGGATATGAGAATTCTATTTTCAAGAATAATATTGAATCTATAATATATTAAAAGTGTAAAGACCCTTACAAAAGTGACTTGAACTTTCTGCCCTTCATTAAAAGCTTCTTCTTTAGACAGAACTATTTTTTCACTATTTTTTAATTTATTATTTAATTATTTTTATTATATTAACTAGACTTTCTAAAATATATGGTAGAAGAATTAATTAATACATTTCTTTCTACTAGACTTTTTAAACTATATGAGACTCCTAAAATATATGGTAGGAGAATTAATTAATATTTTTTCCTTTCTACTATTCAATTAAAAAAATACTCTTAAAATAGGACTCTATTATGGAAATACTTCTATAAATATTGAGTTATACGTTAAACTAGAGAACAAATCGGTTTGCCTATTGGGAGAATATAATAGGACTCTACTAAGGAAATACTTCAATAAATATTGAGATATACGTTAAACTACAGAACAAACCAGTTTTTCTATTGGGAGAATATAATTTATTCTAATCTAACTTGATTAGATTGCATGTCTAGATTGGTGGATGCTTGATTTTCTAATCGACCAGCAACTTCTTCACTATTTTTGTCAGCATAATAAAATTCAACATGTGTGTATATATATATCTTCTTTGTTTTCATTCAAAATCATTCTTTAGGGTCAAAATTTTCGCTCAGACAAGAATTAATTGAATCAAAATCGAAGCTTTGTGATCACTATTATATTTTTTTTATAGTTTACAGGTCGTAGATGAATGTCTGTTGGCTTTGAAGAATTTCTTGTGTAAAGGTTAGGTTTAATTGTATTGTTTTGATATCTTTATTATCTTATTATTTTATTTTATTTTACAGATGCTTTATGAATATGGATCATCTTTGAAATTTTTTTTTACGTAAAGGTTAGGTTTAGTTATATTATCATAATATCTCTATTAGTTTGTTATTTTGTGGTTGTTTACAGTTCGGAGATGTATCTCGATCGGCTTGTAGAATTTTTTGTGATAAAATTTAAGTTTAATTATATTTTTTGATATCACTTTTATCGTATTATTTTGTTACAGTTTACAGGTGATGGATAAATGTTGGTCGGCTTTGAGAAATTTTCTTATGTAAAGGTTAGGTTTAGTTGTATTATTTTGATATCTCTATTATCCTATTATTTTGTTATTGTTTACAGGTGATAGATGAGTGTCGGACGACTTTGAGAAAATTTTTATGCGTAAAGATTAGATTTAATTGTATTATTTTGATGTCTCTATCATTGTAATATTGTTTTGTTGCAGTTTACAGATGGTAGATGAATGTTTATCGACTTTTAAAAATATTTTTGGTAAAGATTAGGTTTTATAAATAATGCTCCATCTTTACATACTCAAAAGATATTAAATTTAATTATTATATTCATCTTTATTATTTAAACAAATATCCTATTTAGTGTAATGTTTGAATTCATTAGAGTGAGGTACACGCGCAAGGTGCGTACACCTAAATTAGTCATATTAATGATCCTAAACTACCCAAAATCCCCTTTCCATAGGAGCAGCAACTCATTTAATACAGGGTACAAGGTTTGGTACTCCTTTTCTTTGATGAAGAATGCTATAATTAATTCTTAGTAAAGGACATATTTCTTTTCCTTTTTGGCTGAATCTTAATAGATCTTCCTTTTTTATCTTTAGCCAAGAATCCTTGATTATTTCTTTTACCATATTCGTGCAAAGATGTCATTCATTAAAATCAAACATTATCAATCTCCCCATTTTTGATGGATGACAATATTTAAATAAATAATCTATTTGACCTCCCAGTTAAGTGCCAAAATGGTGGTTCCCCCTGAATTGTTGCATTCTGTTCACATAGTAGCTCCCCCTGAATTATTGCATTGTCCTATAGTCAACTACCTGTAGCCTTTTTCCCCCTTTGACAGTAATAAAAAAAGAAGAATCGCAAGCACATAAACAATGTCTTAGTAAGGAGATTGTTAAGAAGCAATAACAGGAGTAGGATTCTCAAAACAATGAAAGAAGTAGGTCAAATTTTGAGCAGTGGTATCCTTCAGAGTTGTGAACTAGGTGGTGATAACACTAGAGAGAGAGTCAGTAGTGGTCTAAATCTTGGCAAAAACTTTTGTGACCTTTTTGATAACCTGATCCAATCTTACCTTGAGACGAGCAACATTTGTACTTGTTTTCTTGCTAACATCTTTGATTTTATAAATATAAAAATGTGAGGAAAGAAGGAGATCTTCGATGGATTCTAGCTTTAAAACAATCTCAATTAGGCAGATGGAAACATTAAGTGAAGAAGGGATAGAAACAGGGAGAGAAAAGGACTTAAACTTAAGGGAAGATGGAGTACCAACAGAACCACCATTAGACTTGGGAACCCAATTATCATCAGCTAACACATGGCTCATACTGCCAAAAGCTTTGGTATTATAACATTGTTTAATAATCATTGAAGGAACAAACTCAAAAGGAATATTGCTTGCTTCCAAAATACGGGTAATGATAAGCCTGGCTTAATGGATCAAGAGTTGCTTTTATCATGTGATTTATAATAAATGAGAAGATATTTCCCTTACGCTCAGAGATGATATAGTAACCAACCAAGGTATTACACTGAGATTATGTGGATAGAAAACCACCACAGGGGATACGAGTAATAGCAACAATGTGTGCAATAACACAAATTTCAAAAGATAGAAACTTAGCAATAAGATCAGACGGTAATGAGTCAGAGTTATCAAGAGCAGTAGACCATTTAGCTTGCTCAAAAGAGACATAAAAATTAGAAGGCCAGTAGTTCTTAGAGAAAGTATAAAACCAGAGAAACTAATATCAAATAGAGCATTAAACATTGCACAGTCAATGAAAATTCTCTTACCCATAACAAGGCTTTTGAATTCACCAGCACAAAAAGAATGAAGATTAGCATAAAATAGTCTAATAAGAGATTCATAAGCATACTTTAGAGTGTTGAAAGAAATATTAGCCCATCCTTAAAAATCAAATAAGGGTTTAATATGACAATACAGAGACTCCAAAAGATCCAGATCTATTATTCTATCATGAAACACGAATAATTCCTCCATAGAGTGGAAAGGGGTTAGTTTAAAGGTCTCCCAAAATTAGTATTGACATTGAGAGAACTGTCAAAGTCAAATTTTACCTTTTTCTTAGACATTTACAGACATCAGGGGAAGAAGAACGCTTACCCAAAATAAAAACAGAAGATTCTAATGAGGATTAAAGGTTTTGATCGGAGACATCAGAGTCAAGAAGAACAGGAGAGTAGGCCTTTCCTTTTTCCTTAAAGTGAGAGATTTTCCTATTAGCAGAAGAAGGGGTTTTTGAATACTTATCCATCAGAGAAGAGATGAAAAGAAGTGAGTGAAAGAGATGGAGGATTCGAGAGAAATATAAAGGATAAGAAAAGAGAATATGGAAAGGAAGAGACGCCTAGAAAAAACAAAGAGTTGCCATAATTATTTTCCATAAATAGAATTTATTCCAGGCGACAAAAAAGAGGAAGTAAGAAAATACGCACACATCAATCAAATCAATCATTACTTAAAGGCACTTTTCACACAATCGAGAAATGAAGAAAATCGTTAAAAAGGTTTTGCAATAATACCAAGATATTTTATTACAAAATAAAATCTTTCCTCCAACAATAGTTTTGTACAAATATCTGGTAATTGAAATTCAGTGCTAACAAAATTTATCTCAATACCACCTTTTAAAACATGATATCTATAAGATCATGCTTAGTATCAATATGTTTTGCTCTAGAATGATGCACAAGATTTTTAGATAAACAAACAGCACTGGAATTAGCACACCAAATTTTCACAAGTTTAACAGAAATATCATAATCATTGAGTTGATGAATCATCCAAAGTGCACAATATAAGCTAATAGAAATATATTCAGACTCAGTAGTAGAGAGGGAAACACAGTTTTGTTTTTTTACTGCTCAAAGATATGAGGGAATTTCCTATAAGTTGGCATGAGCCATTAGTTCTTTTTCTATTACCCTTGCCACCTACATAATCTACATCTGAAAACCCCTTTAGTTTAAAAGTATTAGATTTAGGATACCAAAGTCCAAGGTGCACAATTCCAATCAAATATCTAATAATTCTCTTAAAAGTAGTCAGATGAGATTCTTTAGGAGCTAACTGAAATCTAATATATTTACAAACACTGAATAAGATATTTGGTTGACTAGCAATAAGATAGAAAAGAGAGACAATCATACCATGATATTTAGTTTCATCAATAGTCTTACCATAATCATCAAATGCAAAATAACATATAGAGCTCATAGGAGTGACAGAGGATTTGACATCATTCATTCCAAATTTATCAATAAGTTATTTGGTGTATTTACTTTGATAGATGAAGATTCTTTCAGCTGACTAGTATATTTGCAGTCCAAATAAGAATGTCAACTCACCCATCACATCTCAATTTTATTTTGCATTAACTCAGAAAATTCCTTGCACAAATAAGCATTAGTACTTTTAAAGATAATGTCATCAACATAAATTTAAATAATTAGTTTTCCAAAGGATGTTATTTTGATAAAAAGAGTTGTATCACCTTTTCCTCTTCAAAAGTTATGATTAATCAAAAAATTATTCAGTCTACCATACTACGCTCAAGGAGCTTGTTTTAGACCATAGAGAGATTTTGAGAGTTTAAAAACATGATATGAAAAATTAGGATTTTCAAAACCTATGGGTTGTTTTACAGAAACTCATTCATCAATGAACCCATTTAAAAAGACACTTCTGACATCCATATGAAATAATTTAAAACCTTTTTAAGAAGCATAGGCAAGTAAGATTTGAGTTAATTCTATCCTGGAAACAGGGGCAAAAGTTTCATCATAGTTTACTCCCTCTTATTATGAGTAGCCTTGAGTGGCTAGACGGATTTTATTTTACACAACCTTACTGATTCATTTATTTTGTTTCCAAAAACCTACTAGTTCCAATGACCGAGGCATTTTTGGTTTTAGAACAAGAATTCACTCATTTTTGTCAAATTTCTCAAGTTTTATTCCATTGCTTAGACCTAGATATCATTTTCTAGAGCCTCATTACCTTTCTTTGGTTCAAGTTGAGATATGAGAGCTATATTTGTGTTTATTTATTGGAACCCCTTGTCTTCATACCTTCTTTTGGATCACCAATTATAAATTTCTTTGGGTAATCTAATTCGTTTCTCCATTTATTCAAAACTGTTTCTATTTAGAATTGATCTTGAAGTAGTAGTTGCCTGATTACTCTCGATGTTAGTTGACTTTAAGGTAGAGTTAGCTTCAGAGGGAGTAGTTTTGCTTTTATTTACCAAATCAATTTCACCATCTATAGAGCTAGCATTCTTCATAGAGATATTAGCATCATCGAAAACAACATGCACTGATTCTTTAATGCAAAGAGTGCGTTTATTGAAAATTCTATAGGATCGACTGGAATTGGAGTATCCCATAAAAATACCTTCAACAGTTCATGGATCAAAACTACCAATGTTATACATACCATTGTTGTGAACAAAATATTTGGATCTAAAGACATGAAAGTGTTCGATGTTGGGTCTCTTGTAATTCCAAAGTTTATGAGGAATTTTCTTCAGGATAGGTCTGATGAGACACCCGCTGAAAATGTGACAAGAAGTACTAACAACTTCTGACCAAAATTTATAAGGCACAGAATGTTCACAAATTATGGTTCATTCCATGTCCTAGAGAATTCTATTCTTGCATTTAACCACTCCATTTTGGTGAGGAGATCTTGGAGAGAAGTTATGAGTGTAGCCTTGTTGTTGCAAAAGATTTTAAAATCTTTATTCTTAAATTTTCCTCCATGATCACTTCTAATAGAAAAGATATAGTAACATTTATCTCTTAAATCTTTTCACATAAAATTTTAAAATTCTGTAATGTATCATCTTTGTTAGAAAGAAAACATAACCCAAGTAAATCGAGAATGGTCATTAATAATTATAAAGGCATACCTTTTACCACCAATGTTAGCAGTTCTAGTAAGACCGAACAGATCTATATGAAATAGCTGCAATAGTTTTGTAGTAGAGACAACATGTTTAATAGGAAAAGAGTTTTTAGTTTGCTGACCAAGTTGACAAGAATCATAGATATGAGTCTGTTTATAATCAAGCTTTAGAAGACCAGTGACAAGCTCATATTTGGCTAGCTTTTCAATTTGTATCATGCTTGCATGATCAAGTTTTCTATGTCAAATCCAAGGATATTCATAAATGGAGACAAGATAGATGTGTCCTTCTGTCCTTTTGATAGATTCCAGGACATACACATTTCTATGCCTATTTATGATAAGAAGTTGCCTGCCATGTCTTTCAATTATGCATCCATCCTTTTTAAATCTTACTTCCAGACCAACATCGCACAACTAATTTATGCTTAGCAGATTGTACTTCAAGTTTTTGACCAAATAGGCAGTAGTGATATCGCATGAATCATTAAAAGGGATAGTACCAATAACTATTACTTTGCCTATGGAGTTATCCCTAAAACTTTTATCACCTCCATCAAAGTTAGCTACTATTTTAAAGAGACCTTTGTTTCCCATCATATGATTTGAACATCTACTGTTAAGATATCATTTTTCTTTAGAATTTGAGTAGAGTTCCTGCAAAATAGATGTATCACTTATTTTTGATACCCAAGTACTCTTTGGTCCCTTTAGGTTAGTACTTAGATTTGTAGACTCAGTTTTGGGTCTCTAAATCTATTTGTCAGGATTTCTAGAATGAAACCTGCAATTATAGTATTTATGACTAGGTTTGGCACTGTGATAGCAAAAATTAGAGCACCATTCAGTGGTTGAGAAGGTATGGTTAGTATTATGATTGTGAATAGTTCCTTTAGTAGACTGACTGGAGTTATTTGACCATTGAGATCTTTAACAGTCATAATATCTATTATGATAGGTACTATGACTGTGACTGCTTCCTTTGGTCGACTTACAGGAGTTAGTTAATCATTGAGATCCTTCACAGCTATAATATCTATTATCATGCATGGATCGACTACTATTAAATTGTTAGCTGACTTAGAGAAATAGTCGACTAGTTTAATCTGATATTATTATGACTGGAAAATTTTTCAAAACTATTAATTTTAACTTTTAATTCATCAAATTCTTCTTACAAAACCCTTTTTCAATTTTACAAACTTCAAGTTTTAATTTTCAGTTTCATCTTTCCCTTAATAAAGTCCTTTTTTCATCTTGATCTTTATTTAGATCAACTATGGTAAGATCTAGCAAATTTTGTAATTTAGAACATTTATTACAAGAATTAGTTCTTACCTAATTAGATTCTCCAATTGCTATGAAGCAGCAATCTCCAATGTTGTTATTTTGATGATCTGATTATTCCTTATCACCTCAACAACTAAAATCCTTTTGACTTTCTTCGGAGGGTCCTCTTTTATTTTTTGAACAATCATAAGAAATACAATCATATGTACCACAATTATAGCACTTACCTTCATTCCTGTTGTAGTCAGCATTTTGTTTTCCTTTTGAGTTAATTTGATTCTCCCCTTCTTTAATTTATGGATTTTCTATAATTGTTAAAAATTTTCCTGGTGATTAGAGCAAGGTCATCTTCATCCCAGGCATAATTTTCTTCTTTATCTGTACCTTTAAAGGTCATGGTTTTCTTTTTTACATCTTGCAGTTGATCCTTCTTATTCAGGTGAGAATATTCAAAGCAATGAGATCTCATCTAACTTCATCATTAGGTTATTTTGCTTAAGTTCATACTTTCAAGAGCCACAACCTTAGAAAGCCATTGAGTTGGAAAACTTCTGAGAATTCTGGTGATCTGATCTACTATAGGGTAAGTTTTTCGTGTAGCCTTGAGTTCTCTAATAATTTTCCCAAATGTGGCAAATGTTTCTTCAGTTGACTCCCCATTTTTCATCTTAAAAAGTTTATATTCATAAACCAATAAACCTACAAAAGTTTTTTTGACCTTCTCAGTTCCTTCATAGGCTCACTTCTAATTTACCCACATTTTCTTAGTAGTTTTACAACATGTAGAGGTGTGCAAAAACCGAATGGACCGACAAACAGAACTGATAAAAATGTTATCGAGTTATTGATATTGGGTTATTAGGTTAATGTTTATTATTGGTTGTATAAAAATACTTATTGGGTAAACGGTTCAGTTTCAGTTTTAGCTTATTGAGTTATCGGTTAAACTGATAACCAAATGAGGATATACTAAATTACTGTTTTACCTCAATTTATGTTATTTATAAATAATTATATTACTTTATTTATAATTTTATATATATACATATATATATATATATACATACATATATTTTATACACTTCTTATTCACAATTCAGTAATTCACAAAGTATTAATCTATTCAGGATAGCAAAACACAATACAAAGCAAGGGTATTGTTGTATTGGAAAGCTTGAAGCATTCAATAGCTTACAACAACTAGGATTTAGTTTTTTCTAAACTAACATTCAATTCAAGTTTGAAGATTCTTGTTAACGAAAACGCATTGTGTAGGAGTTTGGCGGCAACTAAGATTCTATTTTTTAATGTTAGTTATTACTATTTCTATTTTGGAAAAGGGAAAATATACCCTTGAAATATGATAAATGGTACGTATATATCCTCCGTCATACTTTGGATACACATATGCCCCTAACGTTAATAAAATGATACGTATATGTCCATCACACTAACGGTAGGGGCATATGTGTATCCCAAAGTATGATGAAGGCTATATACTTACCATTTATCATAGTTCGAGGGTATACTTTTCCTTTTTTCATTTTAATTTTTTTACAAAAAAGGTATAAATATACCCCTGAACTTTAATAAATAGTACGAATATATCTTCAGTCATACTTTGGGTACAAATATACCCTTGTCGTTAATAAAAAGGGTACAAATATATCCTCGAACTTTAATAAATGGTAAAAATATACCTTCCATCATACTTTGGGTACAAATATATCCTTGTCGTTAATGAAAATGTACAAATATACCCTTCTCATTAACGATAGAACACGTGTCAGCATCGTATTGGTTAACCCTTTTTAATTTATTTTATCTGTGAATAACTTAATCCATCCTAAATTATAACCCATACCCGATCCAAATAACCTCATCCAACCTGTGATATAATGAGACCTTGGTTTGGCCGAGGAATGTCCAAACTCTACAAGTTTTTCTCATGTTCCTATTCTTAAAATGTTGTCTTCTTGTTCACTTTTTGAAGTTGGTTAACAATGGTGTAACAATGAATTTAAAGCAGGTAACAACAACCATGAATCAAAAATAATTTCTAATTCATCGACGCTCATGAATCAGAAAAAACAAACAGCAGTTATTCATGAAGAACATTAAACAACATCAAAATATTTATCTAACATCAGAACATTAAACAACATCAAAATATTAGACAAATCTCTACTCGGTTCTAAATGGTAGATGGATCAAAACATGAATTGAACCAACGTATTTGTTAGGGTTTTTTGGATTAGTGAGAGAGTGTGAGTATGGGAGAGTGGAAGAAAGAAACACGCATGATATGTCTCTTGAGGCTTCTCTATTACATGGGTCGGGTCGTGTTATTTGGGTCGGATATGAGTTATAATTTAGGATAGATTAAATTATTCACAGATAAAATAAATTAAAAAAGGACAACCAATACGATGATGACACGTGTTCCATCGTTAATGAGAAGAGTATAGTTATACCTTTTCATTAACAGCAAGGGTATATTTGTACCCAAAGTATGACGGAGGATATATTTGTACCATTTATTAAAGTTTGAGGATATATTTGTACCTTTTCATTAATGGCAAAGATATATTTGAATCCAAAGTATGACATAGGGTATATTTGTACCATTTATTAAAGTTTGGGGGGTATATTTGTACTTTTTTTGATTTTTTGATTTTAAATTATTAACCCAAATCATATACCCAACCTAATAAACCCACTACCCTATCCGATCTCAATTAAAGTCCAATAGACACCTATCTAATAGACATATTTTTCTTATCCCTATAACGATATACACGGACAATACAATAACACTTACTACTATAAATTTCAAAAGAAAAAAATATATTAATCCATAACACCAAATAAACTGAATCCCTCACATTTCATTTTCAGTGAAATTTCATCGAAAAAACACTACCCACCATCGTTCAACACCACATAGCCACCATCTACGTTGAACTAGAAACACTCCACTAAAGGACCATTGTCGCACCCCTAGCTCTAGCCATCTAGGGCCTAATCTCCACTCTGTTCAATCATTAAACACCAACTAGTAGCAGTGATCAGTCACTGTAATTTGATGGAATTTGCGTTTAAGAGAAAAATAGATGGAGTATCAGATTTGTAACAAAAAATAGAGGTTGGATTGAGTTGATTTGAAATTGCGTTCGATGGGTTTATTGGGTCGGGATTGGATTCGATAGTTTATAGGTCGGGTAGTGGATTCGAGTTACTTATTTGGGATAAAAAATTAAAATAAAAAGGGACAAATATACCCCCTCCCTCCAAACTATGATAAATGGTACGTATATACCCTTCATCATACTTTGGGGTACACATATGCCCCTACCGTTAGTGTTAGGAGCATATATGTACCATTTCATTAATGATAGGGGAATATATGTACCCAAAATATGATGGAGAGTATATACGTACCATTTATCATAGTTCGAGGGTATATTTGTCCCTTCTTCATTTTTATTTTATGAGTATTTTCTTATTAGTTAAACTGAAAATCGAACCGTTAAAGACCAAAAATCGATAAACCAAAAGCCGATAAAAAAAGTATCTTATTGGTTGGTTATTGATTTTGCATAATTAAAAATAAAAAACCGATAAATCGAACCAATAACGCATAAAATCGAACCTAATCGACCGATACACACCCCTAAGTCAACATGAGATCTTCTCATATTCTTCACTATTAATAGAATTATATAGCATATTTTTGGCCTTTGAGTCGACTTGAATAATTTTCATTTGTTCATCAGTATAGTCCTCCAGAGTAGGAATTCTATTAGTAGAAACATCACCATTCTCAGGTTTCTTTCCATCCGTGTCTTTGTTGGTAGAAACAAGTGGAAGATCTCCAATTTTGATCACCTTCCAAACTTTGATATAATAAGATTGATGAAGGTTTTCATCCTTATTTTCCAATGAGAAAAATATTTTCCACTAAAATAAGGAGGTCTGATTTTAGAGGTTCCTTATGAGAGTAGAACTCCAGCAACTGTTTGACCTATAATATTTCCTCACTTTGTTGTTAAGAAAATAAATGTGAGTCCTTGTTTTAATAACAATTAAAAGTGTTTAAAGGTGGGGTGAATTACTCTTTTTTTTGGCAGTTGACTTGCTTAGACAAACAGTCGACTATTGAAGAAGAAAAATTCAGACAAGAAAGTGTTGAAAAAAAATTACACCAGATATTTTATACTGACTGGGACCTATAATAGGTCTTAATCCATAACCCTTGGATTGTAAGGGATTCTACTAGTTATTTGTTATTCAAATTGCAAGACTTGAGCTAAGCTTTTGGCTATAACTCACACTATTTTCTTTTTTCTCACTTTTGATACAATACTTCACCAACTATATTTTCTCTCCTCTGTTTTTGAATATACAGTAAACCTTAAGAGAATATAATGTCTAAATAAAATACAACAAAAAACTAGAGAAGATCATGATAAAAGTATATCTCTTCCTTAATCTTCTACTGCTTAAATAGTAGTGTTGAACTACTACTAGTCATTGAAAAATTTGAATTACAAGGCAACCCAAGAGTTTCCTCCTTGAAATGGGATATCAAAATCCTATTTCAAAGAATAATATTGGATCATATGATCCTTAACTATCCGAAATCTCCTTTCCTTAGGAGCTGCAACCATTTAATGCAGGGTACAAGGTTTGATACTCATTTCTTTTGATGAAGAATGTTGTAATTAATTCTTGAAGGACATATTTCTTTTTCTTTTTGGCTGAATCTTGGTAGATCTTCCTTTTTAATCTTTAGCCAAGAATCTTAATTATTTCTTTTACCATATTCGTGCAAAGAAGTCATTCATTAAAATCAAACATTATCAATAGTAACGGGTGAGAAAGGCTAAATAGCATCATATGGTTATAAATTGTAATTTTTAAAAGTGTAACTATGAATAGGGGTTGTTCATGTATTTGGCCAGAGAAATTTTATTAGCTCAGCTGATTGGCTACCTGAGTTTTTCTTATCGATCCTACACTGTTGTGATGGATTTAGTACTAGAATATTGTTAGATTAACTCGTTTATTATCCAGCAGGTGGTGATGAGCCAAAAAAAGAAAAAAACTTTTGTTATTGAAATTTGACAATATGAAATAATTGGACAAGAGAATGCACCTATTTTATAACTGTGTAATAAGAAATATGATTTTACATTGAACTAGTATTAGTACCGCGTGATGAGCGGATAATGTGAAAGAAAATTATTTATGTAGATTATTATCTTTCATTTGAACACATTAAATGAGTTGAAATTGTTTCTCATATGCAATACTCAAAATAATTGTAAAATCGAAGATGAATAAATTTACTTGTATTGGTGGTTAGATCGAATTAATAAATACATGATAGATTTCAGAAATATTCTTATCACTTAATATTCTCTTCGTCTATTTTTATTTGTCCACAGTAAATGATAGGGATTATTTTACCATATTACTCTTTGAATATAATAAATTTAATGTTTTGAAAAATTTATTAGATTATGAATCATATTTAATACTAAGAATAAAATGGATAGAAATAGGTACACTATTCATTAATTTTATAAACTGAATAAATATTCTTCTTCGATTTGTAATTGACTTCAGCCTTTAATATTTTTTTTCTATAATTGACTTCTACATTTAATACGTTTTGGTATATAAATATCATATTCAAAGGAGCACTTTTCTAGATCTTATCTCCCTACTTTTTACTTTGCTATTTATTGATTTTCACATCTAATAATTTATTTATAATTAAAATTATATAATATTTATTAATACGTGATTTATGCTTCATCAAAAGTATAAGAAAAAAAAGCTTCTTACTAATTTATTAAACATAAATTTAAAAATTATATCAGTTAATTAGTTGTTAGGATTTATTATAATTTTTTTGAAAAAAAATAATGTTATTGAATATGTATTTGAAACAATAAGACTATGATAATTACACAAAGAATACTACTATTGCTTAAGTACATGCCTAGTATAGTAGACCAGAAAAACACTGCCATCATTTTAAGAATAATACAATAGCGTTTTGAGACCAAACAATTGGATAAGGCAACAAACAGGAATTTGAATTGACAAGATCCTAGAATCAAACACGATGGATAGGAGTTTAAATCACGAATGAAACCCTTAATCTTAAACCAAAAAATAAAAAGAAGATATTATATGTTTACTTTGAAAAAAGAGATGTTGTGTATATTTGCTTGCCAATGCATATATATATATACTTCCTATCTTCTTTTCTTCTCGTCACATGTATGTATTACTAAATCATCACAGAAAAAATGAAAACACTTGCATAAATGACTTATTTTATGCATTAAGAAAAAAACATTTCAATAATAACTTAAATTCAATTTTACACACAAACATAGGGAGGCTTGAACAAAACTCATTGTCCATCCTAGTCTGCATTTCACGAAGAGGAATCACTTTTTTTTCCATGCTGCTACTGCATTATAGGGTTATATTTTAAATATATAGTATGTTTTGTAGGGTTATTTTATTATAAAATGACTTTTGAGTATACTATTCTTTTTCCATATATATCGTATAACTGCTAATTAATAAAAAATTTCAAGTCTCTTTCATAGTAATATTGATTATATACCTTTTGCAATTAGGGAAAAAGTATCGTTTCTACCTCAAACTATACCCGAAAAGTCGAAGTCACACCTAAACTGTACTAGTGACCTATTACACACCTAAACTATAAAAAAGTAAAACTATTTACACCCTATCAGGCTACCACCATTTGCATGTGGTGTAGTATTTTACACGCGCTGCCACGTCAGCACCACGTCAGTAAAAAGTATCATTTTTTTTTATAGTTAAGGTGTGTAATAGGTCACTTATATAGTTTAGGTGTGGATTCGACTTTTCGACTATAGTTTGGGGTGGAAACGATGCTTTTTCCTTTAATGTTTTTAGCTGTTTACTTTTGTTATTTAATAGGTTGGACGTGCCTAAAATAAGTGTAACACGCCTTAGAATGGGGGTCACGAGAAGGTAATAATATCACTTTTATATAGTCAAGGTGTGTAATAAGTCACTTATATAATTTAGGTGTGACTTAGACTTTTCTTGTATAGTATGGGGTGAAAATGATGCCTTTTCCCTTTGCAAATACATCGCTTAGGTGTAAGCAATAAATTTGTTACTGTCTTTTCTTGTGATACAATGCTCATCTTAAAAAGATCGAGTAAGATAATAAAAAGCTTCATATTTTACTCTTCAATCCAAATTGCATATTTGCTCCTTAATTATATAAATTCTCTTGATAAATAGGAATGCTTATTTTTTTCAAAATATAGATTATTGAAAAAATAGGAGTAAATTGTAAATTGATTTTCAAGATAATTAAGTGGCATAACTTTGAAAAGCTTTTGGAATATATTTACTGTGAAAGTAGGAATCAATTTTAGTTGATTTTCACCACAATGGGATAAATAGGAATGCTTATTTAAAACGGAAAGAGGCCAAAAATGCTCTTCAACTGTGTGAAATGATGCAAAAAATGTCCTCCGTCTATCTATTGGTCCTAAAATGCCCTTCATGTCTACCTATTGGGCCTAAAATGTCCTTTTCGTCTACCTATTGGGGCTATTTTGCCCTTTTATTTAAGAAAAAATTATATAATACCACAACTTATCTTTATTAAACTACATAAAATCCCTTTTATTTTTATTAATATTAACCAAATAAATAGTACGCAATATCAATTTTTCGTTATTCTAAATTGATATAATAAATAAAAAGAAAAACAACATAAACAGCCATTTAAAAAAAAAAATATTACATATACATAGTCGTATTAGCTGGTTGTCAAATATACCATATAAAATATTTATTTTTATAACATATTCTAATATATAGAAAAATAATTATACATTAAATTTTCATATTTCTTATTTATTGCCTATTTTTTATATGGAAGCCTTTGTTCATTCATTTTTTATATACTATATCAAAATTTTATGTTTTTCATTTTTATTGTCTGCTTTCATGAGGCCTCCATAAAAATATATGATATATTTATATCATAAAAATTCTTGGTATATTTATATATTGTATAAATTATATTTAGATCACAAAAATACATGATATATTTATACCATATAAATTATATTTATACCATAAAAATACATGGTATATTTTAGATATAAAAATTTTATAGCATGTAATACTGAAAATATATATTTATATTTAATAAATAATTTTTTAACAAGAAAAGTACTTCCGATATAATGAGATATATCATGAATATTTATCCCATAATTATATCAAAAATACAATAATAATCTAACTTTGGCATAAATTATATTAATAAAACAAAAATACATTGGTATATTTGTACTTCCTACATAATGATTTTTAGTCCATAAATATTTATCCATAAAAAATTGTGGTTAACACATTACATTAGAATTTAAAATACACAATAATAAAATAATACTAGATGATTAACATACATGAAAACAAAACAAAACATACATGAGCAAATAATGAAATACTTAGTTTGTTTAAAAATATTTGAATTTTGAATATAAGAGAGAGGGATTTGAAAGCGAGTATTATATTTTCCACTTTAATTTGAAGATTGAAAATATATTTCTTAAATTAAGGTGAATTGATAATTAGTTATAACATTAAATTAGGAATTATAATTATTTTTTTTGATTTTTTTTAAATGACTATATATGTAAAAAAAAACTTTTACTTTTGTAATATTTAAAAAGTACTATTATTTATGTAATTAAGTTATAAGGATGATCTTTTCATGTAATTTATTGAAATAAAAAGGCAAAATAGGCTCAATAGATAGACAAGAAGTGCATTTTAGGCCCAATAGGTAGGTGAGAAGGGCATTTTAGGCCCAATTAGTAAACGAAAAAGACATTTTAGGCCCAAATAGGTAGACGAAGGACATTTTTACACCATTTTACATATTTGATGAGCATTTTAGGCCTACTCTCTACTTCGCCTGAGGTAGTAGTATGGTTAGCGTACACTCTACCCTCGGAATACACTGGGTATGTTGTTATTGATGGACAATTTTGGCCCTTTTCCGTATTTAAAATATAGATTAAACTTTTGTTTTTTTATGCATGTAAAATACTTTCTTGATTTACTTAATTGTAGTGAAACATAAATATCTTTTAAAATAATATTATTTATATTAATTGTGTACATATTTTTGAATGACATTTTTTTATAATATTTTTAATTCTGGAATGATTCTTTGGATATAATAATAATTTTCATACAAGTTGCTTTATTGATCATTTACGAATTGGTTATTCTCATTGATCTTTCATGTAATATTTTTTTTTTTTTGATATACTCGATTGTAATTAAATTAGAAATATTTAATTTTATAATTGATTATGCTTTTAATTGATTTTTCTTGTAATTCTTCTTTGTTTACTCAGTTGTAATGAAATCATAAATACTTTTTATTTAATATTACTATTTATTTTACGAATGACATATTTTAAATAATTATTCTATTTTTATTTACTCAATTGTAGTGAAATCACAAAATTTATTTTTTATAATATTATTATTTATATATTTAAATTAATTATTTATATCTTTTGAGAGATGACATCTTTTTCATATTATTTCTTATGTTGAAATGACTTTTTGATCAAACTTAATTATTTTTTACCACAATATAAATAAATATGAATTAATCAATAATCTTTAAAATAGGTTTTATTGTAAATTGCTAGTTCTCAAGATGTCCGTTGGCATACCCTCATGTCAGAGTCCTCACAAATTTTTGGTGTAATTAGAAAGCCACACATGTCTATTGCCCTTTTCATACATATTGTTACATTTGGCCTCATTTATTATTTTAGAATATTTTTATTTATAGTTTTTTTTTTTATAAATCTCTTTTTTCTTCTTATTACTACCTCCGACCATTTTTACTTATCCACTATACTAAAAATAGATATCCAATAACAGTTATTAAGTTTGAAAAATTAAAAGATAATTTAATCATTTGTGTTAACCATAGTTATTAACTATAGTCATTACCTAATACATTTTTTAAAGAATTGAATTTATTATATTAAAACGGCGATATAGTAAATTTAAGCCCATTATTTATTATTTCTTAAGGTGTGTGCTAAGTCAATAGTGAACAAGTATTATTGGACCGGAGGAGTAGATTAGTTGTTCTTTTTAAATTATTTCTTATATTAAAACTTAATTATTTTTCTTATTTATTTTAATAAATCAAGAAAAAAATATATTTTTTTTCTATATTATTATTAAGTTTTACTTATTTATTATATTAAAATTAATTTTTTTTCGGGGGAGTAGATTACTTCTTCTTTTTTAATTATTTCTTATATCAAAATTAATTATTTTTCTTATTTATTTTAAGAAATAAAGAAAAAATTATAATTTTTTTCTATATTATTATCCATTTTTACTTATTTATTATATTAAAATTAATTGTTTTTCTTACTTATTTATTTTAATAAATCAAAAAAGTTTTATAATTTTTTTCTATAGTACCGTTATTATTATTATTATTAATAATAATAATAATAATAATAATAATAATAATAATAAGTAATTACACGAAGAACTAACCACCAACTTTAATTTTTTAATACATAATTAATAAGGATAATTTCGCATGTTTTACTCCTAATATATTAAATTCTTATGTTATTTGTCAAGTCAAAGAAACAGCTAAAAAAGGAATTGAGTAAGTACCCTTTTCTCTCTCTTTTTCATTTTGCTTTACCCTTGTACTAAAAATAAATTTTCTTTTTACTTATCATTTTAGCAATTCAAGTGAGGTTTATTATTTTCTTTGAATATTACTCCGATCATTAAGAAGTAACTATTAACATAATAGTTGTCAATCATATACTTTAAAAATATGATTATCGAGATAAATATGCAAACACCTTATAAATAGGGGTGTGCATCGGTCAGCTCGGTTCGATTTTATATATTATCGGTTCGGTTTATCGATTTTTTATTTTTAAATATGCTAAACCAATAAGCAAACCAATAAGATATTTTTTATCGATTTTCAGTTTATCGGTTTTTAGTCCTTAATGGCTCGGTTTTCGGTTTAATTGATAAGCAAATACTCATAAAATAGAAATAGTAGTAACTAACATGAAAAAAAATAAAATTGAATCTTAGTTTCAACCAAAAATCCTACATAAAGTGTTTTAATTTACAAGAATCTTCAAGTTTGAACTAAATGTTGTTAGGAGAAATTAAGAGTTTGTATAATTGAAATAATAGGTTTGTTAATTGGTAGAAATTAAAGAGAAATTAAGAGAAATATATAATAGGTCATATATATATATAGGGTTATCGATTTAACCGATAACCCAATAAGAAAAAATCAAACCGAACCAATAATCCAATAATTTTTTTATAAAATCATTAACAAATTGTTAACTCAATAACCCAATAAAAATAAACCAATAACATTTTTATCGGTACGGTTTATTGGTCGGTTCGGCTTTTTGCACATCCCTACTTATAAATAGCTTTTTAATGGTTGTACTTAATCAACCAATGTAAAAGAAATTAAAACAGATAGAGTGCATTATTTTTTATTTTACATTTTACTAAAATTTATGCAACTTTACCGTTATAGCTTCATTTTCAATTAGGGCATTTAGTAACTATTCTCTTTTTGGGTGTGTTTGGTATAAACATGGTTTTTTAATGAAAAATATTTAATAATATTTCTTAGAAAATTAATGTATTTGTTATAAACATGTATTTTAATGAAAATTATTATTTAAAAAAAATCAAAAAAATAAGTGAATTTCTTACTTATTTTCTTATATTCAGTATGTAAGTAAAATATCGCTCAAAAATCATTTAAATATAATTTAGATATATAAGTACTATGAGAGGTGGGTGTGGTGGGGTGGTGGGGATGAGAGCTATCAGTGTGGGTGAAAACAAGGTGTATTGAAGAGCGAAGGGCTCAATGAATGTAAAATACGGAATATAATTTTCCTACTTTCACGAAGTCATTTTCGTAAGTCAAAAAACTTATTTTCCTGGAGAATTTTATTTTTTTCAAAAATCTATCCAATTAAATATTTTTTTAAAAATAATTAGAACACACTAAAGTCATCATTTATTTATTTTAAATTGAAGTCTATGTCTCTTCGTATTTTCTAATTCTCCTTCACACTTCCTTTCTCATATATATAGTCCTTTAAAAATTATCTAATCACATAAAAGAAAAAACTTTAATAATCATAATGACTTATCAAATAAGAAATTATCAACAAATCACAAAATTAAATTAATTATGTAATAGAAAAATGTGACTTAATTATATTTTCTCTAAAATTAAATTTAATATTCTTGTATCATTAGCTTGGGCCCGAGGTTAGCACAGGCCTTATGCAACTAATATATATATATATATAGATAGTAGTGAAATCATAAATAGTTTATTTTTTTGTAATATTATTATTTATATATTTAAATTAATTATTTACATATTTCAAAAGATGACATCTTTTCATAATATTTTTTATTTCGAAATGACTTTTTGGTCAAACTTAGATTTTTTTTTTTACCATAATATAAAATAAATATGATGTAACTAATAATTAACAAAATTTATTTTTGTTGTAAGAGGTTAGTTCTTAAAATGCCACTTGGCAGAATTCATGCAACTATTCTCCTTTATTATATATATAAATATGGAACAAATATGAATTAATTAATAATCAAGAAAATTTATTTTTGTTGTAAGAAGTTAGTTCTTAAGATGTCACTTGTCATAACTTCATGCTAGACTATTCTCCTTTATTATATGTATACAAATATGAAATAAATATGGAATAAATAAGAATTAATTAACAATCAACAAAATTTATTTTGTTGTAAAAGGTTAGTTCTTAAGATGTCACTGGGCATGACTTCATGATAGACAATTCTCCTTTATTATATATATAAACAAGTATTAGTACCCGCGCGATGCGCGGTTGATATTAAATAAAATTAATTATAAAATTATTATCCTATTGATTTTATATAATAAAGAAATTAATTAATATCGTTCTCATATTTGAAATTAATAAATTTATGCAATACGAAAAATAACTATTAAAATATTGAACTTGATATCATTAATTACATAAAACTTAAATATTTTTTTTTGAAAGTTAGTATCCGCATGCAAATAATATTATATTATATTATAATTATTTGAGAATATTTGATAATATTGTGATCTATATTGATTTATTTTATAAAAAAATCATATAATTACAAAAGAAAATGCATATTTAACATAACTATTATTAGTTAAGTGACTTACTTCTAAATTTGGTTAGAAAAACAAAGAACTAATGAAAGATATGCTTTAGAGTTATGCTCATGACGCTTCTCTGTAAAATTTTAACTTGAAATTTAAATTCTTTTATATTAAATATTTTAATTTGCACCCTCTTATCAAGAGGAAGAAAGGAGTTTTCCCTTCTCTTTTCTAGTCTTAATAGATTTTTGCTTCAAAGTAGATTTTGTATTCCTTTGCACGATCTTAGTCATAGTATAATTTTTTATAAATTTAAAATATTTTTATGTCAAGGCAAATATTTTGAGCAAAGTCTCAATAATAGTCAATTTTTTCTCTCTCATATTTTTTATTACCATTTTTTCAACAAATAAATTATAATGTTATCTAAAGTCCTAACCTGTTTGCACGATTTTACAGTGTTCACTTATTCACTTATGATAATGGACCAACAAATATTAATGAATCTTATTGTATATTATTTTTTTGAATAAATGATTTAGTCCTTCATAGGTTTGAATATTCACTCTTCAACTCTATTTTCGATCAACCCTATCACACTTTCTCAATTTATTCAATTTGTATGATATTATAAATATTAATCACTATCAAAATTGAATTTTCTCTCATCTTAGAACATTCAACTAATACTTAACTCCTCGTGTTCATCAGTACAATAAGATATTAATCTTATTTATCTTTATCCTTTATATTGTACAAAGTAGCTCAGAATAGTTACTGGACCAAAAGATCTACAATATTTTAAAATTGGAGTTACAAATATAAAGATAAACATGATTGAACTCATTGCCTGTTTATATCAACTAAAACAAAAAAAAATAAGAAAGTTTGTAGCATAATTATTATAAATAACAAATGATAAATGACCTTTACTTTCACAATAGTACAATATGCTATGTAAAAGTACAATAATATTTGCAGTAAGAATTTAAATATAATGAATTTGAAAAAATCAATATTCATAAGTATTTGATTTATTGAATTTGAGCATTGCCCATTGAGCATCAGCCATGAGATACTCACCCAAATTTTGATCTTCGAGATATAACTTTTGAGATAGTAATCCTAGTGTCGGGTAAATTTCATGGATAGTTATACAACTATCATATTTTTACTAAGGTCACTTAACTATCTTTCCTAATATAATATCACAAACTTTTAATATACTGTTAAAATCACACAATTTAATTTACAAATTAATTGTTAATCATAACATATAGAAATATAGTATAGAAAAATCAAGTGTTAATTCTAATATATAGAAATATAATGGATTAGTAATTTAATATCATAATTTATTAATTTTAAAATCATATTATTATCTCACTAAAATCTAAAGCAACAATATTTGCAATCCAAGAAAATCAACTATCTAATATCAATATTAGTTTCTTCAAATTTAATGTATTACTTGTAAATTTTTATGTTATTGCTAAAATTCTCATTGCGCATTTCAACCAAGATAAATTTTTATAAGTCTTTAAAAATGTATGACATATTAAAAAATCGCTAACTTAAATCTACAAAGAGTACAAATTATATTTTTTTATAAAAAATAAAGTACATGAATACTAGCTCATAAATTTTTCACCAAACACGTAGAAAATAAAATGAACATGCAACATAACCTGTATATTTAGTTGACTTGATAAATCAAGAAAAATCTATTCTAAAACAATACTCAAAGTAAATTGAGATTCTAGCGATTATCACAACAAGATAAGTTGTGGCAGAAATCACTTGTACAATTCATCTACTCCAACATGTTATGGCAGAAATTAATTAGTTTTTAATTAGTGTAGCCTTCTTATATAGTGGTAAATTGTTATGGCTTTAGAACTTCTAGATTAATTGCATTTGGTACAATATTCTTTTCCATATATATATGTATATAATTGTTAATTGATTATTCGTGTTCTAGTTCTATTTCTCAATCAATTTTGTCATGCTTACTTAATTGACTTACATTAAATGAAATCATAAATATTTTTTATCATATAAATATTTATTTTATGGTAATACTTCAATTGCATATATTCTAATTTATAAGTAGCCCACGCCTACATTTCATCATATAAAAATTATTATAATTTTTTATTGATATTTTTATTATTAAGAAATATTTATTCCTAATTCATTTTATTGTTCTGCATGTTTAAATTTTTATATAAGATAATTTAATATTTTTTAATTAATTTTTGTTCATCAAAACGAACTATCTTTTTCAAATTTGGTTATTTTAAAATCCAAAATTATTCTTACAGACATATATAAGGTTATATAATTGGTCAATTAAAGAATAACTTTGTAAGGCAAAATTTTATTGGACTTCGAATATTAATTAGGACTATGTAATTTTATTAGTTATTTTCAATAAACATTATGCTATCTTTTCTGTGTAGTAATATTCATTTTTAAAATTTTTTAATATTTATTTATTTTCAATCTATCCTCCTTTTAAATTCAAGACTATCCTTTATTCATTTCATAATATAGAATGATAGTGTAATTACTCATTGATAGTTATTCTTAATTATGAAAATACTTTCATTAAATATGAATGCATATTGTTTTAAATATAGATTACTTCAAATATATCGAATAAAAATACTTCCAATAAATATGAATGAATATTTTTTTAAATAAAAATTACTTGAAATATATTGAAATAAATTTCTCCCATTTTGTAGTCCAAAGTTACAATTTGAGTGATGACATCTTTTTCATAATATTTTTAATTTTGGAATAACTCTTTGATTATTATATTTTTTTTTTCATATAAGTTGTTTGATTACTAATTGGTTATTCTCTTAATTGATATTTCTTAATACTTTCTTGATTTAGTCAATTGTAATCAAATCATAAATGTTCTTTTTTATATAATATTATTATTTAGATTAATTATACACACATTTTGAGTGATAACATCTTTTTTCAGAATATTTTTAATTTTGGAAGGACTCATTTGTCATAATAATATTTTTCATATAAGTTACTTGATTATTAATTAGTTATTCTCTAATTGATTTTTTGGTAGTACTTTCTTGATTTACTAAATTGTAGTGAAATTATAAATATTTTTTAAATAATATTATTATTTAAATTAATTGTGTATATTTTTTGAGGGATAACATCTTATTCATAATATTTTTTTAATTTTGAAATGACTTTTTGATTATTATAATCTTATTCATATAAGTTACATGATTACTATTTACTAATTGATTTTTAGTAATATTTTTTTGATTTACTCAATTGCAGTAAAATCATAAATATTTACTTTTTATAATATTATTATTTATGTTGTTTAAATTAGTTGTTCACATATTTTAAGGAATGACATCTCTATTGAAATATTTTTTATTTTAGAATGACTTTCTGATCATAGTAATTTTTTCCATATAAGTTGCTTGATTATTAATTAGTTACTAGTATACTTAGCTGCGCAATGTGCGGATTATTGTAAAGAAAGAAAAAGGAGAAAGATAATTGTAACAATCTTGACACTAATCTTAGAATCATCTTGAATAGTGCTAATAGACTAAGAAATTATACTAACACCGTAACATGAAAGAGTTGAACCGTCAAAAACTGAATTCAACTTAAATTAACCTTGGTGATGTCCATAATTCAATTTAATAATTTGCGCAATGCTACCATCATCGGGAAGGTTTCCCAATATACATACTTTTAATAATTTGGCATAATTGCTATGCTTCTCATAGGTTGCATTCCACTCCTTGGACTCACCAAGAGTGCATTGAGAAGTCAAGATAGCTGCAGCAGCAAACATTGGACACAATTACACATCTTTGTCTATTTGATAAACAAATGTACATTTATAAGTATCTTTACAAACAAAATATACTTACAAAGGCTAATTTTTGGCATTGTTGTTATGCTTCTCACAGGTTGCATTCCACTCTTGGACACACCAAGAGTGCATTGAGCAGTAAAGATAGCTGCAGCAGCAAGGAGTAGAAGGACCTAGTTATGAAGTTCACTCATAAAAAGGACATAAATGCCAACGAATCTTAAGGATGATAAATTAAAAGAAGAATACTTAGAAGAAGAATATTTTGGAAGCTACGCATTACATAATTTTATAGGTATAGCAGCTCACCTAGCGCGTGGATGTTTTCAAAATAGAAACTAATTGCAAGTCATTTGAACACCCATTTTTGAGCATCAATTGACATCCTTCTCTATTGTTGACAGACATCTAAGTTGAAATAATTGAGCATAAATATAGATGCCAAACAATGCCAGAAGATAAGACATTCAACCACAAAGACAAAAGTTCTTCGGTTCATAGATGATTTGAAAGTTCCTTAATCAAAATGAAGAAATACGAAAAAAAGGGATAGTCGAGTGGCAGTAACTCCCCACCTTCAACCAAAAAGTTAGAGATACACTAAGGCGGCAAAAGTGAGAACGTTCCACTATCAGAGATAGTGTGTGGGGGAGTTTTGAGGGATGGGCTTTAAACCATATGAAGAATTGTCATGAGAAAGGATGTATTGTTTTACTGTTTACTCCCCCGTCTTTATTAAGATATCGATAGCAAGGTCAATTGATGTACCAGAATTGGACGTCAAATAAATAAAGTCTCACATCAATTGGATGGCACTAATATTATGATTTAGAACACATAAATTTCACATTGTAACTGTTAGAATGAGTAGAAATAAGACACTACATTATAGTCCTTTTCCAAATAGAATTTTATATGCTATTCTTATTTCAACTCACATTCTACCAGTAACAAATGGAGCAATTGTGGTTTGCAGATAGAGAGAACTGAAGATCTTTTAATCCAATAGCAATGCAAAAATCAGAAGCATCAATGAACACAGTGCTTAGAAGGGTACTTAATATAAAAAGGACAACATGCTAGCCGAAAAGAGTGAAACTACACTTGCTGAAAATGACAATAAACTACAAGTCTGAATAAAAAATAGAAAAGACCTTTACCACGGATGTGGTACTGGCCAAAGCAAACGCTGCCTCTATTCGAATCCTTCAAAAGGCCTAAGCCATCCCCAAGTATAAGAAGGCAAAATAGAAGGTAAATAATGATTATACCAGGCTTTAGAAGAAAGCACTAGGAAAGAAGGGCAAGGGGAGAGATGTAGCTTTTCATTAGTAGCTAATGATGAAATCACACCTTAGAATCACTAAGGAAGTTGTGGAGAGCATTAACAACTGGAAAAAAGTTGTGTTAATGCTTCTAATATTGCTATAGCCTGCGCCTGAGTGATCACGTCTCTGTCCTTCTCCAATTGATTTATCTTTGGAATAACCTAAACGTTATCATAAGGATGAACTTTTTTTAAAGTAAATCAAATAAAAATTAAGTGGGAATATTAAAATATAAACAACACTTCATGAACCACATAGGCTAATACTTACCCACATCTGGACTGGTTGATTAAAATGACTTTCAGCAAGATACTCCAATTTAGGATCTGCCTGGAGCAACAACAATGGGGAATCAAAGTTGTAAACCCACAACAAGAATAAATTTTTAGATACACTAAATGCTGAAGAAACAAAAAATGATGAGAATAAGGAGAAGAGTATGTAAGACACAAATAAATCAAACATACGTTGCACGTGTATCTATATTAATCGTTGTGTTACCATTATCATCTGAACCGTCGGGTTTAGAACTTTTCTTGGGTTTTTGAAACCATTTTGCTGCAATTCTAGAATGACAATGAAATTCAAGCAGCTGCTAAGTTTCTCCATTCATAGGCAAAATTGGATGGTCGTACATGCCATCAAGCTCATGCACTCGTATGCTCATCATGCCAGGCCAGCCATTACCTTCTTGCTTTTTCGTGTCAGGATTACCATTAGTTATAGTATCACTTGAGTCGAGTCTAGCTGTGCATTCCCTCAATATTTCTAACTCGACCATATTTATTTGTTATTGGTATGGTGGACACGCATCATTTAATGACAATGATGGCGGTGCGATGAAAAGAAAGATGTTAAGCTCTCACTAGCTAGTTAGATTTCAAAATTGGTGGAGAATAAGTAATCGCTAAAATTAGATTAATACATATGTTACATATACTCTGGTACGATTATCAGATTCCTCAAGTAGCAGCACCTATTTTATACTTTAGACATAATATAGTGTCCTTGTAAATTGTAATATAGAGTACAATTGTATTTGTTTGAGATGTGAACGAATTTACACATATTGATGAATGTATTTGCGTTCATTTTATATCGTGACTTGAGAACATGGAATCTTTAGCCATTTTGACTCAAAAACTTGCGAAGACATAGGTAGAATGGGAAGAGAGTTTATACCAATAATAGGTTCTCTTCTTCTGCATTCAGATGATAAACGATACCACTGAATTGAGCATTTTGAAACATCAATGGCTTCAGCTGAACATGACTGGACTCTTAAGATAGAACGTAACATTTCACAACCAGTCAACTCAAAAAATTTAGATTTATTTTGCCCAGCTCTTCTGCTCATTGGTAGCTACAAACAATGAGGAATCATCAGTATTCCAGACAGAAAAGGTGTAGAAGTACTACAGGCTTAACAAATTCTACTGGACATAATATATAGGTAGATAAAAATGCCAAAAGGTTCCACACTTGCATCCTCTTAGATGTAATAAAAAATATTAGAATTTAAAAGCCTTACATGTGATGCCGAGAAAACCAATATATTTTCTTAATATCTTAGAATAGTCTTATATTCTAAAGGTCATACAAAATATAGATGATAGAATAACTACACTGTGCATAAAACGACAAAAGAAAAAGATTAGCATCACTACGCTTGTATCAATAGCAACAGGTTTCCCTAGATAACCCATTTTTGCTTCAAGCTCATCAATGCTTATACTGATCAAAGACAAAATGGCTGGTATACGGGCCTTGATCACAGAATTTAGCTGCTGGAAAAATAAATATTTGGTATCAGCATCGTGTAACAAACATCAATTGCACAAATTAGAGATAAATTTTTCTAGGTATAAGCAACTCTGATAGACTGTATACTTTTGAGAGTAGTTTTGTCAGATACTCTAAACCCATTTTGTTGGCCAAATATCTATACTCGGGACTTGTATCAAAAAATTCATGTTTCTTATGACTTTGCAACAACCATAAAAACATTTTTATTGAGATCGGCCTATGAACAATTGACAAGTCCAATCCAAAGATGTTGTAACCGATAATATCTTCCTTCCAAAACCTTCATAACATAATTGGAAAGTAAATAAAGGAGGAATGTCGGTATATATGATAGAATACAGTCCAAAAAATATTGCAGTCATCCAAATTAATGAAAACACTAGCCACAAAAAGGTGACATAAAACTGTTGTTGATTACTACAGAGACTTTTTGGGTGTATTAATAAGGAGAACCTGATGAATGTTTCATAATCTTAAGGGAACTACCTGATGATCTACGTTTCAACTTTCATTTCATTTTCGTTTGTTTCAAGAAATCTATCAATCAAATTCTATACTTTTTTTTTCTTTTGATTGTTTTCCACTAAAGAAATATAGATCTTGTTCATGGATTCACAAAAATGTGCAAAAGCTCTATTTGCCTCTACATCCTTCAGTAATTTATGGCGTTCAGGAGCCATAAATGTATTCTTTACATTCAACCACTCATCATCGTGAAATCCAACATGGTATAACTTAGCAGAAAGTTTTTGTCCCCAATACACAGTCTCAAAATATAAGCCTGAAGCAAGGATTTTTGCACAACACATAATGATAATAAATATATGCTTTATCTTCATACTGTGTAGAAATAAATCTCACATTTAAGTGAGATTCTCACTTCGAAACATACATAATACCGAACTCCACAGAGTAGATGAATATTGCACATAACCTATGAAAGAATCTTCGTGACTCTTAAGAATAGTTCAAAAGTTTTTGTAATTTAGAAGATTTATTAGGTATAAGCTAGTGTAATATAAAAAGCTCATTGATAACGATAGATCAGGAATTAAAAGATGTTGATTAATACAGAAATATACCTCCCCTTCAACAAAGAAAAGCCATTGTTAAGTAGAAAGGAAAAACATCCAAAGCATTTGTTCCTTTATCCATCAAATCAAGATTTGTCAACACATGAATTGTACGGTCACTGGTATTTGAGTAACTTAGTGCTCCAAGAAAAGGCTAAATTAAGCAAACAAACTATTTATGCCAGAGAAGATATGAAAATATTACTAGTTGGGTCAACTTCTCTAGCAATCTTTATAGCATCAGATGTTGCAATATCCTGATTGGCCGAGGTAATAGCTAAAAGAATATAATTTGCCTGCAATGCAAGAACCAAAGTTTTGCCGGTCAGTTCCTATCAACTGTCGAGGGTAAAATTTACAAAGTAAGCAATATCATCAAAGTCAAAAACTTCTGTGGGGAAGGATCATAATTCACTAAGTGTTGATTTATCATCTCTAAGAAGCTAGAAACATGGTTATATTTTGTTACTCAACAAAGAAATTCTCTGCTTCTCAACATATGAGTGAACCATATCTTCAATTTCCTGAACTATACTTTTAGGTTGTCCCTCTGTTGACAACCATAATTGATTCGTTAGTAATGGTCCTTCTAGATTCATTTCCAAAAACTGCAAAGATAAGGATCCAGCTAGTGCCTCAAAGTTAACTTCCTTATACCCCTTTTTTTGTATAAACCCCCTTCCTAAACAAAACAAAAGACTAAGGAAAAAGGATAAAGGGTAAATAATACAATGTGCAAGTATATTATCCTCCCTAAGGTCTTATAGTCAAGATTCATATAACAAACCTCAACTTGTTTGCCATTGAGGCATTCTTGTTGTTATTGTTGTTGTCATTGTTGTATTCTTTTAGAATCTTATACTAACAGGCTTTATCGTTGGCTCTATTACAGTTTATCACCTCATCCTGAAATATTGTTTTTCTTTCTCCAGATAATCAATATTTTTATTCTATCTTATCAATAGACAGTCAATAGCTGTACTGCAGGATAATTATGATTCTTAATCTGATTCCAAGACAAGTTGATTCCTAACAAAATAATTAAAAAATTTAATAAATAGAGTCACAAGTTTACTTACACTATTGGAAAATAGTTTACCAATAACACTCCTAAAGCTCATTTAGCATTCCAAACTAACTGGGCAGTTTTTAATGTATTAAAATATAAGGGACTGGAGACTGCTCCTCTTTGCCAGTTTGTTGTGTATCAGAATATGATCCATCATAACCTCTTTCAATCTCCTTTGTTCTTCCCTCATACACTTTTCTTGATGAATAATTAGTCCTATATATCCTGTCTAATCTCAGAAAAAAAAGCAAGAAGATATGTGTATCATAAGTAAAATATTTATAAATTGCACTTGATATACCAATGGAATTATCTCATTATATATATATATATGGTTCTGCAGCTAAACTATGAACATGTTTACTAAATTTAAAACATTCATGATCACAACACCTGAATCTTGAAAGTTTAAAATAACGTGTCAAATCAAATTACGAAAAACTTCAAATTGCACTATATTTCTAGCTTCATTTGTTATTTTCCATCATCATCATAAACTAAAATCTTTAGCCCTTTCCTATCTGTCACACATGAAAGCGCAACATATAACTGTCCATGTGTGAACACTGGTTCCTTAAAAAATAATCCCACATAAGATAGTGACTGGCCTCGACTTTTATTGATCATCATTGCAAAAGACACAACGACTGAAAATTGCTATCGTTGAAACTTAAAAGGTATTCTCGCATTTGATGGAGTCAACATCATTCTTGGGATAAATACTTTTTCTCCAGCCATTTTACATGATAAAACCTTGGCTTCAATAACTAGAGTTTCAAGTCTTATGATGACCAATCTTGTGCCATTATGTAATCTTGATGACTGATCTATATTTTTCAATAACATCATAGGAACACCTACCTTTAAGAGTAATAAAGTGATTTAGAATTCTTGAATATTTAATACTATTTAGAAATTTCGGTGTATGCACTTGGTCCAAACCAGTAAAAGCATGATCAGTTATACAAATTGTATCAGAACTCAAGTAGGTCTTCTCGAGATTGTGATTGAGTAAAGCCATATATTAATTGACAAATTCCACCATATCGAGAGTTGGAGCAAGAATTGCTCTTTCCTGAAGGTAGTCTATGTTATTAGAATGGCTGAGAAAATCAGGATAAGTACTTTTGATAATTGCAGAAATTTGATCATCACAATTATGTATAAGAATATCATTAGGCAATCAGATCTTTTCAATGCCATCAATAGAACTTCTAATTTTTCCATCACCAATTGCCAAAATCCAATCTAAAAATTCTTTTAACTCTTCTAAATGTGGCCCTAACTGGTTTCCCTGCAATCTCATATTCCTTGTCAATTTCAAAACTTCAAAGTGGGGCCATAAAAAAAGAGTTTAAAGTAGAATTAACAATATCTTGTCGAGTACCTTTTGTAATGACAGGAAAAATTTATCTGAAGTCACTACTAAGAACAACTATTTTACCTCCAAATGGTTGATCCACATTGGAAGTGTCTTCAAATCTAAGAATATCTCTAAGAGTTTGATCAAAAGCTTCAAAACAGTATCTATGCATCATTGGCGCCTCATTCCAGATAATCAACTTTGTCTTGATGATCACCTTTGCTAGGGGATTACCTTTCTTTATATTGCAAGTGGAATCTTCGGTTGGATTGAGGGGAATTGCAAATCTTGAATGAGTAGTTCGACCTCCTGATAAAAAAAAAGATGCAATCCTACTTGATATAATAGTTAACACAATATCTCCTTTAGATCGTATGTCAAAAGATAAAGTCCTCCAAATAAATGTCTTGCCAGTTCCTCCATAACCATATAAGAAGAACAATCCACCTCTATCTTCATCCACTGCTGTCATAATTTTTTGATAAATAGATTTTTTTCATTTTTCAAATTCAGCAATAGACTTTGGTGTTCATCCAACAAAGAACGTCTATTATACCTCAATTCATCATGAATTAAATTGTTGTTATTGTCAACTTCTTCCTCATTGTAAAGAGGACTTGGCATTATTGGAAATTCTTGAAAACTTCTTCCGCAACCTTTCAAATTTTTTCCAACTTCTGTACGATTTTTAATTCATCATCGCATAGATGTGCATCTGAAAGAACATAAAAAACATCATCTCAATGGCTACAATATAAAAATAAAAGTTACATGATTACATAAAAAATCATTATCTAATTTAGTGACAATGATAGAATTATATTTTGGTTCTTTGTTTTAGGGATCTCTTAGAATAGTGTTTTTCAAATTTGTCTTGTAGATTTCAAGGAAACATTCCCCTATAATATTATTTTATATAGTAATATAAAGATCTTAACTCGATAGGAAAAAATATATCAAAATATATTTCAGCCATTTCTCATTGAACTACAATTGATGAATAGATATAATCACTTTAATTATTCAAGTTTTCAACAATTGTTTATCACTATAAAGATAATTTATCTCCTCTTTGAAAGCATATATTTTAAATATTCCAAGATTGAATAATTCATTTATCATTATCACATGCACACTAAAATTATATAAGATATTATCAAAACTTGAAGATATAAGAATTATATTCGTACCTGGATTATTCAATAATCTTCTTTCTTCATGAAGAATATCATCTTCCTATAATCACCATGTTTCTTTCCAAATATTTTCTAGTCATGACATCGAATTCGATAAAAACAACACAGAAATAGCTACCTAAGATATGATGGCATAGCCCAATTACTTGCCTTCTTTATGGCATCCACATATTCTTTATCATCATCCAATATGGCAAGTGCATAACATGCATCTCTAAAACTGGTGTGATCATGATTGTTGATAAACTTAATATCCTTATAACATGTTGGACTTATAATAATATTCAACAACAATCTAAGGTAGAATAGCTCACTAGATCCAGGAGGAACAAAGAAAATCCTTCCAATCTTAAATGCAGAAGTTTTTTTTTCCTACCATCGTTTCAAATCTAATTTACACACAAACTTAAGAGAAACTTCTGCACAAGTAAGTTGTCTTTCTTTAGGAAATCTTTTGTTTTTCTCAAACCAACTTTAGAACATTGATTCCCTTACACTAGGTCTATTGACAATATTATTGTAACACCCCTTGCTTTTTCTTAGCTTAAAATTCATCCCTAGAATGTTAAAGACTTACTTTAAAGATGAATAGACTTTTATACATGTATAATTTTCAAGATTTTGACATTTCATTCCTAAAAAAATTGAATAAGATTTCCATCGATACCAAATTCGCCCCAATCAGACACCTGGATGAAGAGTTAGAGCCATTTTAGTAAGACAGTGTACCGCCTGATACTCCAGCGCATCGCGGAGGCAATACAAATGACATTTGTCATTTTTCAGTGAGACAACGCGATACCACCGCATCGCACCACTAGTCTTTTTCCCAATTATCACTTTTTTAGTATGACTCCGCGATGATGGTGCGTCGCGCCTAAGGAAAAATTCGCAACCAGTGAGGCATAGCGATGGCGTCGTATTGCACCAAACCCCCAGTTCTCAGTTGTCTAGTTTCCAGTGACCTGGCACGATTTTACCACATTGCGTTGGCATGCAAAATTGGGTTTCCAGTGATAATTTTTAATACGCTTCCCAGGGGTAGTTTGGTATTTTTCCAAAGCCCTAGTCAGTCTAAACACGAAATTTAAACCCTAAATACCCCATTATCTTATTATTTCTTCCTTTCTCTCAAGAATTAAAACATTCTCTCTCAAAGAAGCTAAACCCTAGTTCGAGAAATCAAGAACAAGCCTAAGGATTTCCTCCTAGAACCTTCAAGAAAGAATCTTCCAAGGTATGTTAGATGTTGATTCATGGGTCCTTCTCACCCATGAAGTCCAAGAATTCTTTTTCAAAGTATCGTTTCCATGAATTTATGTTCAGTTACCTTACATTCCTAAGTCAGTCCTTACCTTATATGTAGAGTACTCTATAGTTTTAATGCAGTTATTTAGGATAAGAATAGTTCAATCTTACGTGACCAATATTCAGCCATCAACCGTTTAGTTAATCAGGTAAGCTAGTATGTTTATCCATTCGTGCTCAGCGCTCGTGTAAATATTTTCAGTAGTTTCAGGTGAAGTGCTGTGAAAATTTAGAGAGTATAGCTGAGAAAGTATTCAAAAATATGTCTAAGCTTGAAAATTTGTAGCTGCAGTGCACAAGGCTTAGTAACTCTATCTTAGAAGGTGTTTTGTAGGCCTTACTCCATGTTACCAAATTAGAGCCATGTTATGATTTCTTTTTCAGATGTCTTATTCAGACCATGCCAAGATTTTCTTGCTCCCTAAAGTCAGTAGAAATCTATAGAAAGAGTGTCAAGAAATGCTCCAGTCGAGTATAAGTTTTTAGCATGAGTTAGTCCGTAAAACCAGTACTACAGGTTAGCAGTCAGGAAGATAAGTTTGTATGGTTTCCCATCTTTCCATCTAGTTGTACTATCCAAAGTTTCATGAATACGACCATTCCAAGATAGAGCATTTTAGTAGTAACAAGTTCAGCCTAGTTCATGTATCATGTCTCGATTTCAGATCCTAGATATTCAGTTACGGTTTAGGTCCCCATGAATCATCTTAGCTTTTCCTCAGTATCTTAGTCAAGTTAACATTCTTCGAGGGACATAGTTCCCTAAGGGGGAGATGCACTATAACCCCCGAGTTTTCATGTCCTAAACCTTACATTTTCTCTTCACGTTACGAATCCAGTTGGAGTAATGGATACTCATAAGTTGACTCTTTCATTCCAATCTCAGCCATATGACCATCCCCATGTCATGATGCGTATCCAATAAATTAGTACAGTTCATGTATTTGGTTCATGTATCATGATTCAGACTCAGTCCTGTTCTCATACCCTATTCATTCATGTTCAGTAAATGATCTCAGGCTTATTCGTATTCTTAGCCTAGGATAACAGTCTTTCTTAGCTTTACCCAGTTCTATGTCAAACATATGATTATAAACTTGGTATTCCTTACCGTTACACGTTCATTAATGCATTCATAAATTCGTTCAGCCATGTACTTCATGCATCAGATATGCATGGTCAATATGTAAACTCAGTGTATCAGTAGTTTCAGTCATGTACTCATGCTTCAGTCATGCATGTTTAATTTGTAAACACAATCTATTAGTGCTTCTCAGCTTAACCAGTCTTATTCGAGGACAACTGTTCCCAAGGAGGAGATATTGTAACACCCCGTGCTTTTTCTTAGCTTAAAATTCGTCCTTAGAATGTTAAAGACTTTCTTTAAAGATTAATACACTTTTATACATGTGGAATTTTCAAGATTTTAACTTTTCATTGCATGGTAAATTGAATAAGATTTCCATCGATACCAAATTCACCCAAATCCGACACCTGGGCGAAGAGTTAGAGATATTTTTGTAAGACAGTGTACCACCTGGTACTCCAGTGCATCGCGGAGGCAGTCCAAATGGAATTTGTCATTTTTCAGTGAGACAATGCGATACCAACGCATTGCGCCACTAGCCTTTTTCCCAATTGTCACTTTCCATTATGACTCCACGATCATGGCGCATCGTGCCTAAGGGAAAATTCACAACTAATGAGGCACCGCAATGGCGCCGAGTCGTGCCAAACCCCCAGTTCTCAATTTTCTAGTTTCCAGTGATCTGGTGCGATTTCACTGCGTCACACCGGCATGCAAAATTGGGTTTTTGGTGATAAGTTTTAATAGCTTCCCAGGGGTAGTTTGGTATTTTTCCATGGCCTTAGTCAGTCTAAACAAAAAATTTAAACCCAAAATACCCTATTATTTTATTATTTCTCCCTTTCTATCAAGAATTAAAACATTCTCTCTCAAAGGGGCTAAACCCTAGTTCAAGAAATCAAGAACAAGACTAAGGATTTCCTCCAAGAACTTTCAAGAAAGCATCTTCCAAGGTATGTTGGATGTTGATTCATGGGTCCCTTTCACCCATGAAGTCCAAGAATCCTTTTTCAAAGTACAAAGATGATGTATTTATGATTTCCATGTTCGAATTAGATTGAATTCATGTTTATAATATTAGTTGAGTCCAATCCATGATTTAAATGCAAGTTTCATGAAATTAAATAGCATGTATAACAAATATTTGATTATCTTGATAGAAATTTAAACTTATAAAGTGATTAATACATCTATGATGTTGATTTGATTTTCAATCCATGATTATGATAAGATTCATGAAAAATAAAATAGTAGTTAGGGGGAATTATTTAAATTACATGCTAAACCCTTGAATTTACAATTAAGTACTGTATTCATGATGTTTATGTGATGACCATTATCATGTGAAATACTCATGCTCCCCAAGTATTTGCTAAAATACTTATGTAAAGTAGATAGAGGAATCATGACATGTTATTATGTGATCCTATTCATGTACAAGTTAATGCATTGCAAGTGTTTGATAAAATGCTTATGTGAATTGACTAGTGAAGGCATGACATGTAATTATGTGATCCTATTCATGTACAAGTTAATGCATTACAAGTGTTTAATGAAATGTCTCTATGAATGAATTAGGACCAAGTGAACATTGTTATATTATTCAAGATTATGCTTTGCTTTACTATTCATGCTATCGAGTCTTGGGGGTGTTTGATACCCGATAATTTAGCTATTTATCTAGAGCCAGTGTCAGTTAAAGAATAGTATCAGTCATGTCACGATCAGTACACTCAGTCTATTATAAAACTCAGTAAAAACCATGAACAATAGGAGTATAGGGTAGCCCTCGAGGGATTATAGCTGAATATATTACCTTTGTAGCATATCTTTTCTAAATAAAGTTAAAAAGTATTTATAGATTACAAGCAAACCTAGAAATAAAATCCCTAATAAAATAGGAAAACTTGACTAAACATACATAATAATGACTAAAAACATCATATGAGTAGGTTTAGGTTACATGGAAACCCTAGGGAATAATTTTGAAATGATCCTGGAAAATTGAGGTCGGTGACCACTTACTAAGGTCACCTACGGACTATATGTGGTCCTTGTTAAGTGCCCTAACCTCCAAAAGTGTTAGAAACTCTCTATACTTTATGGTTCGTCAACCTACTCTGGCATGTACGGACTGTAGGTGGCACCTACAGGTTATAGGTGCCCTTAGTAAGCATTAAGATCTTTTGTTTCCTACTTTGGAGCCTCTATACTTCAGGTTCTAAAACCTACTTAATGAAGTAGCACCTACTCAAAGTAAGTTCCTAGGTAAGTGGCCCAAAACTGTAAATTTTCATCTTTTTCATTCGTTTAGCATCCAAATCCTAGTTTTTATTCCCCTTAGCATGCATAAAATAGTTCCCTATACATGCATATTCTCTAAGTTTAAGCATCACAAGTTCTATGAAATCATAGCACATCATGTAGCCTATTGTCTAGTTTTCTGATAAGTTTGGCATATTGGGTGGATACTTGATTACCTTCTAGTAAGATAACACGTGGTATTTTTTTAGCATGATTCAGTTTATCCTTTTTGAATGTTGGGCAGATATATTTGGTACTAGATCTTATGGAAGACAACATGAGTTTAAGATCAACTACCGTTGTTTCTATGAGAGCATACTTTATATTTACAGTATTTACTTTATCTTTACAATAAAACAATCGATAGTCTTTCTTTTCTATTTAGTCTAACAAAAGTCATATACATAAATGAGTCATAATTATTTCCTTAGATCTTTAGAACAAATATATTGTAACGCCCTGAATCTGATACCCAGAATGCTACACAGTGCTTATGACCCAGAAGGACCATAAGCTAACCCATAACTGATATCTGTACCTGTATACTGCATAAAATACTTTAAAATGGCCATAAGGTTCAATACTGAGCATAATCTGAATGATATAACATCTGTGTGGGGTAATAGAATACCCAAAATAAAACTAAACATACTAAAGTCTGAAACATGATAGTCTAGAAAGCCTTTAACTGACTAAACTATCTGAGTAAGGAGTTGATAGGACAAGTCCCCAACTAATTCCAACTAATAAACTAATTAATGAGATAATAGGGAAATAATCATGTTCTCAAAAGATGAGGACTCACTTCTAACTCTGTCTGCAGATATCTGGAATATACAGTTGCTCTGGAGCTCATCTCTCTGAACCTATGGTATAAGACACATAGAGTAAATGCATCAATACTTTAAATGTACTGGTATGCATGTGAGGTAGGATGAATGCATGGGGTTAATATGCATGAACAATAATAATAACTGACTAACTATCATGAGCGTGAGAATACATGCATGAGACATAACAACTGATACTAATAATGTGATAACGTGATTACTGAATTTGAATATAACTGATAACATGAGTGACTATATTTGACAATCCTAAATTTGATGGAATTATCTATGTTCTATACTGTATCTAAGTTGACTGTATCTGACAGTCCTGAGATCTGAAGAATTATCTGAGTTTTATTACTGAAACTGATTGACTATATCTGATAGTCCTGATTCTGTACCATGAAACTGTGGGAAATAGTTATCTAACCGACATACCCCTGATACGCCATTATGGATGAGTTAGGTCGAATCTATAACCCCAATTGGAAGGGTGTCAATACCGCACCACCGATAAGGAAAAGCAGTGGGCGACCCTTATCTGATAGTGTCCCTTATACGAGAATGGTGGGGCCATTATCTAACAGTTCTTATCCACCTCATCAACTCTCATCGACAGTATTGATGTCTCAATTTATGCTTGCTACATAGTTCTGAAATGCAAGGATGACTGCTAAGGATCACACCTTTATCTGATAGTGTGTGTCCCCATCCTTGGGTACACTCGATATTAATTTCTGCTCTCATCTGAATGAACACTAAACATGATTTACTGAACTGAACATGAGCTAAAATTATGAATTCTGTTGACAGACGGAATACTACTGATATCTGACAACTGACTGAGGTCATGAGATTATGGAGATTTTCCTGAGTCATAAGACTGTCTAAAGTCTAAGGATTCATAGCTTGACTGAGAGTATCATGAAAACATGACATGACTCTAGGCACACAACTAATGTTTCGGATATGAGTACCCCCAGGACTCAATGGATGGAAACTGACCAAGCATAACTTACTTGCACATATAACTAACATCATAATCCATAATACATTTATAGAAGCATTTCGTCAAAACATGTGATAGGCATAACTTGTACATACATGGGGATTCCATGGTATCATGCTAGTTAGGAACTTTTCCTTCATTTAGGCATTTAATAAAACATATTATAGGCATGGTGCATGCAAACATTATTGTACAATTATTAAACATCATGGTTTAATTCTAATTTCATCATTCAAGGGTTTAATAATAGGTTTTCATGAATCTATACCTATAATAATTTAACCCATATAGAATTTATCACCCAACATGGAGTAGAATTCAATTTCTCATTATCCACATGAACAAGAACATCCCAATTATGAAATTCATAAGAAAATCCATAAACTTGAAATTAGAAAAGGGATTCTTGGGCTTCATGAACGAAAAGAGTCCATAAATGAACACTATGCATACCTTAGTTCGTGATTTTGTGAAGATTGATGGACAAACTTTCTTTGAATTAGATCTTCTATGAAAACCCTAGCTTGTTTTTGAAAGTTTTTTGAGAGAAGAGAGTGTATTTTGGTTGAAAAGTGGCTGAATCACGTGTTAAAAGACTTAAATAGGGGTGGGAAGTTGACCCTTTTAACCCAGGATGCATCATTTAATTTCAGTAAAATTTCCTGAATTGGACCCTTGGCACGATGCGGCGCTATCGCATTGTATCACTGGATTTTTACAATTGGGAAATTTAGGGATGAGGCGACACAGAGCCATCGCGTTGCCCCTTCTTTTGTGACCTGGAACTTTGGTGCGACGTAGAGGAAATCGTGCTAAGACACTTAAAAAGGACTATTCTGAATTTGGGCCCTGGCACAACGCGCCATAATTGGGGACACCTACTAGAATTTGCCAAATGTCATTTCCTCTTGTGGCGCGGTGTGCCACTGACTAATATGGTGCTATTTTACAATAAGAACTTAAAATAGTCATCTTAAAATAGTCATAACTTCTAGCCCAGTTATTAGATTTGGGCGAATCTTATATCGATAAAAAGCTTATCAAATTTCCCATATGACAAAAAGTGAAAATTTTGAAAATTCCTCATGGAATAACCATAATTAAATTTAGAAGATAATACTACACATTCTTGAGATGAAATTAGCTAGAAAAAGTATGGGGTATTACAATATCTCCCACTTGAGAACATTCGTTGTCGAATGAGACTGACTGAGAGGAGAGAAAAGACAACTGACGTACATACTGAACATGGATAACTTGAACATGATCTGATGATTGACATGACTGACAAGATGAACATATAATACTGAACATGTATATCTGATGCATGTGCAACTGATTCATGAATGCATGACTGAGTGTTCAGAAGAACTAAATTTCTCACAATAAGAATGCATGACTAATGCATAATTACATAAATGAACTAATACATGCGTGCATGACTGAATATGCAATGGTACTTGATACCAAGTTTTTAATGGGAACATGAGCATTAAGCTGCATACCAAGTTTGTGATGAACACCAAACATGAAACTGAGTAAGCTTAGGAGAACTATTACTTTGAGCTTGATCTGAGTTGGCAAAGAAGAGGTGAGGATAATTGGTACGCATGTCTGCCTCAGTTTCCCAAGTAGCTCCCTTTACGGATTGATTTAGACAAAGAACCTTAAGTAGATGGACTTCTTTATTCCTCAATCTACGAGTCTGATAGTCTAAAATTTTAACTGGAATATCTTCATAAGAGAGAGTGTTCTAAACATTAATGCTCTGAATAAGGACTACAACTGATGGGTCACCTATGCACTTCCTGAGAAAAGAGACAAGAAAGACTGGATGAACTGAGGCTAGATCTGAAGGCAATTTGATCTCATAAGCTACCTTGCTGAATCAACTCAGAATCTTGAAGGGACTGACATATCGGGGACTGAGTTTTCCTTTCTTGCCGAATCGTTTCTCTCCCTTCATGGGAGAGATCTTTAGATAGACATAGTCACCAATCTCAAACTTGAGATCTTTTCTACGAACATCTGCATAAGACTTATGTCGGCTCTGGGCAGCCCGGAGTCTTTCTCTAATCAACTGGACTTTTTCTAATTGGAGACCTACATCTCCTACCATAGAGATCTTGGCATAATCCCATATGATTAGCGTTTGGCATAATCCTCGGCTGAATAAGAGGTATAAACTTGAAGGAAATGAGCTGATTTGGTTATTTTGTCTACACTGACCTTGATTGAATCATGCTGATGATGAGTTCGAGGAAAACCCATGACGAAGTCCATGTTCACAACTTCCCACTTCCAAGTAGGAATACTGAACTCCTTCATGGACCCACTAGGCTTCTGATGCTCTATCTGAACCTGCTAACATGTAGAGCACTTAGCCACAAACACTGCAACATCTCCCTTTGTCCCACTCCATCAATAGATTCCCCGCAAGTCGTGATACATCTTTGTAGCCCCTGGATGAATAGAGTACGCGCACCATGCACGTTTGCAAGAATTTTCTGCCTTAAGTCATCTACACCTGGAACATAGAGACGACCTTGACAACGTAAAACACCATCTGCTCCTTGGGAGAAAACCTCTACTTTATGATCCTTGACTAACTCTTTCAACTTGACAAGGCTGGGATCTCTATCTTTTTTTTTTCACCTTGAAAACTAGAGATAATTATGACTACTCTGAACCCATATATCACACTCATTGTATCGACTAAGAGAACGCCTAGTCTGGAAAGCTGATGGACTTCTTGATCTAACTTTTTCTTACTGTCGTCAGTATAAGAAACACTACCCATGGATAGTCTACTGAGAGTGTCGTCCACTACGTTGGCCTTGCCCGGATGATAAAGGACACTCATGTCATAATCTTTCAAGAGCTCTTACCATCTTCTCTGACAAAGATTGAGATCTTTCTGAGAAAAGATATACTGAAGACTTTTATGATCTGTGAAGACATCTACATGAACTTCGTATAGATAATGCCTCCAAATTTTCAAGGTAAAAACTAAGGCGGCTAACTCAAGATCATGAGTAGGATAATTACTCTTATAGGGTTTAATATGTCTGGAGGCATAGGCTATGAGCTTACCATGCTACATGAGGACATAACCTAGACCCACTCTGGATGTATCACAATACACTACGAAACCACCTTGACCATCTGGAAGAGCTAATATTGGAGCTTAGGTGAGTCAAGTCTTCAACTCCTGAAAACTCTTCTTGCAAGGATCTGACCATCGGAACTTGAGTTTCTTATGAGTCAATCTAGACATAGGGGATGAAATAAAATAAAATCCCTCAACAAACCATCTGTAATAGCCAGCCAAACCCAAGAAACTCCTAATATCTGATGGAGATATAGGGCGAGGCTAGTTTTTTACTACTTTGGTCTCTTAAGGATCTACTATAATGCCATCACCGGAAATAATATAACTAAGGAATGCTACTGACCATAGCTAAAATTCATAATTACTAAATTTGGCAAACAACTGATGATCTCTAAGAGTCTGAAGTACTATTCTGAGATGGTTTGCGTGATCACGCTCACTGCGGGAATAGACCAAAATTATAAAGACTATGATGAATATGTCTAAATACTTCTTGAACACACGGTTCATCAAGTCCATGAAAGTGGCTAGGGCATTGGTAAGACCAAATGACATGACTTGGAATTTGAAGTAACCATATCGAGTATGGAAAGTTGTTTTCAAAATGTCATATTCTCTGACTCTAAGCTGATAATAGCTGGATCTGAGGTCTATCTTAGAGAAATAACTGGCACCGTGAAGATGGTCAAACAAGTCATCGATTCTGGGAAGAGGATACTTTTTCTTGATCGTGACCTTATTGATTTGACAGTAGTCTACACACATCCTAAAAGAACCATCTTTCTTGTGCACAAATAATACTGGAGCACCCCACGGGGAAATACTGGGCCTAATGAGTCCTTTATCTAAGAGATCCTTTAATTGTTCTTTCAGTTCTCTGAGTTCTACTGGTGCCATTCTATATGGCAGAATAGATATAGGTTGAGTATGTGGAAGAAGATCAATACCGAAGTCTATTTACCTTTCGGGAGGAATTCTTAGAAGATCTTTGGGAAAGACATCTAAATATTCGCCTACAACTGGAACTAATTCAAGGCTGGGAGTTTCAGAACTAGTGTCCTTAACTACAATAAGATGATAGAAACATCCTTTAGATATCATTTTTCGTGCCCTAAGGTAGGAGATAAGCTGACCTTTGAACACTGAAGTACTACCCTTCCACTTAAGGATGGGTTTATTTGGAAACTAAAACTGGACTATTCTATTTCTACAGTTGACTGTGGTATATCAGGAATGAAGCCAATCCATGCCGAGAATAACATCAAAATTAGTCATCTCAAATTTGACTAAGTCTGCTAAAGTGAGTTTTTGAAATATCATAACCGAGCAGTTCCTGTATACCCATCGGGCTATGATGGTTTTATCCACTGGGGTAGAGACAGAAAAGGGCTTTACTAGGATTTTGGGACTGATTCTAAAATTACCTGCTATATAGGGAGTAACAAAAAACAAAGAAGCTCCTGGATCTAGCAAAGCTAAAACATGCACATGAAATATATGTAACGTACCAGTAACTACATTAGGAAAATTTTCTTGATCTTGTCAGGACTGAAGAGTATAGAGATAATTTAGGTATTGCCCACTTGTAGCACTGGTGGTGGAACCCTACTAATTCGAGCGGCTGGACTGAGATGAAGAGCAGAGATGACTCAGATAACCTGACTGAGGGCAGTCTCTGACTCTGTGGCCTGGCTTGCCACAACAGAAATAGGCATCGCTACCAGCTCTGCAAGCACCCTTGTGGTTCTTACCACCAGTCTGACATAGGGGATTAGTTCGGGTATTACTAACGCTTCCCTAAGACTTAGAGCCTGGCACTCTATCTCTGTTACCCTCCCTGAACTTAGGAACTGGAGCACTAGATGAAAAAGGGGATAGAAATGATGACTTAGGATGAAACTGGGAATGGTTTCCTCCTTCTAATTTAGGCTAAGAAAAGTTGAAACTGCCTATCTTTGCTCTCTTATTCTGCTTCTCCCTCTGCTTAATCTTCTACTCCTCTATATACTGAGCATGAGTCATAAGCCTGGATAAAGTCATGTCATTGTTCAGCATGGCAGATATGGAATTATTTACCACGCTATCATTTACACCTAAAGAGAACTTACTTATCTTGGCTCTGCTGTCTGCAACCACATGACGGACATATCTGGTTAATTGAGTAAACTTAAGAGAATACTCTTTCACTGTCATATTTTCCTACCTGAGGTTGATGAATTCTACCACCTTAGCTTCTCTAAGATCTTGGGGAAAGAATCTCTTTAAGAATGCAGTGAAAAACTTCTCCCACTCTGTAGGACCTGCATCATCTGACCTCTCTGACTTCTATTATTTGAACCAAGTATGACCCATACCCTGCAACTGATATGCAGCTAGCTTAGCACTCTCAATAGTAGTTATCCCCATGATATCTGTCACCTTCTGAGCTTGATCAATGAAATCCTGAGGGTCCTCATCTACCTTTGACCCAAGGAAGATGATGGATTCATTTGGGTGAAGTCCCAAATCCTAGCTGCGGTTAAGTTGGCCACTGGGTTGGTTAGAATGACTACTTTCCATTCATTTTGAGTGGCAACTGACTGAGCAAGAGTAGTGAATACAGACCTGGACTCCGCATGATAAACATGATCGCCCAAAGGATCTTCGAGCTGGGGGGCTGATACCAAGTTTGTAACGCCCCAAATCTGGTACCCAGAATGCTACATGGTGCTCATGATCCTGAAGGACCATAAGCTAACCTATGACTGATATCTGTACCTGTATACTACATAAAATACTTTATAATACGGAAACATGAACTAAAAGGCCCTAAGGTTCAATACTGAACATGAACTGAATGCTATAACATCTATGTTGGATAATAGAATACCCAAAACAAAACTAAAAATACTGAAGTATGAAACATGATAGTCTAGAAAGTCTCTGACTGAATGAACTATTTGAGTAAGGAGTTGATGGGACAAGTCCCCAACTAACTCTAACTAATAAACTGATTAATGAGATAATAGGGAAATAATCATGTCCTTAAAAGACGAGGACTCACTTCTAACTCTGTCTGCGGATATCTGGAATCTTCTGTTGCTCTGGAGCTCGTGTCTCTTATCCTATGGAATAAGACACCATAGAGCAAATGTTTCAGTACTTTGAATGTACTGGTATGCATGTGAGGTAGGCTGAATGCATGGGGTTCATATACATGAACAATAATAATAACTGACTAACTATCATGAGCGTGAGAATACATGCATGAGACATAACAACTGACACTAATACTGTGATAACATGATTACAGAATTTGAATATAACTGATAACATGAGTGACTTTTTCTGACAGTCCTGAATCTAATGGAACTATCTGAGTTATGTATTGTATCCAAGCTGACTGTATCTAACAGTCCTGAAATTTGAAGAACTATCTGAGTTCTATTACTGACACTGATTGACTATATCTGACAGTCCTGATTCTATAACATAAAACTATGGGAAATAGTTATCTAACCAACATGCCCCTGATACACCATTATGGCTGAGTTGGGGTCCAATCTGTAACCCCAATTAGAAGGGTGTTAATACCGCGCCACCGGTAAGGACAAGCTGTAGGCGACGCTTATTTGATAGTGTCCCCTATACAAGAACGGTGGGGCCCTTATCTGTCAGTGCTTATCCACCTCATCAACCCTCATCGACAGTGTTGAGGTCTCAATCTGTGCTGGCTAAATAGTTTTTGAATGAAAGGATGACTGCTAAGGATCATACCCTCATCTGATAGTATGTGTTCCCATCCTTGGGTTCACTCAGTGCTAATTTCTACTCCCATCTAAATCGACACAGAACATGATTTACTGAATTGAACATGAGCTGAATTTTTGAATTCCATTGACTGATGGAATACTGCTGATATCTTACAACTAACTGAGGTCATGAGATCATGGAGATTTTCCTAAGTCATAAGACTGTCTGAAATCGAAGGATTCATAGCTTGACTGAGAGTATCGTGAAAACATGACATGGCTCTAGGAACACAACTAATGTTTTGGGTACGAGTACCCCTAGGACTCGATAGAAGGAAACTGACCAAGCATAACTTACTTGAACATATAACTAATATCATAATCCATAATATATTTATAGAAGCATTTCATCAAAACATGTGATAGGCAAAACTTGTACATACATGGGGATTTCATGGTATCATGCTAGTTAGGCACTTTTCCTTCATCTAGGCATTTAATCAAATATATTATAGGCATAGTACATATAAACATCATGGTTCAATTCTAATTTCATCATTCAAGGGTTTAATCATAGGTTTGCATGAATCTATATGTATAATAATGTAACCCACATAGAATTTATCACCCAACATGGACTAGAATTCAATTTCTCACTATCCACATGAACAAGAGCATCCCAATCATGAAATTCATAAGAAAATCCATAAACTTGGATTTAGAAAAGGAATTCTTGGGCTTCATGGATGAAAGGAGTCTATGAATGAACACTATGCATACCTTAGTTCGTGATTTTGTGAAGATTGACGGAGAAACTTTCTTGGAATTAGATCTTCTATGAAAACCCTAGCTTGTTCTTAAGAGGTTTTTGAGAGAAGAGAGTGTATTTTAGGTGAAAAATGGCTGAATCACGTGTTAAAGGGCTTAAATAGGATTGGGAAGTTGACCCTTTTAACCCTGGATGGATCATTTAATTTCAATAAAATTTCCTGAATTGGACCTTTGGCACGATGCAGCGCTATCGCATCGTATCACTGGATTTTGACAATTGGGAAATTGAGGGATGATGCAATGCGGAGCCATCGCGTTGCCCCTTCTTTTTCGACTTGGAACTTTGGCGCAACGTAGAGGAATTCACGCTAAGACACTGGAGAAGGACAATTCTGAATTTGGGCCCTGGCGCGATACGCCATAATTGCAGATCCCTACTAAAATTTGCCAAATATCATTTTCTCTTGTGGTGAAGTGCGCCACTAACTAATATGGCGTTGTTTTACGATGGGAACTTAAAATAGTCGTAACTTCTAACCCGGTTATCGTATTTGGGCGAATCTTATATCGATGAAAAACTTATCGAATTTCCCATATGACAGAAAGTGAAAATCATGTAAATTCCTTATGAAATAACCATCATTCAATTTAGAAGCTAATACTAGACATTTATGAGATGAAATTAGCAAGAAAAAGTATGGGGTATTACATATATAGAGTCTTTATAGTCCCAAAAAACATAAAATTATGTCTATCAAAGTCTTTACAGTCTTCTTCAAGTATGTCTACTCTATGAAAATCTCTATCCTCTTATACCCTTTGTAAAACATTGCCATGTAAATATGACTATATGTACGAGTAGATGTGCTACCACTAGACCAAAAAATATCCACGACAGATCTACCTCTACTAAACCCCTACTAATCCTTTATAAAGAAGGCATGTAACCCGTGGATGGAGATCCATTCTTTTGTACAACAAAAACCAAAAATATTTATATAATACATTGAAGCATCAAAACATTACTAGCACATTATGCTTGCAACTCAGGAGGAATAGTTCATCACTCTGAAAATACCAGAAGATTTTTTGCAATAGTAGAATACCCAAGGCTTCACTCATATCCATTTTGGTGCTATTAGGGAAGCATTGATGTATCATAAAACAAAGGGCCACCTAGTAGTGGCAGTCCTTTCCCTTCTTGATAACTAAAACAACGAATACTAGCACATAAATTTGGGTACCTGAGAAATCACACTAAACGCCGAGACGACCTTTTTCACTATATTTTGAAACTTCAACATGCCCATCTCTAATTCGTATTTGATGGAGCCATTGAAGATATAGGTCCAAATTATTTAATCACCACAAGCTAGAGATGCTATCCAAGCAATTCTCCTCTACCAGGTAGTTTGGTGGATCTAGAACCATGCCATAGATCTGCCCCTTAAAGGTGGTAAAAATACTTTGTTTCTAAACATAGATTCCACCAATGGAACGACTTCGTGTACCAAGATCCCAAGACAAATCCCTAGATATGAACTTGTCAAAGTACTCCCAGATTTATGTGTCACAAATTATGAGAAGTTCAGAGACGATCCTCAACCTCTCCAATCCACTGAACCAACCTTTGCAAAAAGAAATGACAACGTTTTCACCATCAATTTTGACTACTCTTATCTCAGAAATCCTCTGCAAATGACCTTCTCTATCTATATGTACCAAACTTTTGATGACCTCACATATGTTGACAACCCAAAAACTCTCTTCTAGTTTTTTGATAGCTTTATGTATGAGCATAATTGAGTTAAGTACTTAAATTATGAGGGTCGCTATAATATACGACATAAATGTCCTTTCTCGAGACACTGTCCATGGAGAATACGTTGCAATTGTAACATGTGCAAAAAGGATATCTCTATCACTCCATAATGAAATAAAACCACCCAAACTAAAAATAATCCTGAACTTCAACTCTTCATGATATCTTCAACAAGCTACAGTCCCAGCTATATCTTCCCACCAAATCCAACATTCGAACCCATGATCCAAAACCACCATATGTTATCCTATCAAAGATGATCGAGCTCTCACCAAACCTGCCAAACATACTAGAGCAGTAGAAATAGGCTTCAGACTATTAAGCTTAATAAATTCCCACTAGGGACATCAATTCTTCACTTTGTTGACAAATGACAAATATAAATGGCTTTACTTATAGAACAAATTCATATTCTAAAATACGACTATACTAACCTATGACGTACCTAAAATTTCACAATATTTCAATAAATATACCCTCTATGGAGATTAGGCAAACCCTTTTCCACTTACCCATCTTATTCATCCTTGTCCATATTATTCACTTTAGCTCCAAAAGATAAACCAGAGTTTGATATTGCCAAATATTGATAGGAAATAAAGGATGCCATGGAAGCCCAAAGGTGAGACAAGATGGCATGAGACATGGTCAAAAGGATGAAAGACTTTAGTTAAGTTCGATATGATGCTGATAATATGGCCTGAAAGAATGTTGCCCTATGATGTGATCCCATCTGCTCAGGTCTAGACCTTATAATCCCAAATGATGAACTAGATATCAAACGTCAAGATCCACTAGATGAAGACATGAAATCTATCAAAAGAGGTCTTGTTAGTGATGAATGGTTATTTCCATATGTCTTCTCCAAAGATGGACTAATCATACTAGATTAGGTTGTCCCAATGCTTTATAAAGAAGAAACTGTAGATTTCATTCCTTAGCAACCTATTCGTAATGGCCCTATTAGGTAATTTCTAAAAACCGTCGATGAATTCTATGGATTTGACCCTGAGGAGGACCAAGATCACTCAACCAATATTGATCATCTTGATGTATGCTCAGAAGTTGGTGATAACTATCATGTCGATTAATATATACTAGGTAATGAAGATACATATATTGATACTCCTGAATCTTATGTTAAATCTCTAAAGGATGACTAACCACCCATATTCATAAACCATTTTAAAGAGCCAGAAATATCTGAAATAGTAGAGACCAAGATAGGATGACCGATGATTTAGTCCTAGAAAGAATCTGTATAAACGATAAAAATACATGATATTATCAGTTAACTAAGACAGAAAACATGGCTATTAAGGAATATGCAACCATAAGCATTATTATCCAAACCAAGAAACAAGAATGGATATTTGGACTTCGTGTCCTTTTCAACCTCCCACAGAGATCTACCACCCCAAATGACACACCTAAAGCCTTTTAAATATAACCATGCTTCAAAACTATGTGTTCAGCTATGAATACAATACTCCACTATTTTAATCTCCTAATTTCTTCGTGAGACCAACACACAACCATAAGAGTTAGAGTATAACCACATATTTCTTCCATGTTGAATGCTAACTCAGAGTTAAAGGTGCTAGCCTAAGATATAGGACCCTATACATTACATTTGTCCAATAACATAACTCCATGTTATCATTATAATTCAGCATCCTCCAGTCATAAATCAAGGATACTAATCACATAACACTATCTTTTGTGTATCTATCAGTCACAACATCCACACCTATATTTTCTACACCCACTTCAAGGATTTCCAAACTTTAATCACTATCACAAAGGTTTCACCACATCTTGCCTTCTTAAATAATTCAGCTACAAGAGTTTATCTTACTCTCCCACCTACATCTATGGACCTAGCCTAAGAATCACCCCCATACATGTCACGTCAAGAACATCCACTCCATTATCTATTCCATAACTAAACTTTAAGAGTCACTACCATACTCCCAGAAGAAGGGTCACTACGGAACTAGAGTACAAAAATAAAGAATAGAAGGGTTACTCCTCAATCATGTCTTTTACTAGGCAGACTACAAGAGTGAGACCCATGAAATGAAACACGGTACAATAGGCACAAAATACTTCGTAGCAACCACGTAGAACATAAATAGAGGGTTATTCTGGCATAAGCATAACATACCGTAAGTTCTTCAGACTGGTATTGTGAAAAAGACGAGTGGAGATATCATGGGTCATATATCATGAAGCTGAGACTTATATATGTTCAAGAAATAAGATGAGGAATATTGCTTGAAACTACTGCCTCTTCTTCTACGAACTGAGAATGGTCGTGAGCTTGCATATACAACATCACTTTGTCCTAAGAAGGGACATAAAATTAACCGATAGCAAGTAGAATGTATAGTTCCTTTGAGCTAAACATAAAGTCAGACATGATCTTATGGGTTCATGAGCATCATAACATAGAGCTTAAATATTTAGAAAATTGGATTTCTGAGAATCATCATCGCTTCTAGGTTAGGGGTTAGAGCATGGACATATATGGCATAGAGAATGTTAACCTTAGGCATAGCCACTCTAGAATATGTACAATATTGGTAGAATACCATCTTAACCGAAATAAGAGGGAATCTCTAGAATATGAGTAGATTCACTACTACTCTTCCCTAAAACTTAAAATCATGAGAAAATTCATGATCATCCTTAGTTCACCATCCTATCCTTGCAGACATACTCTCTTACTAAACCTATTTGCACAACACTCCCCATCGTGTGGTATCATTGTGTACATAAACTAGGTACACTAGGAACTTACATACATAAAACCTCATCTAACGAGATACTACCTATAGTCCAACATATTCTTATAAACCTAATTCTTTTATTTACCAAATGACTTGACCCCAAATCTTGGCTCTAATACTAAACTTCTTGTATACATCACAATTACCTACTCTAATATTTCCCAAGTTATCAACCTAACCTTTTCTACATATCTTATCAATTCTATCAATTTACTTTTGCAATTCTTGCATCGCTACCCTCAAGCTAACATTCCTCCCCTAGTCAACATCTACAGTTAAATCTTACGGTCAAGAAATATCATGCACCACTAACGAAGTACCTAGCATAACATACTAGTCCACTCCATAATGAGGCCACCCTAAATTTCTTATTCGACTGCCGATAACCTATATATAACATATCTAAAGGGAACAACTTTTCTTATACAATAAGAGAACAGGATCACCCTACGGAGAAATACTAGAGCGGATAAGACATATATCAAGAAGGTTCTTTAATTGCTCCTTAAGTTTTTTCAACCCATCCAAAACTAATCTATAGGGAGGGATCGTGATAGGACCGGTGTTCGGAGGAAAATTAATAATAAAATCAATTTCCCTATTAGGAGGAATAGCAGAAAGATTATCAGAAAAATCTTTGGATAACTCATTGACTATAGGGATAGATTGCAAAGAAGGGCCCTAATAATTTGAGTCCTTAACCTAAACTAGATGATATAGTCACCCTTTGAAAATCAATTTTTGGGCTCTAAGATACGAAATAAAACTTCCCTTAGGAACTAGGGAACTCCCTACCCACTCAATACTTAGTTCATTGGGGAATTTAAAACTGACTCTTTAGGTCCTACAATCAAGAGATATATAGCACGAATGGTGTCAATCCATACCTAAGATAACATCAAAATCTAACATTTTAACTATATCAAATCCACTAATGTCTCCCTATCATAGATAGATACCACATAATATTTATAGACTCTTCTAGACACAACTGAGTCACACACCAGGTAGGCACAGAAAAGAGATCAGGAATAAACTTTAGACCCAAACCAAAATAAATAGCAACATAAGAGGTCACATAAGAAAGGGTATACCCCAGATCAAGAAAGCAATACACATCATGGGAGAAAAGTTTTAGCATACCAGTAACGACCTTAGGAGAGGCCTCTAAGTCCTAGCAGGTTACAAGGTCATAAAGATGACTCTGACCAATGCTAATATCAGGGGTAGAGCTCTTTCGTTCAAAAATTGAAGTAGCAACTAGAAACTTATTGTCCCAGTAGCAACCCTTGAAGGGAACTACCGCTGTATGTGACCAAGCAGACCACACCTATAACACTAATTCCTTCCCTCGTCATACTGGCCTTAATGTAATTGACCATAAAACCTACAGGGAAGATAGGGTGGGTTTGACTGAGCTCCACTGTCCTAAAATTAGGCTCACTATTCGTTAAACCCATAGTTGACCTATGAGCAATAATCACCAGAAGACCTAAGGTAAGGATTACTAATAGTCGCATGGGAACTCCCCTTATTTTTCTTCTTAGGCTACTACCTGCTATCTCTACCACTATCTCTCTAACCCTTCCTTTGCTTTAAATATTTGAACTTCTTAGTGTACCTATCCCTCACCTTTTTGTGATTTGTTATTCCACTATTAAGATCACACTTGCATGATAGAGAGGTAACTATCTAGGTTATAAGATGAATAGAATAGTGGAACTCGACATTAGAAATATCTCCCTGAGGCAACTGAGCATAAGTGTCAGTAGAGAAGAATCAGTTGGGATCGGGGAACTCTACGAAAGCATTCAAAAGCAGGGACCCTAGACCAAATTTGTACCCCATGAGTGGAAAGAGTCCCACTCAACATTGTCCATAAAAGGGATGGAAGAGTCCCTATGAGCATCTAATCTTCGAGAAAGCATTATCTAAAATGCGATTAAGTAGAAGTTCGAGAGTTTTCAAGACCTTAGACTCTAAGGTCCAAAAACAGGATGCAAGAAAGGAAAACATTCCTAAATTCCTTATAGCCTCTCTCTTATAAGTGTTGCATGTTGCATACCCATCAAAGTGACTCTACCTGACATGGCTTTGTGGACATCCAATAACACAAAACCTAGGCTTCGATACAAACATTGTTACAACCTAATCCAGGGATTGGCTGCAACGGGTATTTCAAGTTCATTAAGGACAAAAGTAACACACTTTGCCTAGACAAACAAAATAAAATACAAATATTAGCTGATGAGTTCTGAACATATAATAAGATAGATCCAATATAAGCTCCAAGGAGCCTAAGAATATCAACTATAATTCCAAGTCCGAGTAATCCATAAAGCCTTTATGATAAAAATAAAATATACTCTAAGTCTGTACATGCCCCCAACGATAGCCAAAGAAACCATATGAATAGTCCATGACATAAGAGAATAGCAAAACCATGAAATAAAGCTATTATAGAGAATTGAAGCTCACCACTTTAAGTTAACTACTGATACCTTAAAATCCTATCACTGTTTAGGAAAAGTAAAAATATCTCTGGTGCCTACATCATGTGGAGATATATCATCTAGAGATGGCTAGTGTGTGAAGCATTAACATATAGCTCAAGATAAGGATAAAGTAATGCCAGTGAAAAATTCAACTTTAAACCCAATGTATATGTTCACATTTATGAATATATATATATATATATATATATATATATAATAGATGCTGGGGAAAGGAATAAGGTTTAGAATGATAGTGAAACATTGTGCTGGACTATGTAACTCAACCATAAAAAAAATGCACCCATGGTTTATATGGATTCAGATTCCCCTACTGAAAGGGCCCCAGTGCGTGTTAGCCGCATGCACTGGAGGTATAAAAAAGGTCAGGGAATACCCTAACCCCATGTCTATCAAGGATACAAATTTATTAATAGTGTAAATTATGCACACTATTATTAAGACCAACCCTTACGTCGGAAAATCTGAGTATATAGTGTAAGTCCTTTAGGACCACCATATTCATGGCTTTGCTACATAACCCCCATTATGACCAATTAAAACTAGTTTCACATAACCTATTTATTAACAAATGAATTATAGATTAAGGCACACCACAGTTATCACCATACCATTCTTTTGTAAGCTTACAATTATGCCATTATGATTTTATTAACTTGGCAGACTGACTAAACCCTCTTTATTCATTAAATCAAGTTGGAGGAATGCATCAACCTCCTTTGGTTTATAAAATCAATGTTGGGATAATTCCTCAGACTCCTTTGTTCATTAAATCAAAACATGGCCAATAAGGCCTTAAAATTCCATGTTCATTGTTTAACCATTTATGCAATGCAATAGTATCATTGAATAAATCAAAATAAGCAACAATTCCACAATTCAAAGACATTTACGCAAGTGGGTTGCGAGAACACAATAATTCAAAATAATTTTCCAAGTTCAAAATATCAATTTGGGGGAATACCTCAACCCCTGCTCTAATTCCCACATGCATGCATCCCATTGCTCAAAACATTTAATTTAAAGCATGAACAACTCATGAAATCCATGGAAAAACAATTCAAGCATCAATCATTCAAAGTCCTGAATCCATGTGAAGACCCACATTCAAATCCATACAACTAAACCTTTTAAAACACATGATATTAATAAAATAAAATTTGGGAAAGAGTAACATGCCTGAGATATCAAGATTTACGGAGAGAAATCAACCCTTAAAAGTTCTAGATGCCAATTTCTTGAAACCTTGCTTGTTCTTTCCTTAGGGATTCGAAAGAGTTTGGTAGAGTATTTATGACCGATATGTATTGGAAATAATGCACCAAAGGTATTTTATGGTCATGGGTTCTATGTAAAGTAAAAGGTAAATAACTATAATGCCCTTAAAAAATATCTTGAAAATTGACTGCCCAGTAGCTGCGGGTCACTTGATGGCTCATAGTGACTGGATATGAGTCATCCCTTAGACTCATAGTCTGGGCAGTATCATAGGGTATGCACACTGGTCTGACTATGAGTTGTACCCCATAACTTATACTCAGACATTATGACTTATATGGTGTAGTCATTGTCAAGGCAGTAATATTTAGGTACCCTTACAGGTTAGTCTATGAGAACCACTATATCACTCAAAATAGTTCTTGATGATGTGTTAGGTGATAATCATGACCAATATAAAGACTTAGCCAAACACTCTGGTCTGGCTACAATTGAAGTCCTATGACTTGTAATGATACCCTACAATTCATAGGAGTTATAGTCTGGGCAGTGACCTTAGAGGTCAAGAAATTTTCTAGGGCCAAAATTTGGGGTGTTTAATTTTAGAGTTTAGAATGTTGAATTTGGTATGGTTGAAAAGTTTTTCTGAACATAGGATTCCATATGAATCCCGATCCCACAATCAAAGTTTGTGAGGACTTAGTAAATTTTTCTACAGTAACTGCTAGTGTAGACAAACCTTGGCCTTTGCATTCTTAAGGCTTGGCTATGTGCATGATGGTCAGGATTTCTTGACCTTCACATTTGCAAGCTATTCTTTGAGTTAACCAAAGAGTTATTTTTATGGGTATTGTGATTGAGAAACGGGGGACCACATTTAGAAAAGGTAACCCTCTAGCAGTATACAATCCCTTCTATCTGATTTCTTTATTATTTTCTTGGTTATTTTTCCTACTTTTAACCCTAGAAGCTCAATAAACATGTGGGAATCATAAGTTAGAGTTGGGGATAAGTAGAGGGTATCGAGGTGATTATTCCCCTCTACTTTCTTTGGTGATTATTTTGACTAATTCAATTTTTGAATTTCATTTACGGGCTCCACGACCTATTTTGTACCCAATTTTAGGTCCACAGTTTTTTAATACAACATGGGTATTATTTTATTCATACTAACATGTAGATTCTGATTTTGATAGCATAAAAATAGTCTAGGATTAGGAGTAAAGAAAAGAAATTTATGCATGACTTGAGATTGGGGTTTGGCATCAAGGTAGGCTTCAGTCTACTTATCTATATAATATTATGTATTGTATATTTTTTATGCTAGGTAGGATTAAAGGCTATGTTTACACCTAGATCCATCATGACTTAACCTAATTAGAGGATTTAAGATAGAAATATTACCCGTACCTTAACTTAGAATACCTATTAAGGCTATAGGATCCTATTGAACATGGTTATAGAGTTGATTAACCATTGATTCGTATAAGGGATCCATTAGTAAAAGACTTATCATATTACTTAGTATTTTGGACAATATTTTCAAATTAGATCCTTTTAGTAGGTTTATGCCCTTATTTACCCTAGTTTTCTAGTTTATGGCATTAATATTGTCACAACTCGATTTACGAGTCATGATGGTACCTACTTTATCTCGCTAGTAGGTAATCCGAGCCATATCCCAAAGCTATAAGAAATGGGTTAACTTGGTGGAAAATACCCAAAAAGCAAGAAATTAACAATTAACGACTTAGATAACAATAATACAACCATAATAGTTTGATAAATAAATGTAAAAATAAACAACCATCCCAAAACTCAGTAATGTTAGCCAAGATCTATTACAAATGAACTCTGAGTACTAAATAGTCAAATACAATCCATCTCGAAGATAAAAGACTAGACATACATATGTAGAAGGAAAATGGGTAACTACGAATGAAAGAGCTCACCCAATATTTGAAATCAACCTTGCACGAGCATCGAATCAGTGGTTGCATCTAGTACTCAGAAATACACCAAAGGGTACAAAAGTGCAGTATCAGAACAAAAACCATGGGTACTCATTAGGCATCATCGGCCGACTAAGAAAAATCATGATATAAATATGATAAGATAAAGATAAAATAAGTCAAGTCAAGTAAAAGGGGAAAAACTGGAAATAAGATCAAACATCATTGTATTTAAATAATTAAATACATATGAAATGGTAGCATAAACATCATACAACTATAACTATAAGATTGACCACCATAAGTTAATCAGTGTGGAAAAGTAAATAGCCCAATGCAAGCCCACATAATCTTGGAGGGTACAATCACGGAAACTAAGCAACCATAGCCATAAATTACCAAATTATCATCCCATAACTAAGATTCCATCTTTATTGTATCATCCCGTACATAATTCCAAATGTCAGACTTAAACTGAAACTCAAGTCAATCTTTGAGAACACCACCACTCCCTAAAGCGGGTCAAAATAATCATTAATACGAGTCATAGAATAATGGTTCTTCACTATCACCTTATTAAGCTTCCTATAAAAAATACACATGGAGCTATTATTCTTCAGAAACAACATAATATATCCCCAAGGAAACATACTCATTCTAATGAAACCATTACTAAGAAGATCCTAAAGCTTAGAATTATACTTCTTAAGCTCGGCAGGATCTATACGATAAGGTGCCATATAAATAGGTCGGGTGCCCACATCAAGATCAATAACAAGCTCAATATGATGCTCGGGAAGAAAGCTAGGAAGATCGATAGGGAAAATATTAGGAAACTATAACTGTAGGAATAGAGCCAAACGATGGACTCTCTATATTAACATCATAAATATAAGTAGATAATACTCAAAATCCCTTAAAATAAGCCTCCTAGAACAAATAAAAGAAATAATCCCCATCGGTTTATAGCTAACATCTCCCTGCCATATGATCAGAGTAGCCGAGCATGGCTAAGGTAACACTCTTGGAAAAACAATCTAGGATCGAAAATAATGGAATAACCATTCCATGCCTAAAATCACATTAAAATCCACTATATCTAATAAAATAAGGTCATCTTGAGAATCAATCACTCAAGAATCCACAACACATGGTCTAAAAACCCGATAGACTATTAAAGAATAACTCGTGAGAGTAGATACACGTAATAGAATAGACAATGAATCCTAAGATAACTCTAATCATGGGGCATAATAAGAAGACACATAAGAATAAGTGGATAAAAAATCAAATAAAGAAAATTCCAACTAATGGTATATAAAAATCAGACCTATAATAACAATATATAAAGACTCAACCTCGGGTCTAGCAGGTATGACAAACAACTGGGCATGCCCGCTACCTTCCTAGGCTCTTAACTGACCTCCTATCCTACCTACCTAAGAACCACTATGATCTCCCTAAGGACTATCCCTATGACCATGCATACTACCTCTAGATGGGGGAGAAATGTAATACCCCATACAAGTTTTAGCTTAATTCAGCTCTCAGTTACACGTTTAAGGGGTCCAAGACTTGAACATTTCCCTAAGTGTTGAGGACTTAGTTACTTTCAAGACCCCTAGACTTTATGGATTTTTTTAAATTGACCTTGTCGACCCCAAAATATTTGTTTTTAAGTTGATTCATAATCAAAGATATAAAGAGCATGTCTCGGAGAAGTTTTTGATTTTTTGTACAGTGTTTGGGTCATGTTTGGATCATGGAATCACAGTGTTTCTGCAATAAAGCTGCGATGAGGCATTAAAACCGATGCAAGGCAAACCGCATCACGATGAGGGAAATGCAGGACCACAATTGTAACGCCCTAAAAATTGGTCCAAAAATGTCACACAGTTCTCCAGACTACGAGTAGCCTTAAGCTAACCCTATAAGAATTCTACAGAATCTGAAGTTCATAATAAAGATATATACATATATATAATCAAAGCTAAAATATGAAATTCTATCTGATCTAATTTGAAATTATCTTAACATAATATCTGAAATACTTAATTAAGAAGTTTGGACAATCAATTTGGGAAATCAAAATCATGACTAGCAATCTGATAAGACTCTACTACTACTAACTAGAGAGCCACTGGGATAAACCCCCAGCTGACTCAAACTGACTGAAAATACTGAATCAACTACTTTAATGAACTAGAAATTCTAAATAACTGGGTCCCAAACTATGAGGACTCACCAACTACTGGCAGATAGATAGAGATGCTCCAAATCACTCACATTGTTGAAACTAAGCACCTAAACCTACATTATGAGACAATGTAGCACATAGATGTATATGTGGGTCAGTACTTCTGAAATGTACTAAGTATATGGTAGTGAATGGATAAGTAAAATAATATCTCAATGTTCGTGTAAACTTGTAAATTAATGCATGTTAAGTATAAATGACTTACATAGGCTGGAATAACTGAAAGCTAAAATCATGGATCATGAGTGATAAAATATACTGTACAAATCTTTTGAGTCATGACACTTAGTTCTAAAATCTGTACTAGTAGTCTATCTTTAAATGAGGCAGTCTAAGTGTAGAAAGGACTTACTAATATATCTATAAACTTAAAACTGGAATCTTATAGCCAATGTCTTATATAAAGCAATGTCGAAATAAAACTGTGAGCCTTTTCACTTAGTTCTAAAAGTTGCTCTGCTATTTTTTCTATAGTCTTTTATATTAGGTTGTAGGAAGGTTCTTCTAACCGACATACACTATATGAGCTATCATAGTGTCCAACGTCTAGTTACCTTAAGGGAAAACCTCACATTGGGGAGAGGTGTCATATTCTTGCCAAGAAGTATAACCTAATCTAAGTTATCACATCTATATTAGTCATCCATATAGAAATGGGAATAATCTAATAATCTTAACCCATATTGGCTCATAGTTTTGGGGCATGTAAACATACCCAACTTGGTGCTAATTACTACTCCCCTTAATATTTATGCTCATTCGATAGAAAATCCACTTTGAAAACTATTATAAGGGTTTATAATGAAAACCTCTTGTGAATCTGTTTACTGTAAAATGCAGTTAAGTCTATAAAGTGGATTTCATATCTAAGATGAGATCAAAAGATCAAATCTTTATTCAAAATCTGAACATAACTAATAAAGGGATACTTAAAAGCATAATATTCTTGAAATATCAACATTCAAACTTGGGATAATAACCCATGCATCTAGTTCATGTCAAATCATCATAAAGTTTATGATAAATAAAGAAAATATTGATAATTCAATTCTAAATCTAGAAATTTCTGCAATACGCATAAAAATACGAAAGTAGACATGCAATTCAACATCTAAATCTCTCAAAATCTCATAATCTTCAAATAGTAATAATAGGGTATAAACCCTAAAATAAAATTCATATAATTTCATGTAAAAATCAACTTTAAAACTCTTTTTGGGCACAAGGATGAAAGGATTATCCTTGTTCATAACCCCACAAACTTTAATTGATGAAATTGATAAAGAAGCTTGAACTTGAATTCCTATTTATGCTTTTGAAGATTGGTTCTTGAAGATCTTGGATTAGGAATCTTGAATTTTGGGGTATCTGAGAAAAAGAATGGTGAAATTTGGATTTCTTGAGGTTTAAGTTTTGAGGTTCTAAGGTTTATTAGAGAATAATTTGATGAAAAGTGCTTAGAAAATGTTTAGTCTAGTGTTTTTCGTGATTTGGGTGCTTGGGAAATGACTAGATTGCCTTTTTGAAAAATTAACTCAAAACTAAAATCCTGATTTTATGCCCCGCCGCTACGTGGTGCATTCGCGATGGCTTACTGGAAAAGGATGAGTTCCACTTTGGCCTTTTGCACGACGTGGGGTAATCACGTCGTTTCATCACTGGAAAAGGACGAGTGCCATTTTGCACTCCACCGCGATGTAGTGTCTGTTGTTTGGAGAATTTTAAAGTGATACAGGCAAATCATGATGATCTACTTGAAAAGGATGAACGGGAATTTGGGCTCTACCATGACACGGGCTAATCGCGGTGCCTCACTGGAAATCTGAAAATTATGATTCTACACCTCACCGCGATGCAGTGCTATTTTGGTTCTCTACTATATTTTACTAAAATCGCCATGACTTCTCAACCGAGCATCAGATTTAGGCGAAATTGGTACCGTTGGAAAGCTGGTTCAATTATCTACAATTTTGTGGGTCTATAGCTGAAAATTTGTACACGTATCAAGAGTTATTCATTTTTAAAGTTGACCCTTGACATACTAGGAGCTGAACGGGACTAAGAAAGTATGGGGTATTACAATATCTCCCCCTTGGGAACATTCATCCTCGAATGAGACTAGTTAAACTGATGATATTGAGGAAACTGAGGCTATATACTAGCATGCACAACTGAAACAAAACTTCATGTATAAATCTAAATAATACTGAGCGACTGACCTAATCTGAGAATGCATAAATGTACAAGAAGATAACTATATGGCTGAATCTGAGGATGGAAAAGAACTGAATTAAAGAAGACTGTTACCTTAGGTTAAATCTGAGTTCGTGAAGAAGAGATGAGGATACTTAGTTCCAATGTCTACTTCTACTTCCTAAGTAGCACCCTCTATAGAATGATTTCTCTATGGAACTTTGACCAAGGGAACTTTTTGTTCCTTAGTCTACGGATTTGATGATCAAGAATCTCTACTGGAAGATCTTCGTATGAAAGGCTATTCTAAATATCTGTGCTTTCTAGAGGGACTACAATAGCTGAATCATATATTTACTTTTTCAATAAGTTTACATAGAACACTAGGTAAACTAATAACAAGTCTGCAGGTGTCTCAAGCTCATACTCTACCTTCCCCACACGACTCAAAATCCTATAGAGACTCATATATCGGGGACTAAGCTTCCCTTTTTTGCCAAATCCCTTCACCCCCTTCATGGGTGAAACTTTCAAGCACACAAGATCATATACTTCAAACTTAAGATCTCTTCTTCTTACATCTGCATAAGATTTCTAATGACTCTGAGCTGCTTTCAATCTCTCTCAAATCAACTAAACTTTCTCCATGGCTTCAAACACCATATCTAGTCTAATAAAATCATCCTCACCCACTTCAAACCAACCGACTGGTGATCTACATCTCTGTCAATAAAGAGCCTCAAACAGGTTCATTTGAATACTAGAATGGTAAATGTTTTTGTAGACAAACTCGATCAATAGCAAGTGGTCATCCCAACTGCCTTTGAAATCAAGAACACATGCCCTTAACATATCTTCTAGGGTCTCAATGGTTCTCTCTGCTTGACCATCTATCTGCGTGTGAAAAGCTAAAATGACATAAACTTGGGTACCAAGACCCTTTTGGAAGTCCTTCCAAAACTAAGAGGTAAACTGAGTACCCCTATCAGAAATGATTGACAAGGGAACTCCATGCAATCTAACTAATTCTTTGATATACAACTTAGCATAATCTTTAGCTGTGTAGGACGTGTGAACCTGCAAAAAATGGGCTAATAATGGTTAATCTGTCTATAATAACCCAAATCAAATCATGTTTTCGATGTGAATGGGGTAATAAAGTCACAAAGTCAATATTCACCTCTTCCTACTTACTGGTGGGAATACTAAACTCTTGCAAAATGCCACCAGGTCTTTGGTACTCTACCTTAACCTATTGACAAATTGCAAACTTGGTAATAAATTTTTCTATATGTCACTTCATACAACTCCACCAATAGACTTCCACAAATTACGGTACATCTTAGTGGCTCCTAGATGAATAGAGTAATGTGCACCATGCGCTCCTATCATAATTCACTTCCTCATATCGTCAACACATAGCACACACAATCTATTCTAGTATCTTAACACACCATCTCCACCTTGGGAGAAAACCTCTACCTTTTGGTGTTGAACTGAACCCTTCAGTTTGACCAACTGGAATCCTTATCCTGCTTCTCTTTTACTTCAGAAACTAGAGAAGATTCTAAATTATTCTAAACACCCAAACGTTCCCTTCAGCTGAGTCAACCAATCTCACACCTAATCTATCTAACTGGTGAACTTCTTGAACTAATTCTCTCTTATCATTCTCCACATGAGCAACACTGACCATAGATAATCTACTAAGGGCGTCTTTCACTACATTGGTCTTTTCTGGATGATACAACACACTCATATCATAAATCTTTAATAATTCTAACCACCTTCTCTAATGATGATTTAACTCTCTTTGAGTAAATACATATTGTAAGATTTTGTGATCTATGAACATATAAACATACATCGCATAAAGAATAGGTTATAACTTTACCTATCTATATAAAAAAACAACCTAGACCAATTCTAGAAGCATCACAATATAAAAGTAAACCATTTGTAACACTAGGTAGCGCTAAAACTGGGGCTGAAGTAAGTCGAGTCTTCAACTCATGAAAACTTTTCTCACAGAAATTTGACCACTGAAACTTAACTTTCTTTTGAGTTAAATTTGACATAGGGGATGCAATCGAAGAAAAACCTTCAACAAAATGCCTGTAATAGCCAGCTAAACCTAAGAAACTTCTGATGTCTGATAGAGAGATAGGTCTAGGCCAGTTTCTTACTGCTTTTATCTTTTGGGCATCAATACTAATGTCATCACTGGAAATAATATGACAAAGAAAACCTACTAATCTTAGCCAAAATTCACATTTGCTGAATTTGGCGAACAACTGGTGATCTTTAAGAGTTTGCAACATAATTCTAGCATGGTCTGCATGGTCATCCTCACTACGAGAATAGACTAGAATATCATCAATAAAGACTATGAAAAATATGTCCCAATACTTTTTCGACATTTGTTTCATCAAGTCCATGAAGGTTCTAGGGAATTTGTCAACCCAAAGGACATGACTAGAAACTAGAAATGACCATAATAGGTTTTGAAAGTTGTCTTTAAATATAACCTTCCCTTACTTTAAGCTAATGATAGCTAGATCTAAGGTCTATCTTGGAGAAATAACTTGCACCATGGAGTTTGTCGAATAAGTCATCAATCCTAGAAAGAGGATATTTTTTTTGTGACTTTATTTAGCTGACGATAGTCAACGCACATTCACAAAGAACCATCTTTCTTTCCCACGAATAGGACGGGAGTGCCCCATGGAGAGACAGTGGGTCTTATGAAACCTTAATCTAAGAGGTCTATAAGCTTCTCTTTTAAATCTTTAAGCTCAGCTGGAGCCATACTATATGGAGGAATAGAGATGAAGTAAGTATCTGGAAGAAGGTCAATACCGAATTTTATTTCCCTATCAGGAGGTACTCCTGGCAAATCTTCCGGAAAAACACCAGGAAACTCATTGACCACATGAGCTGACTGAATTGTTAGAGCCTCATACTTAGTGTCTTTGACTTGAACTAGATGATAGATACACCCATTTGATATCAACTTTCTGGCTTTAAGATAGGATATGAAACGGCTCTTGCAAAATGATAAATTACCTTCCCACTCAAAGACTAGCTTATCTGGAAACTAAAATTTCACCACTCAGGTGCGACAATCTATAGATGCATAAACGGAATAGAGCCAATCCATACCCAGAATAAGGTCGAAGCCTACCATAAATACCTCTATTAAGTATACAAACATAGTCTTATGAAGGACAATGATAAAATACTTTCTATAGACTCATTTGACAACAACTGACTCACCCACTATGGTAGAAACTAAGAAGGTCTTTGGAATCTTTTCAGGACCTATTTAAAAATTTACTACAACTAGTGGGGTCAAATAAGAGAAATTTAACCCAGGGTCTTGTAACACCCCACATTTTACATGTACTAGTAATGTTCACATAAAATGACATACGACTTGATTTAATTACTACCAAAATTTTTCAAGTGTTCAAGTGTTAGATTGGGGCACTATATGGAAGTCTATTTAGAGACTGTGGCCTTAAATGGAAAAAAAAAAAAACATTGACATGCTTATGGAACTTAGGGAGCTAGCAGGTGAGTCACCTTTGTGCTTAGCTTAGAAATTATATATACATGAGGGAGAAGAATTCATTCATAAGTGAACTCACTTGAAGTCTAGACGTTAGTAAAAAGAAAGGGGAACGAAGACAAGGCTTAACGCCGAAACTTTCCAAGTCTTGTGACAAACGAAGCCCAAGTTAGGGAGGCTATTAAAGACAATGGTTTAACATTATATTGGGCCAAGATGTTCAGCCCAAGATTTTTATATAATAGGCCCAACCACATTCATTCACTACTAACAAAATTGAGCCCAAACAAAGTGCAAGAAAGAGTAAGGAAATGGGCCACTAAAGCCCATTGATTTAGAGATCCAAAAGGCCCAAGTGAAAGGGGAAAATTAGTCATTGACCAACTTGAGTTAATCAGCTACAAATATTAGGAGAAAGTCGGTCTAAAGTCTCCTTAAAAAGGGACCAAAACCGAGCTCTAGGTTAACCAAAGAAAAGACCAAAAATTTCAGAATTTCTCTCTAAGTTTCTCTTGGTATTTCTTCACCTTGGAAGGCAACCAAAGGCTACTTTTTGAGTTCTTGAATTAGACCTACACCTTGGGAGTTAAGGTATGTAAAAATAACCATATACTTGATATGAATTTTCCATGGAAAACAAGATAAGTTGGCTGGTTCACTGTGCAGGAATTTCTGGACAGCTTGTGTCCTGAAAGTTGTTGTTTGGTTTTCTTGGCTTTGGAACGATTTTTACCCTGATTTTTCACTTTAATATGATGTAAAGTTGAGGTTATTAACATGTTATAGTGTGTATATGGTTGCCAAGGTTGCTGGACTGTTTTGCTAGTTCTTTGGAAACAAGTATCCTTATATGATCTTATGTGCTTCCAAACTGGTATTGGACTGTTTTGTTGAGGGGGCTGTTGTTTCACGTTTCCCCCTACGTTTTGAGCTATTTTGTGACTATGTTAAGATTTATTTGATGTATATATATGTTGGGAGCATCTGGTTCAAAGTTGGGACAAGTATGAATTGTTAACGATGAAATGTAGGGAGACGACGAGATGTTGTGCTTCTTAGTTGAGCGTTTTGTAAAATGGTTATGTGTTGTAGTTATCGACTGTTTCCAGAATGTTATAGAGCTAATATAGGCTGTATACATCATGTATATGATAATCTATGCTGGTTGAATACAGTTAGAATTGAGAAAGTCGGAATAACACCATTGAGTTGATGGTTATACGTTTGTTGCCAAAGTGTTGTGTCTTGTGAGATTGGGCTGTCCAGATGCATTGATTAGCTGCTAATACTAGCTTTAAAACATGATATTGTAGATAAATAGTTGGAAGAAAAGAAGTCATTTCGACGTAAAAACAAGTTGATATGTCGAGGTATGTAAGGCTATTCGATCTCTTATTATTTGGCATGGAATCCAAAGTCTTCATTGGCACATAGAGATCTTTACAAACTTTGACATAACCACTCCACTCTTTAACATGTACTTGTGTGTCCAGATTCGAGCATTGTCACTGCTGCATACATACATTGGGTACCATGACATATGAGTCTTCTTTTTAGCTAAATAAAGTTCATACGTTGTTTATGTCCTACATGTTTCACTAATTGTACAACCCACTCTTTTCATTATGACATGATGTTACATGGACACATACTTGTCATTTGTCATGCTTATAGTCTTATAGCTCAAATGTTACGACCACCAAAGATTCATCTCAAAAGTAATAAGAAGATATATGTATACAGTTGCTTCTGTTGGGTGGTATCCCAGGGGTGAAAGAATCACCTAGCATGGGTCAATCCCAGTATTACAGGGGGTATCCCAGGGGTGAAAGGAAAGCCTAGCATGGGTCGATCCTGATATAGAATTACCACTGATCAGCTGGTCATTTGTATTACATGCTGTGCACAGATTATTCAAGTAATAAGAGTAAAGTAACATAATTGTTATAAGATACATGACTCCACAATATTCATAAAGGTGGTCTTTTACCCTACAACAGTACATGGTTTCATTTGAGTTTTTATCTCATATATAGTACATGTTGCCTTACATATTCAGTACATTATTTCGTACTGACGTCCCTCTTGGGGGACCTGCATTCCATGCTGCAGGTACAGAAGCTAATAAACCTCCCTAGTAAGAGTACAGGATATCAACCGCAGTCACTGAGCTCCAGGTTGCTTCGGGGCTTTGAGTCTTATCATATCTTTTTGCATTGTATAGTATCTTATCATGAGGCGGGGCCTGTCCCGACCCTTATAAGATAAAGTTTCTTGTCTAGAGGCTTTGTAGACTACATAAAGTATAGTATGGTCATGTATCGTACCGTAGACATTGTGGCTCCAACGGCCTAGTCATATAATATCTTTTGGCTTGCTAGTCCTATTTATCTTTTGAGGGCATGTTTAGTATGAAAGTAACTTATAATGTTCATAGGTAATGTATCGCTACAGGTTGGTTCTCCCGAGCCTTACCGGCAACGGGTGCCAGTCCGCCTTAATAGGATTTGGGGCGTGACAAGTCTAACAACACATAAAAATAAAGATGAAAGACAAGAAGCATACCTGTGAAAATTTTTGGTGAACAATCTTGCTACTGATGAGATAGTAATGCATAAAACTAATTCTTGCACTGACCACCACCGGTACTTGATGATGTGCCCTAAGAAGGGACTGGGCGACCTTGAGAAACTGGTGAGCTAGTATTCTAAGTTCGAGGACAAACATCCCTGTTTCCCTGCTTAGAATGAGGACACTCTTTGATTCTATGTCCCAACTTATCATAACCATAACAACCTTTCTATTCCAACAAACACTTACCAAGATGATTCTTACCACACTTAGCACATGGAGGATAGCTGGGTTTTCCACTCACTCTATTCTAAGATCTGTACATAGAAGTACCCCACTGCTCCTATCTAGCTTTGGGGGAGGTAGCACTGGTTGAAGATGGCACTGGCATAGACGAGCGACTCTAAAATTATAAATGATTTCCCCCTCCAAACTTTGTCTAGCTATAATCAATCTTCTCAGTCCTAGCCTTCTTATTTACCCTCTCTATTCCCTTCAATTCTTTTGCCTTAATTTTCTAGGCATGAATCATCAACCTAGCAAGATCCATTTCCCCAATATGCATGGCAGTCTTACACTCCTTGACTACCAAAATAGATACTCTAGTAACAAACTTACTCATACTCGCCCTAGGATCAGCCATCATATCAGGGATAATTTTAGACAACTAGTTGAACTTAAGTATGTACTCTTCCACTATCATTGAGCCCTGCCTCAGGTTCACAAATTTATCTACCTTTTCTTTTTTTAATTTCACATGGAAAGAATCTATCTAGAAATGCATCCTAAAATACCTACCAACTTATAGGAGTTGCATTCTCACCTCTACCATTTTTCCACTTAACCACCTAATCATACGTCATATTCTTCAAACTATAGGATACCAATTATACACTCTATTTCTTAGTAACATGCATAATCTGGGTGATCTTTCTTATCTCATCTAACTAATATTGTGGGTCCTCACCTTCTTTTGACCCAAAGAATTTAGGTAGATTCATTCTCATAAAGTCACGAATTTTGGCTGCTATTAAATCCCTATTCTGCTAAAGTAAGACTGCCACCTGATGGTTGCCCTAAACATTGGCAGTCACATCTTGGGCTAACACCTGAAAGGCAGCCTAAAATTCAGCATAGGATATATTCTCATTCAGAGGATCAGCAAGCTGGGAGGCTAGTTATCATTTCTGTATGCATTAGCTAGATGAGGAAACATATTCAACTGTGATATAAGAGCATGAGTTAAAAGTATATAGAGACACTATATGCATAATAGATCATGAAAAAAATGATTTCCTTAAAATATCTCATAGCCTCTTGCTCATAAATGTGGCATGCTTCACACCTATGATCAAGATTCTACGTAACACAGCTTGTCTGAATCCCTAGGACTCTTATAACCTTAGGCTCTAGTACCAAGTTTGTAATGCCCTAAAAATAAGTCTCGAGGCATCACACTGTGCTCAAGACTATGAGTAGCCTTAAGCTAACCCTATAAGTCTTTGACTGAATCAGAAACTCATAATAAAGAATTATAGATAAATATAATCAAAGCTAAAATATGGAATTCTATCTTATCTAAGCTAAAATTATCTGAACATAATATATTAAAATAATTGACTAAGAAGTTTGGACAGTCAATACTGGAAATCTAAATCATACCTAGCAGTTTGAAAGGCCTCTACTACTACTAACTAGAGAGCCACTTGGACAATCCCCCAGCTAACTTGAATTGACCTAAAATACTAAATCAACTACTATAATGAACTAAAAATTTTGAATAACTGGGTCCCTAAACTATGAGGACTCACAAAATGTCAGGAGGTAGATGGAGATGCTCAAAATCACTCATGCTGTAGAAACTAAGCACTTGAACCTACATTATGAGACAATGTAGCACATAGACATATGTGGATTAGTACTTCTAGAATGTGTTGAGCATATGGGGGTTAATACATAAGTTAAAAAATATCTCAATGTTTGTTTAAACTTTTAAAGTAATGCATGCTAAGTATAAATGACTCACATTGGCTGGAATAACTAAAAGCTAAAAATCATGAATCATGAATGATAAACATATTGTATAAATCTTGTGAGTAATAAAACTGAGTTCTAAAAGTTGTACAAGTATTCTATCTTTAAATCATGCAGCCTAAGTGTAGAAAGGAATCACTTTTATATCTATAAACTCAAAGCTAAAATCATATTGTCCATGTCATATATAAAGCAATGTCAGAATCAAACTGTGAGCCTTTACACTTAGTTCTAAAAGTTGTTCTATTATTCTTTTCTGTAGTCTTTTCTATTAGGCTGTAGGGAGGTTCTTTTAACTGACATACACTATATGAGCTCTCATAGTTTCCAACGTACAGTTCCCTTATGGGAACACCTTACATTGGGATAGGTGTCATACTATTGCCAAGGAGTATAACCTAATCTAAGTGATCACATCTATATTTGTCATCCATATAGAAATGGGAATAATCTGGTAATCTGAACCTATGTTGGCTCATAGTTTTGGGGTATGTGAACATACCCAACTCGGTGCTAAATAGTACTCCCTTTAATCATTATGGTTATTCGATAGGAAATCAACTTTTAAAACAATTATAAGGGTTTATAATGAAAAAATCTTGTGCATTTGCGTACTGTAAAATGTAGTTAAATCTATAAAGTGGATTTCATATCTATGCTGAGATCAAAAGATCAAATCTTTGTTTAAAATTTGAATATAACAAATCAGAGGATGCTTAAAAGCATAATCTTCTTGAAATATCAACATTAAAACTAGGGCTAGTAACCCATGCATCCAGTTCATGTCAAATCATCATAAAGTTTATGCTAAATAATGAAAATATTGATAATTCAATTCTAAATCTAGAAATTTCTGCAATACGCATAAAAATACAAAACTAGACATGCGATTCAACTTCTAAATCTCTAAAAATCTCATAAACTTCAAATAGTAATAAGTGGGTATAAAACCTAAACAAAAATTCATATAATTTCATGTAAAAATCAACTTTAAAACTAATTTTTGGCACAAGTATGAAAGAATTATCCTTGTTCATAACCCCACATACCTTAATTAATGAATTTGACAAAGAAGCTTAAAATTGAATTCCTAGTTATGCTTTTGAAGATTGGTTATTAAAGATCTTGAATTGGGAATCATGAATTTTGGGTTATCTTGGAAAAAGAATTGTGGAATTTGGATTTCTTGAGGTTTAAGTTTTGTGGTTCTAGGGTTTCTTGGAGAGTAATTTGATGAAAAGTCATAATATGCTTATAATAGGTTTAATCTAGTGTTTTTCATGATTTGGGGGCTTGGGAAATGACTTGATTGACCTTTTGAAAAATTAACTCAGAACTAGAATCCCAATTTTGGGCCCCACTGCGATGCGGTTTTTATCACGGTGGCTTACTGGAAAAGGACGAGTGTCATTTTAGCTTTTGGCATGATGCGGCGTAATCGGATTGCATCACTATAAAAGGACGAGTGCCATTTTTCACTCCACCACAATGCGGTGTCTGTTGTTTTGAGAATTTTGATGCGATATAGGCAAATTGTGGTAAGATACTTGAAAAGGATGAACGGGAATTTGGGCTCCACCGTGACACAGGCTAATCATGGTGCCTAACTGAAAAATAGAAATTGCGATTATGCACCTCACCGCGATGCAGTACTATCGCGGTACTCTACTATTTTTCACTAAAATCGCCATAACTTCTCAATCGAGTATCGAATTTAGGCAAAATTGGTATCGATGGAAAGCTGGTTTAATTATCTATAATTTTGTGGGTTTATTGATGAAAAATTCTACACGTATCAAGAGTTATACAATCTCAAATTTGACCCTTGACATACTACGGGACTAAGAAAGTACAAGGTATTACAGCGAATAGACCGCATCGCGATAATGTTATCGCATTTAGTTTTAAATTTAAATGCCTAAGGGGCAATTGGGTCTTTTCCCCCTCAACCCAATAATAAATAACAAGACTTGGGCATCAGTTAGGGTATAATTTTTCTCTTCTTCTCTAATTATCCTCCCAAAAAAACCATTCCCTTCCCCCAAGAACAATAATTTAAGAATTCAAGTTCCCCAAGTTTAAGAACCTTCAAGAAATCATCAAGATTGGTATTTCTCTTTCAAGTTAATGCTTTAAGGTATGTCGGAGTTCATCCATGGATCCTCTTTCACTGATGGATCCCAAGAACCTTTTTTAGTTTTAAATTATGAGTTTTACATAATTAAGTTGAACTATTTCCATGAATCTTTTATTAATTCAATTTTAAGTTATGATTATAAGTTTGTTCAAGTGGAATGGGTCATATCATCTTTTGAATGTTGTAATTCCTATGTCATGTTCAGTTGATTTAGGGTAAATCCTCAAGTTATGATTTCTGCCACGGAATCCTATTATTTCCCTTATGTTTATGACATTCTCAAGAATAAGTTTATGATTTTCACATGTTTGATGAAATGCCCATGTTTGGGTCCTTGAACATAATCACTTATTACATTATTTCAACTTTGATATCATATTTTATACTCATTCAGTGTTGGGGGGTTATGAACACCCGATACCTATGTGATCTACATAAATTCATCTTTTCAAGTACTCAGACAGTTAATACATAAATCTTATCAGTATATTCATATATTCATATTCATGATGGGCATTATTAGTTTATATTTTAATAATTACCCAAGAATCTATATGCACTGTTATTTTAAGAATACCATGACCTGTACTAGTTAACAGTGCATGAACAAGTTAGTTTTTTATTGTCTTTCAGTTGGGAGTAGGATTTAGCACCGAGAGAATACAGGGGCTATGGTTTTCCCATTTGTTAGGTAGAGTCGTTAGTAGCAGTCCCTATATTCTAAAACTATGTAGCCAGTGTAGGATATGAAGAGTCACCCATCATTTTAGGCTTGACTTCCTATCAGGGGTCACCCATCAGTTTAGAATTTATACCCTGGTCCTTCAGGACCCAAGATTAGTTGATCTTGACAGCCAGTGTTACTATCCATGGCACAATGCTGGCACCCTTCCAACTAAGGTTACATGTTGGACCCCAATTAGCTCAGATTGGGGCATGTTAGATAATTTCTCCCACAGTCTCAATATAGTATTTGGTGTATTTTTAGTTCAGGTTTGCTTGACTTAGTGTATAGACTTTTAGATATTTAATTTTATGGATTTTAGTCTTTCAAATTACATATTTATCTTAGTAACATAATAGATATACAATTAGTCTTGCATTCTCAGATTTTACCATTTTTACATATTTATGCTCAGTTATCGCATGTTGTTCAGTTAGTCCTTATCTCATATTCACGGTACCTCAAAGTTTTAGTCCAGTTATTCTGACTAAGTACGATTCAATTTTACATGACCAGTAATTAGTTATCAGTTAATCAATTTATAGTTATCAATTAATCAATATACAGATACCAGCTAATCTGTATCCAAGTACTAGTTATCCAATATTTAGACGTCATTTCTTCAGTATTAAGCTATTAGTCATTTAGTTAATCAGATCGGCTTAGTATATGTTATGGCTGTGTATGTTTATGCCTTTGGGCTCAGTGTATTTGTATATTTAGATCCTAGAGTTATGTCAGTTTCCATCATGTAGTTTCAGACCTAGTATTCATATAGTTTCCATGTCTTATTGATTTCTAGCCTCAATTCTACTTATTTTAAAAAAGTAAATTTTTAAGCAAATAATTGTAGTGACTCACCAGCTTATCAGATTTTGTTTGTTAATTATGTTTTAAGATATATTAGCTTTCAGTTTATTTTAGTCTCTTGGTGAGTTTACTTACACTTAGCATGTATGTTTAATATTACGCATGAACTCAATTTTTCTTATTCCATTCACCCCCACTAGCTCAGTACATTCCAGAAGTATTGATCCATATATACATCTATATGGCGACATTGTTTCATAATGTAGCTACTAGTTGTAGTCCACATATCATGGTAAGAAGGTTGTAGTGTCTAGCCAACAAAAGATGAGTTCTCCTATTTTAAGGACTCCAGTCAGATGTTGATCATGTATTTTATTTTTATTATTATTTTTATGTATTGATTAGTGAAAGCTAGAGGCATATCCCACCTATCTATAGTCAGTATAGTAAAGGCTTCATAAATGTCAGTTACAGTAACTCATGTAAATTTTAATTTCTCTCTTCAGATTTATCAAATTGTACACTTTATCAGTTACGTACTAATTCAGATTTCATTATGCTTATGTTTCAACACAACAGAACTAGCTATTTAATACATATTAAATTAGTTTCTCAAGCAGTGTGATAGTTCATGGGTTATCTTGGGATCACTTTTGATTTCAAGCATTATGTTATGAATAGGGGGTAGCCTTGAGTCATAACAAAGCTTGGTATCTGTAACGCCCTAATTTTCTGAGCCAGAATGCTATACGGTGCCCATGACCCTAAAGGACCACAAGCTAACCCATGACTGCTATCTATATCTAAACACTGCATAATATTCTGTATAAATATGGAAACATGTACTGAAAGGCCATAAGGTTCAAACTAGATAAGCATTTGATAAAACAATGTCTAAAAGCGGTATAATAATACCAAAACAAATCTGAAATAACTGTCTAACTTGCTATAGTCAGAAAACCTCTAAACTGTCTGAATAAGGAGTTGATGGGACATATCCCCAACTAACTCCAACTACTAAAATAATCTTAAGCTTGAAATAATAATGTAATCATCATGTCCTTAAAAGATGAGGACTCTCTACTAACTCTGATCGCTGAACTGGGATGCTACTGGTTCTCTGGAGCTCATGCTTCTAAACCTATGGTATAAAACACCATAGCGCAAATGCGTCAGTACTTTGAATGTACTGGTATACAAGTGAGGTAGGCTGAATTCAAATGGTTCATATGCATGAACAATACTAACTAACTGACTAACATAAATGTGAGAATACATGCATGACTATGTAACTGTAACTGGCATCGTGATAGGACTGAATACTAAGTTCTGACTACTGAGTTTACTGATATAAATATTTGAGTCACTGTTGAATGAGAAAGACTGATACTGTATTACTGAATACTGAGGGACTGATACTATATTACTGAATACTGAGGGACTGATACTATGTTATGGATACATGAATAACTGTGTCTGACAGTTTTGATTATGAAGAACTGGTCTGGTTGACTTTATCTAACAGTCCTGAAGTCGAATGCCAATAATATAAGTTCTGATAACTGATATGACTGATAACATGAGTTCTGAGAACTGATATAACTGATAACATGAGTGACTGTATCTGACAGTCCTGAATCTTATGGAACTAGCTGAGTTTCCTACTAAATCTAAATTGACTGTATCAGATTGTCTTGAAATCTGAAGAACTATCTGAGTTCTTTTACTGAGATTGAGACTATAACTGAGACTGTGGGAAGTAGTATCTAACCAAAATGCCCTAAATGTGCTATAATAGCTGAGCTGGGGTCCTATCTGTGCCCTAATTGGAAGGGTGTCAATACCTCACCACTGGTAAGGAAACCATGTGAGTAACCCTTATATAACAGGTAACTCTAATGAGAATGGTGGGAATTCTCATATGCCTTCATATAGCAGGCTACGATGTCTCAACCTATTCTGGCTACATATTTTTGGAACACAATTATTGCTTCTAAGAATCGCACCCTCAAATAACAGGTGAGTTCCTATCCTTGGGTTTACTCGGTACTAATTCCTACTCCCATCTGAATAGACATTAATCATGATTAATTGTGTTGAACTGATACTAATAGTATAGTTTAGCGGAACTAAACTGAATTTACTGGGTTTCGTTCAATGACAAAATACTACTGAGATCTGAGGACTGACTGAGAGTACTGAGGTTACTGAGACTTACTGGGAATATTGAGATTACTGAGATTACTAAGTACTGAGATCATTGAGATTACTGAGATTTTTGAGATTTTTTGAGTCACATGACTGACTGAGTTCTATGGATCATAGCTTAACTGAGACTATTATGAAAACATGACATGGATCTAGGAACACAGCTAAATGTTTGGGTACAAGTACCCCCAGGACTCGATGAGAAGAAACTGACATAGCATGGCTTATTTGAACACATGACCAACAACACTCATCAAAGATGTGATATGCATAAGCTTGTACATACATAGGTATTTCATGATATCATACTAGTTGGGCATTGTTCCTTCATTTAGGCATTTAATCAAACACATGGTAGGCATAGCATATGTAAAGAGCATTATACAACAATTAATCATCATGATTCATGTCTAATTTCATCATCTAGGGTTTATTAATAGGTTTACATTAATATACATCTATACAAATCAATTCCACATAAATTTATCACCCAACATGGATTTGAATTCAATTAATCATTCCTCAACATAAACAAAACAAACCAAACATGAAATTCATAAAGAAATCCATAGGCTTAAACTTAGAAAAGAGATTCTTGAGCTTCATGGATGAAAGGATTCCATTAATGAACACTATGCATACCTTAGTTCGTGATTCTATGAAGATTGACAAAGAGATTCTTGAAATTTGATGGTGAATTCCCTAGGAATTGAACCTTGTATGAAAACCATAGGGCTTGTTCTTGAGATTTTTTTTTATAGTAATTGAGTGTAAGCTACTGAATTATGGCCAAATATCGTGTTATAAGGCTTATATAGGGTGGGAAGTTTACCCTTTTAACCCTAGGACATGTATTTAATTTCTGAGAAAATTTCTCGATTTTCATCCTCGGCGCGACACGCCACTATCGCACCAAGTCACTGGAATTGGACAATTAGGAATCTGTATAGTGGTGTGACACGGAGATATCACGTTACCACCTTGTCTACAACTTGGAAGTTTAGCGCGATGCACCATTATCGTGGAGCAACATTGGAAATTGATAATTTCCATTTGAGCTATCTCTGCGACCACTGAAGGCTCAGGTGATACACTGCCTCACTAAAATGGCTCTAACTCTTTGCCCAGGTGTCGAATTTTGGCGAATTTGCTATCGATGGAAATCTTATTGAATTTTACCACATGAGAAAATTGAAAATTTTGAAAATACCACATCTATAAAAGTTGATTCATCTTTTAAAAAATCTTCTAACATTCTTGGAAAAACTTTTCAAGCTAGGAAAAGTACGGGTATACAATATCAAAGAACAAAAACTTGAAACTTGACTTTCTTCTGATTCAATCTAGACATGGGGGATGCAATTGAAGAAAATCCCTCAATAAACCATTTGTTATAGCTAGCCAAACCCAAGAAACTCTTGATATCTGATGGAGATACAGGGCGAGGCCAGTTTCTTGCGACTTCGGTCTTTTGAGGATCTACTCTAATGCTATCACTGGAATGATATAAACAAGGAATGCTACTGACCTTAGCCAAAATTCACACTTACTAAATTTGGCTAACAATTGATGGGATCTGAGAGTATGAAGTACAATTCTGAGATGGTCAGCATGATCACACACACTGCAGGAATAGACCAGAATATAATCTATAAAGACTATAACGAACATGTCCAAGTATTTGTTGAACACATAGTTCATCAATTCCATGAAAGTTTTTAGGGCATTGGTAAGACCAAAAGACATGACTAGGAATTTAAAGTGACCATACCGAGTTTGGAAAGCTATTTTTGGAACATCACATTCCCTGACTCAGAGCTAATGACATCCTGATCTGAGGTCTATCTTAGAGAAATAGATGGCACCCTGAAGTTGGTCAAACAAGTCATTAATTTAGGGAAGTGGATACTTGTTCTTGACTGTGAATTTATTGAGCTGACGATAATCAATACACATCCTGAGAGAATCATCTTTTTTGCACACAAATAAAACTGGTGCACCCCACGAAACATAGTGGGCCTGATAAACCCCTTATCTAAGAGATCTTTCAACTTCTCTTTCAGTTCTTTGAGTTCTAATGGTGCCATTCTGTATGGCAGAATAGATATGGGTAGAGTATCTAGAAGAAGATCAATGCCAAAGTCTATTTCCCTTTTGAGAGGAACTTCTGGAAGATCTTCGAGAAAGACATCTAAATATTCATTCACTACTGGGACTGATTCAAGACTTAAGAGTTTTGTAGCTAGAGTCCTTAACATGAAAAAGATAATAGACACATCCCTTAGATATCATTTTCCGTGCCGGAAGGTAGGAAACAAGCTGACCTCTAAACGCTGAAGTACGACCATTCCACTCTAGGATAGGTTCATTCGTAAACTAAAACTGGACTATTTTATTTTTGGAGTAGACTGTGGTATAGAAGGAATAAAGCCAATCCATACTAAGAATGACATCAAAATTAGTGATCTCTAATTCGACTAAATTTGCTAAAGTGACTTTCTGAAATATCATGACCGGGAAGTTCTAGTATACCCATTAGGCTATGATGGTTTTACCCACTAGGGTAGATACCGAGAAGGGCTCTGCTAGAATTTTGGGACTGACTTCGAAATCAACTGCTATGTAAGGAGTAACAAAATATCAAAAAACACTTGGGTTGTCTAGCAAACCATAAACATGCAAATGAAAGATCTTTAACTTACCAGTAGCCACATCAAGAGAATTTTCCTTATCTTACCAGGACTGTAGTGCATAAAGACAATTTGGGTGTTGCCCAATTGTAGCACTGAAGGTGGACCTGCTGATTTGGGTAATCGGACTAGGCTGAGGAACGGTTCTGCTGAACCTGATAACCTAACTGGGAACAATATCTAAATTTGTGGCTTGGCTTTCCACATCCGAAATAGATATCACTGCCAGCTCTGCAAGCGCCCTTATGGTTCTTACCATAAGTCTGACAAAGGAGATTAGTTCGAACATTGCTGACACTACCCTGAGACTTAGAGCCTGGCGCCCTATCTCTATTACCGTCCCTAAACTTAGGAGCTCAAGCACTAGCTGAAGAAGGAGCTGGAACTGATGACTTAGGATTGAATTGAGAATGATTCCCTCCTTCTAATTTGGGTTGAGCAAAGTTGAAACTACCTGTCCTTGCTCTCTTATTCTACTTCTCCCTCATCTTAATCTTCTACTCTTCTATTTGTTGAGCATGAGTCATAAGCCTGGAAATGTTTATGTCACTAATCAACATCGCAGACATACACTCGTTGACCACACTATCATTCACCCTAGAAACAAACTTACTCATCTTTGACCTACTGTCTGCAACCACATGAGAGGCATATCTGGCTAAGTGAGTAAACTTAAGAGAATAATCTTTCACCATCATATTGCCTTGCCTGAGTTTGATAAATTCTAAAACCTTAGCTTCTCTCAGCTCTAGGGGAAAGAATCTATCTAAGTAGGCAGTAGTAAACTCCTCCCACTCAATAGTCCTTGCATCTACAACCCTCTCTGCTTCCAACTGTTTGAACCAAGTATGAGCAATATCCTGTAACTGATATGTAGCTAGCTCAGCACTCTCACTAAAAGTAACCCCCATAATGTCTATAACCTTCTAAACCTGGTCTAGGAACTCCTGAGGATCCTCTTCTAACTTAGACCCGTAAAAGGATGGAGGATTCATTCGGGTGAAGTACCGAATCCTGGCTATAGCTAAATTTTCCACTGGGTTGGTTGGAATGATAGTTGGTCATTTATTCTGAGTAGCAACTAACTTAGCAAGAGTGGTGAATGCATCTCTAAACTTTGCATAAGAAACGGGTTCGTCCATGGGGTCTACTAGGACGGGCTGAGGGGCTGTCTAATTTTCGTTTCTTCTTTTAGGAGGTATGTTCTGTAGAATAAAGGGAGAAATAGATTAGACTATGAGTTAAATTTGAGCTCACGCTCATTGAAGTGACATAAATACTGAAAGAAGGGAAACTATTCATTAAACATTTCAAAGCCTCCTGCACATAAATGAGGTATGTAACACACCCATGTACCAGACTCTACTAGATGTGGCTCTCAGACTTCCTAGGACTCTATTGAACCTTAGGCTCTGATACAAAGTTTGTAACACCCTAAATCTGCTACCAGAATGCTATATAGTGCTTATGACCTAAAGGACCACAAGCTAATCTATGACTGATATCTGTACCTATATACGGTATTACATCATATAAAATGCAGAAATAAGGAGTTGATGGGATATGTCCCCAACTAACTCCATCTACTGAAAGCTAACTGTGATAATGAAATAGCTAATAATATCATCCTCAAATGATTAGGACTCACTGCTAAATCTGGTGACTACTGATGCTTCGGAGCTCGTGCTTCTGAACCTATGGTATAAAACACAATAGCACAAATATGTCAGTACGATTAAATGTACTGGTATGCATGTGAGGTAGGCTGAATGGAAAGGGTACATATGCATGAACTGAACTAACTAATTATATAACATGAACTTGGAAATGTATGTATGAATACATAACAACTATAACTGAGCTCGTGATAAAATGATTACTGAACCTGAGTACTGATAGCATGAGATACTGATAATTGTATAACTGAAATAACTGATACTAAGCAATTGTATTTGATAGTCTAGGTTCTGATAGAACTAGCTGATTTCCATAATGTTCTTAGTTGACTGTATCTGACTGTCCTAAATACTGTAGACTATTTGAGTTTTATTACTAAAACTAAGACTAAGACTGTGGGAAGTAGTCATCCAACCGACATGCCCCAAATAACGTATTATAACTGAAATAGGGTCCAATATGTAACCCCAATTTGAAGGGTGTCAATACCATGCCACCAGTAAGGACAAGCTATGAGTGACCCTCACCTGACAGTGTCCCCAAAAGAGAACGGTGGGACCCTCATCTGACAGTGTGTATCCACCTCATCAACCCTCATCTGACAGTGTTGATGTCTCAACCTATGCTAGCTACATAGTTCTAGAATTCAAGGATGACTTCTTAGAATCACATCCTCATCTGACAATGTGTTTTCCCATCCTTAGGTTCACTCGGTGCTAATTCCTACTCCTATCTGAATAGACATTGAACATGTTTAACTGAATTAGACTACACTGAATTCATGGAGTTCCATTAACTGATGGAAGACTATTGAGATTATTGAATTGCTGAGCTTTCATGAGTCATATGACTGATTGAGTTCTACGGATCATGGCTTGACTGAAGATATCATGAAACATGTCACTGACTCTAGACCCACAACTATATTTTTTGGGTAAAAGTACCCCCAGGACTCGATAGATGAAAAATGACAAAGCATGACTTGTAGAATGCATCACCAACATCAACAATCCATAATATAATAAGTTGGGGATTTCATGAAGTACAAGTTCTAAAGCACCACAATGGCTACACATATATCTAGAATTCATTCACTAAGACATTTTATCAAACACTTGACATACATAACTTGTACATGAATAGGGATTTCATATTATCATACTAGCATGGCACTTTTCCTTCACATAGGCATTTAATCAAACATATGGGGAACATGATTTGGTTATACAATTATCAACACATCTAATAATCATAGATACATAAACCAACTTGTAAATTGAAGGGTTTATCATGACTATCACGTAAATCATCACATATTAGAATCAATTCTTGTAAATAAATAGTCTATAACATGGAACGAAACCAACCAACAACATGAACATCAATTCTCAATTCAATCAAATCATGAACATTCATAAATATAAATCTTGGATTTTGAAAAGAGATTCTTGAGTTTTATGGGTGAAAGAGACCCATGAATCAACACGTGACATACCTTAGAATGTAACTCCGTAAAGATCCTTGGAGAGATTGGGGCTTTTAAGATTAGGGTTTCTTAGATTTGATAGTGTATGAAGAAATTGGGGGAAAATATAGTGAATAATGATATCCTTAGGTCATGCAGGGCTAAATTTCGTGTTTAAGGCTGAACTAAAATCATGGGAAAAGACCTATTTAACTCTGGACCCATCTTTTAAATTTTGTAAAAAAATTTCTAACCTGGACCCCTGGGGTGATGCGGTGCTATCGCACCGTGTCACTGGAATTTGACAACTAGAAAATTAGATGATGGCTTGATGTGGGGTCATCGCGGAGCTTCATTGGATTTTGACAATTGGGATTTGGGAGCCCTCCACGACACAGTGAGATTGCGGAGTCTTACTGAAAATTGACAAATGTCATTTTGGCTTATGGTGTGATGCACCACTGAATGAGATGACGGTGTTTTACGACTGAAACTTTAAATTACCATAACTTCTTACTCGGTTGTCGAATTTGGTATCGATGGAAAGTTTATTGAATTACCATTGAACCTACCTTAGTATAGCAACCTCTTATCACTGCCCTCTTGGGCCTCATGATGCATTACCTCTATGAGTTGAGCATGATTAAAAACCTTAGAAATAGAGCTACGTTCAATAACCAAACTCAGCATAAACATAAAAAAAGGATGTCTCAATCCCCCAAAAAAGCAATAAACACTCTCATTCTTAGTAGTAAGAATAGAAGTAGCATGCCTATCTAACTCATAAAATCGAGACTCATACTCCAGACCTATCATGGAGACCCGCTCCAACCTCGAGAAATAATATCTCACATAAATATTTGAGGTATGTACTTTTCCAACATCATATAAAATAATTGAGTCTACGTAAATAATGCAGCCTAAAACGGGGCCTTATCGTAATAGGTATCCAAACTCTAAGAAGGATTGGGGACCACCCCTTAACCCAACCCAACCACTGTATACAGCCTTGGATGAGCTGAATTTCAAGCATATAACAAGATTGTGTAATGCTCTCATGAAGTCTCTATGATAGAGTCATAATCATGACTGACCGAGCCGATTCTAATGATGCCAAACTAACCATCCATTCAGTACTAATCCATTTAAAAATAACAAACATAATATGATAGTCAAACCCAAAATGTAATATAATGGAACAATGAGAAATTATGTCTGATGATGCCAACCTCCCAACTTATTCTAATTCCAAGGGAGACTCCAATACTGATCCCGCCCATACCAACCCCCAAAAGTACTACAAAATCTCTATCCAAAAGAATAAAAATATTTGGTTGGGACATGCCCCCAAATATGGCCAAAACTAATATCCAAAATAAAGTAAAATGTCTAAGAATGTCCAACATAAAATGATGCATTTCAAAAAGATGAAATCTCAACACATCAGTTCAATGAGTTATCCACAAATAAAGTACTATGAAAAAGGATTTGAATGGTTATTTCTTGCATATCATGGGTATACAACCGGAAGTAGATAGGATAGTGGGTGAACACTAGTATAAAACTCGGGATAAGGATAAAGTAATGCCAGTTATCAAATCCAAGTAAAAATCATCCAATGCAAACAAATATACATACATACATATATACATACATACATACATACATACACACACACACACATATATATATATATAAAGTTTTGGGAAAAGGGAATGAGTTTAACATGACATTTAAACCATTACCTAGGTTGTGCAGCTTAGTCGTCCAACCACCCACAGCCATATGGATTCAACTCTCCCTGCAGAAAGGGTTCCAGTGAATGTAGCCACATGACCAGGCAATATCCCTGGGATGACTAGTACATCTCTCCAATATAAATATGACACTCGTATGTGGCCGTGAAGACCCCTCGTATCAGCAAATATAGGTTTCGGGTTTCGATCCCCCTAGGACCACCACCTTCCACAGCTTAGCTTACGCTCTCTGCCATTAATTCACAATTAAATCCATTAATAAACAATACAATTATCAATTTATTAACCAGGGCTATTCAATAAACCAGTGGTATTATCATATAACCATACTTGCAAGTATTATTTATAGCCAAACCACTTATATTAATTGTACATTCAAGTTTCCAATAATTAGCCCTATTAAACCTCTTGGGAGACTATTATTTTCTCCACAAGCATAACCAATTATCCTTAAGCTGTTGTAACTAGTCAAAAATATTTAAGGTTTCACGCATAAGTCAAAAACAAGAAAGAGTTCCATTACAATAAGCCAATGTAATCAACATATCTTTATAATTATTTTATCAAACAAGTTGGGGCCATAATATAACCAAAACCAAATTACATTACAATTAATCACCGTTAATGCTTAGAAAACATAATTAAAATCATTGGAAATTATAACCAAGCTTTTAACATAAAAACCCCTAAATTAATAGTTTAAAGACATAAGCATGCAAGGGAAAAAACTTAAAATCAACCATGCAACCATGCCTTTAATTGAAATTACAATTAGGGATCAGAATCATGCCTTAAACCAAGAATATTGATGGAAATAATCCACCAAGACAAGACCTAATGTAATCCCTTATTTGAAACCCACCTCTTTGTCCTAAAATTTATTGAGAGAATTATGATATATTTAGGAAGAGTTTCTGTGTTTTTAAGAATAAAATTATAGGGAAAATAACCTACTAAGTGTAGTAGAAGCCATGGGTCCTTATTAGGGTATGTATGGAAATGTCAAAAATACCCCCACTTAAATCCCATAAAAACCTGACACAGGGTCACGACTGACCCCCTTACAAGTCATATCCTCCCTTACGGTTGATACCCAACCTATCAAAACCAATCCTTAAACATGTATCATAAACTATCTAGTATATGATTCATCCACTAAAGTCATAACCTCAGAATATGATGCTGGGTGTATTCATGCACTCTAGTGTTATTATTCTAGCTTATTTAGTCTTGTTTTTAGAATAATTCGTCTGATTTATGTGTGATGATGATATAAAAAAGATATAAGTGTTCAAGGATTTGATTAAAATGGTTAAAATTGTTTTCTAACATGTTTGTAGTTAGTTGAGTCATTTAGAGTTTAATCAAGAAAACTAGTTTTACTAGCTTGAGCTAGTTGTGTGTGTAGTTAGTTTTGTGGGATTCTAATGTGTTACAGGAGTTAAAAATAGTTTAAATGTGTAATTATAAGTTGAATAACATGTAGGAATGTTTAAGGTTCAATTTGATTAAGTCAAGAGTTGGAACATATATTTTAAGATTATCGTGGGAATCCATGTCTTAGCTTATGTTTTTGATTCATCATTATGGATATTGTTTTAATATGATCTCTAATCCATGGTGTGTAATTAAGTAGGAAGTTTTATGAGCTAATTATGGTAATATGTTGATGATATAAAGGCTGAAAATCTATTATAAATACACTACAAAAGTCATGGAACAAAGATAGATGAACAACACTTAACCAAAATATTGGAGGCTAATTCTAGCGAACCAATACAATATATACATGATGCACTACTCCATTGAAGATATAACAAACTCCCCGCATTTATTATTCTATGGAATACCCAAGGAGATACACCACTCCCTCTGATGAATTACCCAAATGCGCCGCACCACATATTCCAAACATGGCCAAAAGTACAATTCATATACTACACGGCTTAGGCTTATATTCTTCTATAAATACCCAACCCTATACACGTTATTGAGAATCTTGGAACGTCTTGGACAATTGAGGGGGATGATACAGCTTTATTTTTAGGTTTTTCATTCTTTAACTTAGCTCTTTTTCATTTTTAATCATTCATACAATTAAATGATTAGAGGTTGGGAGAGCATGATCACGCCATTAACCATATGAATCAACAACTAAGATAAGTGAGTTAACGACTGAAGTTCAATAATGTAGTATGATTATTTGAAGTGCTTTAACCATAGGCTTTCCAATATTGATTGTCTCAAGACCTTTATTTTACGCATTGCTTACTTTATTTGCAATTTACAATAATCAAAACATCTCTTTTGGTTACTCTTGCATCAATTAAATCAGAATTATGAACTGAAGTCAAATATTTGTTGGAACAAGTACCTGTGGGATCGATATTCTACTTTCTTAAAGGGCACTACATTACTTGTTAGACCATGTACACTTGCTTGTGTGCTTGGATGCTGTCAAGTTTTTGGCGATGCTGGCAGGGACTTGTAATTTGGCAATTGATTTATTTTTTAATTTTTTTTTATTTCTTTAGTGTTTTACACTTGGTCTTGATTTTGTATTTGCAAGAAATAGGTTTTCAAAGTAGTAAGCTAGCAAGGGATCCGGACATGGTTTAACTAAGCCCCGAACTCGAGCAACTTTTTCATCAACAAATAAAAGAAAAAATCCTTGTATTCTGTAAATAAAAAAGATCAAGATAATTCTATTATCGTGGTTAATGAACAATCAGCCTATGGGACGTTTGAGAAGTAACAATCCCACTTCCAATAAATCTGACCTCTCTTTTTTAGAAATAAGCTTCTGGAGGGAGGTTTGACCTAAAGAACCTTATGGTCCAACATTTGATTAGTAGTGGATAATTTACAGAGCTTGCACATGAAGATCCACAAGTCCACTTGCAAAATTTCATTGAGCTCATGGACACATTCATTCTGGCAGATGTGAATGTTGATTATGTGGGGCTGACACTCTTCCTCTATTAATTTATTGGGGAAGCCAAAAAGTGGTTGAACTCTGAGTTGTCAAATTCAATCACATTATGGGACGACTTAGCCTAAAAGTGTAATGAACCTTCAGGTCATTTTCCATATTTATGCTTATCTTCACTATTTGATCTTATCCATAGCTTCCTTAAGTCATTTATAACATATTAGGATCGATGTTTCAATTACCGGGCACATTTAGTTTTTAGAGACAATTCCCTATTTTGAAGTCTTCACTAGTTCTAAGTGAGCATCAGGCAGAAACTTTAGTGAAACAATCTCGGATGAAAATTTTGAATGTTCCAAGAGATCCAGAATATCGATTTTAGGCTAGTTTGACATTTAGTTTGTGTCCCAATGCACCTGAGCCTATTTCAACCTATTGGTCTAAATGTTGAAATTGGAAAGAATGGATGTGGGACCTACATTTTGTTGAAACTACCTCAGATGGAAAATCAAACTTTTCCATCCTATCCAAAATGTCAAATTTAGTCTAGGGAGTCCCTTGTTTTAGGTACTAAGCCTCCCAAACTCATTTCGATCTATTGGGCAAATTTTATGAAAAGTTACAAAACTATAGGTGTGGGCCGTACTTGTTGCATAAAAGATCTCCTATGAAATTTTTGATCCTTCCAATGGATTTGAAATATGGTTTACACTAAAAATTCACTATTGGATCATGTTATTTGGATTACGTATGAGTTCTGAGGGTCAAAAACTCATTTTTCAGTTTGCTGTCATCTGGTGCAACCGCGATCGTGGCAAAAAGTGTGCAATTGCGGGAGCATGATAGCGGCCCGTGTGACTGCGATAGTGGCACCTGAGAACCTTTAGGGGATATATAAAGGTTCCAAGACATGTTTGGACCTTTTTCCCTTCAATATTTAGTCTTAGGAACCCCAAAATGAGTGTAATAACTCAAAATTGGTCATGTGGGTAACTTGGGAGCCTAATTATCATCTTGTATCACGATTATCTTCAAGATTAAGGTAAGAATTTCTTGAATTCATGCTTGAATTTCATAGTTTGGACCCAAAACCCTAATTTAGCTTAGGGCTTGATTTTAGACCAAAGTATGCTTAGTTTCTGTCCATTCTTTGAGCGTTATGATTCCTTGTTCATGTGCGAAATTGGATTGGCCTTGAAAACTCATTCTCCGTATGTTGGACCCACATAGGTTTTTAGTTTCATTTTTGGACCTGAAGCATAATATTGCAGTATGAGTGTCATTAGACTTGTGTTTATGAGTAGATTATGGTTTTTATTGTGTGATAACACTTTGAGGATTGTAAAGTAAAGATGAGCATATGGTGCATAAAGTGAGGTTTTTTGGTTTGGCCTTGAGGTAGTCTTCTGTCTGCTTTTCTTATATATTATGTATGGTATATGTTACGTGTTAATATGGATGTTAGGCTTGATTATGCATAGGAGGACTTGACATTGATTGTTGATGTTTGGGGATTAGATGACGGTTTTTGACCCATAAAATGGCATGTTTATACCCCTTTTGACTCTTATTTATTTCCCTCTCAAGTTTAGATTAGTTATAGCATGGATATAATATAATTCTATATTTGGAATATAGTTTTAGCTTTTGAAGCATGATTTTTATATTTAGCCTTATTGGGCTATTATGGAAGTCTTCGAATTGTAAGTTGCATGGAGTTGACTTGTGTACCCTTATTTCTAGTCAAAGTTGCTATATTAGGCTTGAATATGGCTTACTTGACATCTAGAAGATGAACTAGATACCTTAGCCTAGTTTGGGGCATAGTATGCCTAATTATGGAAATTATGGATTAGGAGTGGGATTGTTCGACCCACTTAGGCTTAAGCTCGTGTTGAGTCTTGGTGACTTAGTTGCGAATATTAGACATAGATGAGGCTAGTAAACTTTAGAATAAGGTTACTTTGTAACTTGGTAACTTGTATTGATGATCCTAGATTATTGTTTTTGAGTTATAGTTATGATACTCGTGTGGAACTGATATTGGGCATTTAGAGATGATGTTTCTTATAGATACGTTATGTGGCCTATAGAGATGCTCTTTTCTCTTAGACTTGATGATTGGTCTATAAAGTTCTTATTTTCTTTAGTAATGATTGTTGGACCTATATAGACGATGTACCTCTTGGATATGTAAATTGGCCTAGAGAAGTGAAATTCCTCGTTGTCATGATGTTTGGCCAATTGATATTAGATATCCTAGAGATGATTACCTGCTTTTTGACATTATGCCTCCTATATGCGAGATGCCTCCTATATGTAAGATGAATAGAGATATGATATGGCTTAGAAATATGATTATTGATATGAGTGTTGAATATGAACATGGACTTAAGGCCATGATTATACTATTGAGATTAATTTGGATAAATTAATGGGCCAAGGGTTGCATTATGACATTGATTGAATATTCGGAAAGTGTTTGTCATTATAAGTGATGTGATTACAGTTTATGAATATGAATATATTTGTATACACCTCTCTGGTATGGGATAGAGAAAGATATGGTATGATGCTTACTATTCTATTGATTGAATACTGGTGATGGCATAAATATATTTGGTACATTCATGATTATTATATTGGTAATTGATGTAATTCTAGTTGAAATATGATCTTATGACTGTTTTTCCTAATTAAACGTTAATCCATGTGGTAGATAGATGTCTTTTAGGTGGATAAAGTATTTGATGACTAGAAATCTAATATACTAGTTAATGAACCTTGCTCAGTTGAAATATGATAGCTAATGATTATAATCGATATGTGGTCATGAATCTATGATAATGATTAGTTTCTGTGATAACAAAGTTGTGATGCATATTTGTTGTTAAGTAAGGATAATGTGAATTAATATAGCTAGATGATAAAGAAAGTTAGTGATAATGATGCCTAGTAAATAACAATGCCTAGATGATGATAATACTGAGTTAATAATGTTGACTAAGTAATAATGAGGATTAGTTGAATAACGAGGATTAGTTGGTAAATGATAGTTAGTTAATAATATATGTTAGTTAATAAAAGATCGTTAGATGATAATTGGTAATTTGTTGGCTAATGATGATTATCGGATATATGATAATTAGTTAATGATAATGAATATTGGATAAATGGTGATTATGTTCCTATGAGGAATAGCGAATTAACTTTTTAATAATCATATTTATTTGTTAGATAATAATGGTTAGTTGGGATGTATTGACAAGATAGATATCTTTACAGTTATGAGTACATCGGCTTGCGTCTGTGCACCTATCATATGACTATATTTATGTGTTGATAGTTATGATGATATATTGATACCCGGCAAGGCCAGAGGATATTGTGATGACATATTGATACCCGGTAAGGCCGGAGGATATTATGATAATATTGATACCCTTTTTAAGTTCGGAGGATACTATTGAGATGATATTGATACCCAACAAGGCTAGAGGATATTGTGATGATATTGATACCTGTTTCGATTATGGAGGATACTATTAAGATTATATTGATACCCAGTGAGGCCAAAGGTTGATTACAATAATTATGGTTCTGATGAGGATAGTTATGATGAGTTGTGATATTGATGGTACACTTGGAATTCATTCCTACATGTGTATCGCCTATCACCAGTATGCACCTATAATTATCAGCTAGTATGGGACGGTTGCATAGATATGGGTGAAGGATATGTCTCACGTTTTTGTATGTTGATTTAAACTTTTGAGCCTAGGGTGGTAGGGTACATATAAGATTGGCTAGGTATTTGACTGTCTAGAGTAGCCAGTTATTCACACTGTTATTGATATTGTTGTTATTATTTTGATGATCATTATTATGGTTAGCTTATGAAAGATTGGTCATTGATCCAGTATCGGGATTTAAGGAATGTCTTCGGCCTCTCCTATCTTATGATTATATTATTATGCATGATTATTTCATGTCTAGCCATGTGATTAGAATCTGTGAGTATGCTATTTAAATCATGATAGTATTATAATGAGGTCTCAAAATGAGAATATAATGATATAGGTTATGAGTTGATATGACCACGTGTTTATATGTACTTACACCTATAAATATATCTAGCTATATGAAGCTATGGTACTACCGTATATCCCTTCTTTGTTCTTAATTTTGTGTAGTCGTTATTTCACCTTGTATTACTATATATCTTTCTTTCTCTCTTTATTTGTATATTGACTCGGGATATATGGTATAGCATTGATGTATGTTAAAAGTTGCAGGAATAGAATAGTTCATCGTGATACTTCCTTAGTCTTACTATGTTAGACTTTTGGACATAAATAGGATAGTTGTCTCTTATTATTCACATTAACTTGTATATGATTTCTAGATTCTTGGGTGTAATTTCCATTGTGTTTATATGTTGTGTATATCTGCTTTATCTTTGAAGCTCAGTTGGCAGTAGCCTACTGATTACCATTTATTTAGTGCTCATACTATACTTCTGCAGCCTGCAGGGCATAGTATGGGTTATCATCGTTGATGTATGCATCGTGAAGAGTAGACCTAGTTCAGAGACTTAGAGTGGGATCCTGACATTTGGAGTATTACTTATCTCTCTCTTATGTATTAGACTAGTCTCTAAGTTGTATTCGAAGGTATGTTGTATCATTGTATATCTTTTGATATTTTACCTTTGTACTTTTTTTATATTAGAAGATCTTGTATACCACTAGGTGTTGGGATTCATCTATGTATTGATCTTTTTTTCATATATCCTGCATTTTTTTCTTATATTATTAATTAGTCCATTACTAGCCATTCTGGACTATGGGGTAGCTTGCCTACAAGTGGATTATGGTAAGTGCCATCATGACCTAAGGAAATTGAGTCATGACAAATTGGTATCAGAGCCTAAGTTTCATTGGTGTATTAGTACAAGAGCTAAGTATTAGTAGAGTCCTACGGATCGGTACGGAGACATCTATAACCTATCTTTGGGAGGCTACAGTGACATTTTAGAAAATTCACTTCATGACTCCTTATCATGTACTCGTATTTTAATAAATCTTGAACATATTCTTTGACTCTATTCTATCCTTGAAGGATCATGTAATATTATCGACAGATACAGACAAGACTCTAACATGCATTTCAAAAATTTAAGCACAACATCGAACTAGAGAGTTAGAAAAGGATGTTGATGATCTCTAGTAACAGCCAAAAGGATTTGGGAAGAGTCCCCATCAGACTTGCAGAGTGTGATAAGGTTCTTTAGGTTATGGAGACTATTCTGGATTATGAGGGGCTGCACTTGAAGTATTCCAGGACCTTGGTTTGGTTGTGTTATTATGGGACACTTGTTCAGAGAATGCTCTTGGTATGACATAGGTGATCAGCTAGAGTTACCATGTATTCCCCGATAGCCTAGAGTTCCTAAGATAGGCTGTGATTTTGGATGTTTGGACATAATTTTGTAGATTTCTCTCAACGTCATTTGGCCAGCCATTTGGTCTTAGTTTGTGTTCTCTCCAGATTTATGCTTCAGGAATTGCTACAACTATAGAGAGATTAGCCTCTAGTCAAGAAAGTGTCCCTGACATGAGAATCCATTCATTCAGCTTCTTTAGACTAGCTCATGATGTTGTGGACTCTTTAATTAGAGATGGTGCGCTTGGCGCCTAAGTTGATAATTCAGTCGGTCGGTCTAATTTAGTCTCATTCAAATTTATTTTTCTATGCTTGTCAGGCATGTGACTACGAATGTCACTATGATTGGCGTGCTTTTATTTCTCGTATTTATCTCTTATTATGTGTATAAGGGTTTTTATACCCATTGATGATTATATGCCATGATGAATTTATATCGGTCATTATGTGCCTCATTGTTGAATTCATGCTTATGTTACTACTCTTGGTTTATTTGTTTTAGTAGCGGATGGAGTAGATATATATGAATATTTTTTGCCTATGTGAGTGGTTTTGGGTTTGAGTCCTACTTATTTTGGCACATTAGCCCTGTTATGGCCCTTGAGTGGTACATGATATTGAAATTTATTTTGGTTCATCCTGTTCAATATGTTGACATTGATATTTTTGTTTCTATTGCTACCACTATGTGAGGCTATTGATATTACTGATGTTATTACTAGATCCTATTACATGATAAATTTGATTCTCATTGGGTAGCTGTATGGATTAGTGTTATCTAGTTAGACTTTTATTCCCCTATAATTATATTTGGTGGCTTGAGTAGATATAGCCCGACTAGATAATTTATTTCCCCTAGCGCCCCGAGGTTGACTGTGCTTTCTATTGGTTAGTTATATTAGATTTATTCAGAGATGTGTTGTGGTTCGAGGGTAAGTGTCCTTCCATGGTTGTTGTGGATTTTGAGTTAGCAATGTAGTTATATTGCCCATTTTTGAGTTTGAGATTCTTAGACTTGACTACTGGGTTGCGAAGGATTTTGTTTTGCCTATCCTTTCTAGTATAACCCATTTGTGAGATAGACCAATTTGGTGTTCATCCTTCGTTTGTGGATATTTCATCGTCCCATAGCAATTTTAATATTAATGTTGAGATGTCATGGATTCATCTCATAGGTATGTTAGGTCCATAACCTTGGGATAGTTTTCTTTGTTGTTAGTGTGGAGTTTAGATACTCCTTTGTTGTTGTGATTTTGTTTTCCTTTATGTGATGTTAGAGAGTTAGTGGCAGGTGGCCTTTCTTATGATCGCTTTTTAAGTTGGAAATTATACGCTCTATAGCTTGATTTGTTGGTACTCTGGTGGTGGTCTCAACTTTGACCTTGGTTTAGAGATTGGTATTTCTTCTTCAATAATGTTGTTCTTAGGTAGATTTAGGAAATCCTCATTTCAACATTTGTTTGGCCTAGTGATGATTGGGAGTTGTTCAAGGAACTTCTTCGGGATTGTCCACTTCATCAACAATCCAATGAGGTACTTACTCATGCTTTTGTAGAAGCACCTTATCACAACATAAGAATTTTTCTAAATTCAGCTGTAGGTGGTCAAGTGTTGGAGTTGACTTATGATGAGTTGTACACCTTATTTAACCGCATCGCAAAAGGAAATCTTGAATAGCATGGTGATTCTAATAGCGCTACGAAGAAATTTGTAGGTGTGTTGGAGATGGACCAATACACTGCTTTATGAACAAAGGTTTTTGTATTGAAAAATATGATAAATACTCAGTTCAACAGCTTGAAAGTGGGAGCTACACAGCCTGCAACAATAATGAATGGAGTTGAGCAAACTAATGGTTGGTGTGAGGTTTGTGGCAGCAGTGGTCATTTTGTGGCCATGTATGCTGCAAATCTGGAGTCTATAATTTTCATGGGCAATTTTCATAGGCTAAATTATGGTAATACACAAAACATGAAGTGGCAAACTCATCCACCAAATCCATCATGGAACAATCAGCAATAGGCACAAGCAAATCAGTTAACTAGCAACTTCGAAGAGATGATAAAGCATATTCTAGCTAATCAAACACAGTTGGTTGTAGATGTAACGAACCAGCAAGCGGCCACGAGAAGCTTAGAATTATAGTTGGGGCAGTTATCACAGACAATACATACTAGGCCTCAAGGTGGTTTGCCAGGAGGTACAAAAAATCCAAAACAAGTTATGGAAATCACTTTGAGGAGTGATAAAGAGCTTAATGAAGAACCTTCAAAGATAACTAATAAGGTAGATGCTAATGTGGTGACTATACAGGTAAATGGCAAAGATGTTGAAAAGTTGAGGAAGTCTGAGTACTCAAAAGAAAAAGCTGCTGAAGAAGTGAAGAAGATCGCACAACTACCCTTCCCACAAAATCATATGAATGCAAAGGACGATGTGTGTTTCAAGAAGTTCCTTGGCATATTCATAGAATTACACATTAACTTACCTTTTTAAGTGTTTTGCAGGAAATTCCCAAGTATGATAAATACTTGAGGGATGTGGTCTCTAATAAAGTTAAGTTGTAGATGTGGAGGCGGTAACACTCACTGAGGAATGTAGTTCAGCGGTGACTCAAAAGATTTCCAAGAAGCTTAAGGACCTTGGGAAGTTTACTCTCCTCATTCAGATTGGCAACAGTGAGGTGATTCAGGAACTTAATGATTTGGAGACAAGTATTAACTTGATGCCCCTATCTTTGTTCAACACATTGGGTCTGGGGAAGCTTAGGCTGAGCTTTGTACTACTACAGTTGGAAAACAGGACCATAACCTATCCTAAAGAAGTTATATAGGATTTGCTCATAAAGGTTTATAAATTTATTATTCCTGCTAACTTTATTATTCTAAATTTTTAGGTAGACAAACAGGTATCAATCATATTAGGGCATCCATTTTTAGCGACTTTAGGAGCTTTAATTAATGTAAGAGCGGGTACGCTCACAATAAGGTTGGAGGATGAAAAAGTGGTTTTCAAAGTTTACAAATAGCTTAACACACAATCCCACTACAATAACTTATGTATGATTACTGTGATTAAAGGAGATATATGTAGGGTAGTGGATCTAGTTCCACAAAAGACCTTTTTGGACACCCTCATTGAGCACCCTAAGCCACAACTACCAAAACTGGACATGATGCAGATTGATGAGCCTGAAAATGCTAAAGTTAAAGAAGAGATTTGACCTTGAGATGTTAGAAATAAATAAGAATATGTCCTCCATATGTAAGGAAAAGTATGAAAGAACTTGGTTAAGTTGAGTTGGGTTATACCGCAACACTAAATCAGGAGTTGCTTGGGAGACAACCCAAGTTAAGTAGGATTGTTTTGTTTTTCAGTTTTTAGTAGTTTTTTCTTCATATAGTCTTTGTTTTTGTTGAGTTGCAGGTTGATGGGAAGTCTGAGTATCAGAAAACTTGAGCTAAGGAACATGGTAAAGATTGAGTGTGGGGTTCCCCGGACCCTCTTAAGGTTTAAAGATGCTACTAGATAGGCTTAAAGGCGTTAGGGGGTATTTCTATCTCTCCTTTTAAGTATACTTTGGGGACAAAGTTGATTTTTAATTGTGGAGGTGGGGAAATTTTCCTTTTTAGGGTCAATTTAAAAATTTTAGGATTAGGAGTAAGTGAGATATTCTTGTTGGTGCTATATATGATTACATGATGCAAGTGTTTTATTTGTAAAAGCATGTTGATTGTATGAATTACTACTTTTTAGACTCCTAGGCTCATGATTATGACTCTTGTACTTGTTGGCTTGATTAAAATTCATGCTATTGTTTGGTTGAGTGTCTATGATGATTTTATGTGAGTTGAGCATGTGCCATGTGACTGTAAGGTGTTGTATATTCCTTGTTGCATGTGATGTCTAGAACTTTCCTGGTGTGTGTGCAAAGAAAAATAACGAGTGTGGGTTTAGGAGATGATATGGGCATTTCTTTGATAGCCCTGTTTTATACCTTCTATTAACCTACCCTTTGTGCTTAATCCTAGTCAACCCCGTTGACCCTTTAGCTTATTATGTGGAAGCCTCATATGTAGGTTAGTCCTTTATTTGATAAATCTTAATTTATCCAAAGCTCCTAAGTGGTTTAGTGTAAATTTATTGAGTTAAGGAGTGTGGAATTGAAGAAGAAAAAGTTGAAATTAAAGCCCCGAGGTAATAGTTATTGGTGTGAAAAAAAGAAGGAATTAATATGTGTTGTGGTGGGGAATTGAGTAGTGAAATGAATAAAAATTTATTCAAATTGAATGAATTGTTCATAGAATCCTCCACCATAGTGTATGTGATAAACTTAATGAGATGGGGTGAAAATGAACAAACGAGGCAGACAAAAGTTGTGTAATCTGGTTGTAGAGTGAATTAAATGTATAAAGTTATGTACTAAAGCGATTAGGGAAGATAGTTACTATCCTAAAATAGTTCCTACCTGTCCTTTACCCTGCATTACAAGCGGAAAATACCTATTTGATCTTAAGGTCCATCATTCTGATATTAGTGTAGCACTACACTGAGGGAAATCCTATGGTTCATTATGTGTAACTTGTGAATTTCTTGTGAGAGTGAGCAAAATTTGACTTTTGTACCCATTATGTTATAAAATGAGTTTCTTGTGAGAGTGAGCAAAATTTGACTTTTGTACCCATTATGTTATAAAATGCTTTATTATGAGTGATTATGGGTAAGTATTTTGTTGTGAGAGGCATATGTTTGATGAATGTGGGTGATCTGTATGATGTCCTTTATTGAACAATATGCATAAGTTTTCCACTTGTTGAGTCAATTCTTGAGTCTAGGATGTTTTGGAGTAGTGTTCATGAACTATCAATTGTGTAAATAACATGCTTAGTGTAGAAACTTGCATTCTGTGTAGTCATTGTAGTACTAGATTGAATGTTTTTAATGTTGTAGAAGTGAAGAGTCTCCTCATCTTATGATTCTTATAGTGAAGAGTTGTTCAAGGACGAACAAGTTTTTAAGTGTGGGATGGTGATGATGGGTGTATTTATACACTCTAGTGTTATTATTCTAGCTTTTTTAGTCTTGTTTTGAGGATAATTCATGTGATTTATGTGTTATGATCATATAAACAAGCATATAGTGTTCAATGACGTGATTACAATGGTTAAAAGTGTTTTCAAACAAGTTTGTACTCAATTGAGTCATTTAGAGTTCAATCGAAAAAACTAGTTTTACTAGCTTGAGCTAGTTGTGTGTCTAGTTGGTTTCGTGGGATTCTAATGTTTTAAAGGAATTATTAATGGTTTAAATGTGTAATTATAAATAGAATAACTTGTTGGTAATGTGAAAGGTTCAATTTTATTAAGTCAAGAATTGGAACATAAAGTGTACGATTATCGTGGGAAGCCTAGTCTTAGCTTGTGCTTTTGATTCATCTGTATTGATATTGTGTTGTTGTGATCTCTAATCCGTGGTGTGTGATTATGTAGGAAGCATTATGAGCTGATTATCGTGATATATTGATGATATAAAGGCTGGAAATCTATTGTAAATGCACCACAAAAGGCTTGGGACAAAGATTGGACGGCCAACTCTTAACAAAAATATTGGAGGCTAATTTCAGTGAACCAACGTGATATAGAGGCGACACACTACTCCCTTGATGATATTACCAACGCCATGAGTTTATTATTCCATGGAATACCTAATTATATGGGCCAATACCTCCAATGAAGTACTCGAAGCTCCACACCAACTATTCCAAGCACGGCCAAAAGTGCAATTCATATCCTACATGGCTTAGGCTTATATTCTTCTATAAATACCCAACCCAGTACACGTTATTGAGAATATTGGAACATCTTGGACAAGTGAGGGGGGTGATGCAACTTTTTTTTGAGGTTTTTCATTCCTTAATTTAGCTCTTTTATATTTTTGATCATTCATACAATTAATTGGATGATGATTATACTATTAGTGGCTAAGAACTCCCTTTCCGGGGTTAAAGCCAAGAACATGACTACTATTGAATTGGATTAAGTTTGTTTGATTTACTTATCATTATTGGTTGTGTGTTCATTGTTGTTTTAACTATTTTGAGGCTTGATCACCCATAGAATACACCTATTGTCAACCTTGTGATATCGAGAGAGGAAATAGGGAGATAGAACATGGGGATGAGCAATATATGGTTTGTATTCTTTTATGAAATAAGGAATTCAAATTAGTGTCTAGGACATGGATGTACTTATTGGCCTTACTTGATTCACACATAGAAAGATAGCTTAAAAACTTAATTGGATTATTACATCCCCACTCAATGATGTAGTTGTAATGTCCAAGTTAGGTAAACAATTAGAGGTTGGGAGATCATGATCATGCAATTAACCCTACGAATCCACAACCAAGTAAACTGAGTTAACGAATGAATTTCAATAATGTAGTATGATTGTTCAAAGTGCTTTAACAATGGGTTTTACTCTATTGATTGTCTCAAGACCTTTATTTTACACATTGTTTACTTTATTTGCAATTTACAATAACCAAAATATCTCTTTTGGTTATCTTGCATCAATTAAATCTGAATTGTGAATTTAAGTCAAATAGTTGTTGGAATAAGTCCCTGTGGGATCGATATTCGACTTTCTTGAAGTCCACTATATTACTTGGTAGACCACGTACACTTGCAAGTGTGCTTAGGAGCTATCAACATATAATCCGTACCTATGATCTGTATCCCTGGAAAAATGCAACACTAGGAGGATCAAACACTGTCCACCTTATGAGTCACCTATACAACTTGTACCCAACCATACGATACTCACCCCAAAGTAGTATCCATTCTAGTGACAAGAACCATCCCACCAACTAACACTGGTGAGCTTGCGACAAGACTTTACCACTCGTACCATAGCATACGGCTCGTACCATGAGTTTTATAGGGTTTGAAGCATGAAATTCTAGGAAATTTTTGAAGGGTCCAAACCCAAGATGCTTTAGTCTCCCCACTAGGAATATTCGTCCCCGAATGACGGATAAGGTAGGGGTAACCACACGCAAAGTCATTTCTATTATCAAACATCAATCACACTTTTTTGATGTCTCTACTCATGCCTTTACGAAATGGAAAACACGGATGCAAGAGATGCAACTCTTCCTATAACAAACTCAGAAAATAAAGATGTGTTCAAGAATGCATACCTCTTGAACTAATATCAGGAGAAAAAAGTAAGAGCGGATACTTGGAATTCATGTCCTTCTCTGCTTCCTATGTGGTGTCTTCCACCTTGTAGTTCTTCCATAGAACCATAACCAAAGACACATCTTTGGTCCACAGCCAACAAACCTGCCTATCTCATATCTCAACCAGGACCTCTTCATAAGACAGAGAATTCGAGATATCCAACCCCTCCAATGAAACAGTCGAAGATGAATCACCAACGCACTTCTTCAACATACAAACATGGAGTACCTGATGAACCAAACTTGAGCTAGCTATCAACTCTAACTCATACGCAACATTGCTCACTCTCTGCAAAATTTCAAAAGGGCTAATGTACTGAGGACAGAGCTTTTCCTTTTTTCCGAACCTCGCTACTCCCTTCATATGAGACATCTTAAGGAAAACCTTATCCCCAACTGCAAAATCCAAGTATCTATGCCTAACATCTGCACAGGACTTTTGACTACTCTGGGCAGCCTTGAGACTATCCCGAATCACCTTCACCTTTTCCATAGCTTGAAGAAACAAATCCGAACAAAACAAATCAGCCTCACCGAGCTCAAACCAACAAATAGGAGATCAACCCTTCCTACTATAAAACGCCTCAAAAGAAGCCATACTAATAATATTATGATAGCTATTGGTTAGAAAACTCTACCAAAGGTAGATGTTCCACCCAACAGCCACCATAATCAGTAACACAAGCTCGATGCATATCTTTCAATGTCTGAATATTTTTCTCCGCCTGCCCATCTGATGGTGGATGAAAAGCGGTACTCAGACTCACCTTACTCCCAAAATCTTTCTTAAAACACTACTAGAAGTGGACCTTAAATGTGTACCACAATTGAAAATAACTAAAATAGGCACCCCATGCACTTTTATAATCTCTTAAAGATAAAGCTTAACATAATGATCCACTGAAAAGTTAGTTGTACAGGCAAGACATGCACAAACTTTGTCATCCTATCGATGATGACACAAATTGAATCAAATTAGTTCCAAGATCAAGAAAGACCGATAACAAAAACTATATTGATCTCCTCCCACTTTCATTTAGGCAACTCAATTTCTTGATACAGCCCATCAGGCCTCATGTGCTCAACTTTAACTTGTTGACACACTATGCATTTGGACACAAAATTAACCACATCCCGCTTCATGCCACTCCACCAATAGATCTTGAGATCATGGTCCATCTTAGTATAACCAGGATGAGTGGCATAGTGCGATGCGTGCATCTCATACAAGATCCTTTGTCGTAAACCATCTATAGCAGGAACAAACAACCTCTCTTGGTACTTCAAAGTACCATCGCTGCTAATCTCAAAATCTACCACCTTTTGTCCACTAACGCTACCCATTATTTTCATAAAGGTAGAATCCAACACTTGTTTCTCCTTAATCTCCGCACTAAGAGATGATCTAACCACTTCTTGCACCATCACACCACCATCCTTGGAGTCCAAGAGACGAAACCCATGATTTGCCAATAAGGGAATATCCTTCACAAATTCTCGCTTATCTTTTTTTTACATGAGCTAAACTACCCATGGACAACCTTCTAAGAGCATCAGTAACCACGTTAGCTTTTCCTGGGTTGTAGTGAAGACTCATATCATAGTCCTTGAGAAGCTCAAGTCATCTCCTCTACCTGAGATTAGGCTTTTTCTGCAAGAATACATATTGCAAACTCTTGTGATTAGAAAAGATATCCATATGAACACCATATAATAATGCTGCAATATTTTCAAAGCAAACATAACAGCCAACAATTCCAAATCATGAGTAGGATTGTTCCACTCATGCAACTTCAACTGCCTTAAATCATAGGCTATCATCTTCCCATGCTACATCAACACACAACCAAAACCAACCCAAGATGAATCACAATAAACCACGTACTCATCATTACCTTCCGACAAGGTCAGAACTTGAGCCAAAGTCAATTTTTCCTTTAACTTCTCAAAACTCCCCTCACACGCATCCGACAAAGAAAACTAAACCTTCTTCTGAGTTAACTTAGTCAAAGGAGCCTCTATAGATGAAAAACACTCCAAAAATTGCCTATAATACCCAGCTAAACCCAAGAAGCTCCGAATATCAGATGGATTCATAGGTCAAGGCCACTTCTTCACCACAACCACCTTCGGTGAATCCACCATGATCCCTTTACTAGAAATGATATGACCTAAGAAAGTCATTGCATTAAACTAAAAATCACACTTAGAGAACTTAGCATACAACCGTTGTTCCTTTAAGGTCTGCAACACCATACAAAGGTGATTAGTATAATCCACCTCTGTTTGAATATACCACAATATCATCAATAAACACAATGACAAAGAGGTCCAAATACTGCCAAAACACGTTATTTATCAAATCCATAAATGTTTTCAAGGCATTTGTCAATCCAAATGACATCACTGAAAACTTATAATGCCCACACTGAGTGCGAAAAACCTTCTTAAGGATATCCGCCTCCCTAATCTTCAACTAATGGTACCCAAACCAAAGATCTATAATGGAAAAGAACTTGGAACCTTCCAAGTGGTCAAATAGATCATCTATCCGAGGAAGAGGATATTTGTTCTTGATTGTTACCTTATTCAACTACCTATAGTCGATACACGTGCGAAGAGAACCTTCCTTCTTACGCATGAACAACATTGGTGCACCCCATGGAGAAATGCTAGGGGGAATAAACCCTTTGTCTAGAAGATCCTTAATTTTATCCTTGGGTTCCCTCCACTCAACCGGAGCCATTCTATATGGTGGAATAGAAATTGGACGAGTGTCCAAAAGCAAATTAATACTAAACTCTAGTTACCTATTAGGAGGAACACTTGGAATATCATCTGAAAACACCTCTGGAAACTTATTAACTATCAGAACTGACTATAACATGGACCTTCTGAGTTAGAATCTTTAACGTGGACCAAGTGATAAATACAAAACTTAGAGATTAACCTCGAAGCTCTAAGATAAGAAATAAAATTCCCCCGTAGTTCTAAGTAACAACCTTCCTATTTTATTTTCGGCTCACCAAGAAACCTAAAGATGACCCTATGAGTTCTACAGTCCTAATTTACATAATAAGAATACAACCAATCCATGACAAAGATTACATTAAAATCTACTATTCCCAACTCAAATTGATCCACTAAAGTTTGTCTACCACTCAGAGATACCATACATCCAATGTACACCTATTCAGCAATGACCAAAATTCCTACCGGATTAGAAATAGAAAAAGGATCCAAAATAATCTTTGGATAAAAACCAAAAGACATAGCTATATAAGGAGTCACATAGAAAAGGGTAGAACCCAGATCAAGGAAATAATATACGTCATAAGAGAAAAGCTATGACATACCTGTAACAACATCAAGCGGTGCCTTAGATTCCTGACGGGACGCCAAAGTATACAACCTATTTCGACCAGCACTGGAACCAGGAGCTGTAACAGAAGTAGATGCCACACCACTGGGAGTAGGAACAGATGATGAAACCACCAGAATCTTACTCTCCCCGATAGAAACCTTGTTAGATGGACAATCTCTGAGTCGATGGCCTACTTAGCCCCACTTGAAGAACTTATCCCTTCCCTCCTCATAGAATCCCTAATGAAGACGACTGCAAAACTAACAAGAAGGACACAAAGAAATAGATTTACCTCCTTTTGCTTGAGCTTAGGCTCCTTACGCCTAAGAATTATTACCACCATGATGACGCCTGTCGCCCGATTGCTAGGGTAAGAGGAATTGGTAGTAGAGAAGGAACCATAACTCCCCCACTTCTTTTTCTACCACTTCTCACCATCTCAACCACCCTGAGACTAGGCACCTCTCTGATAAAAATACCTACCCAACTTACCTTTCCTGTCTCAATATTCTTCTTGCCTTCTCTTCTTATCCTCAACCTAATGCATATGACTAGTCAGCCTCAACATAACCATATCCTTCATGAGCAAAATAGTCTTGCTCTCAAGAATCAGATCTCTGTTTAGCCCAGAATTAGACTTTCTCATTCTTGACATCATATCAGCTACCAAATCAGGAGCATACGTCGACACTTGATGGAACTTCAAAGCATACTCCTTCAGAGACATTCTCTATTTCCTATGGTTCAGAAACTCCTCTATATTAGCTTCCCTTAACTCTTAAGGAAAGAACTGATCCATAAAGGCATTAGAAAAAGGCCTCCCATAAGCCATCCTCTTCTACATCACCCTTATCTCTATCCCACTCCTCATACCATAGATAAGCAATCTCTTTGAGCTGATAAGCTACAAAGTTTACTCCTTCTACATTAGTAGCGCTTATTAACCAAAAGATTTTCTCCATCTAATGAAGAAATCCATGTGGGTGTTCCCCCATCTTCACTCCTATAAATGTCGAAGGACACATCTTCATAACTTTCTAAGCCTAGTAACCTTAGCAAACACATCACTAGCCATATCCCACTCGGCCTGAGTAGCAACCAGTTAAGCAATAGTATGCATAGATTGACAAAACTACGTATTTGTCATGTTGCCTTGAGGGACCTGAGTAGTAGTAGGAGAAATAGGAGGAACTCCTGTATAATCAGGAATAAGACCGTGAGATCGAAGAAGAACCCCAAGAGTAGAACGTGCTTCCTCAACATCACTTCTAAATGGGGTAAAGGAATTTTCTTGTGTTCTATATCTCGGAGAAATGATCTGAAAGATGAATAAAAATTGATTAGAGGAGATTGTAGGACTAAAAAGTCAAACTTGAATAAAGAATACCAAGAGAGTGAAATATTCCTAAATGTTTTATAGTCTCTCCCTTATGAGTGTGGTGCACTACACACCCCAAAAGGAGACTCTACTCAACACTGCTTTATGGACTCTTAATCGATCATAAACCTAGCTCTAATACCAACTTGACGCAGCCCAACTCTGGGCTTTGTCATAATGGGTATACCAAGTCCAACTAGGACTGAGGACCGCCCCCTTAACCCAACATAACCACTGTATATAACCTAGAATTAGCTATGTTTTGAGCATATAACAAGATTGCATAATATTATCATAAGCACTCTGTGATAGGGTCACAATCATGACAGACTCAATCTAGTCTAACTATACAAAACCAACCATCCATTCCATACCAAACCATTTAGAAAATACCAATTATTATATGACAATCATACCCAAAATGTAATACGATGGAACAATGAGAAATTACGTCTGATGATACCAGCCTCCTATCTTATTATAATTCTAAGGCCCACACTAGTACCGATCTCACCCATACCAACCACTAGAAGTACCATAAATCCTTTATCCAAAAGAATATAAATATTCAATTGGGATATGCCCTCAACCATGGCCAAAACCAATATCCGAAAAGAGAAGAAAATATCTAAGAATGTCCAATATTAAATGATGCCTTTCAAAAGGATAGAAGATCACAACTTGAGTCCCATAAGCTATCCCCAAATCAAGTACTATGAATGAGGATTCAAATGGCCAGTTCCTATATAGCGTGGGTGTAAATCTGCCAGTAGATTGGTTAGTGGGTGAGCGCCAACATGAAACTCGAGATAAGGATAAAGTAATGCCAGTTATCAAATCCAAGTGAAAAGCATCAAATGCAAACAACTATACATATATATACAAGTGCTAGGAAAAGGGATCAGGTTTAACATGCCATTTAAAACCTTTACCTAGGTTGTGCAACTTAGACGTCCTACTATCCATGGGCCATATGGGTTCATCTCCCCCTGCTGAAAGGGTCCTAGTACATGTTATAGAACAACCAGGAAATTTCCTCAGGATGACTAGTATATTTCTTCAATATAAATATGATACTCGTACGTGGCCATCAAAAACCCCTCATATTGGCAAATATGAGTTTCAGGTTTTGATCCCTCGGGACCACCACCATCCATAGCGTAGCTTACACTTCCTGATGTTGATGCGTAATTAAGACTATTAAAAAATAATCCAATTATATAATTATTAACCAAGGCTATTCAATAAACCAATGGTATCATCATACCATTATACTTGCAAGCATTATCTATAGCCAAACCATTTAGATTAAGGGGACATTCAAGTGCCCTATCATTAGCCCTATTAAACTTCTTAGTAGACAACCATGTTCTCCACAAGCATAACCAAGTATCCTTAAGCCTTTGTAAACCACTTAAAAACATCTAAGGTTTCATGCATAAATCGAAAACAAGCAAGAGTTCCATTACAATAAGCCAATTCAATGAACATATCTTTATAAGCATTTTATTAAACACCATGGGGGAATAATATAACCCAAACCAAATTCTATTACCTTTAAACCATTACCATGTAATTCAATTGTCCAAAACCGCCTTTAATGCATAGAAAACATAACTAAAACCATAGGAAATTATAACCAAGCATTTAATATCAAAACCCCCAAATCAATAGTTGAAATTCATAATCAAGTAAGAGAAAAAACATGAAATCAACCATGTAATCATACATTTAATTGAAATTACAATTAGGGAACAGAATCATGCCTTAAACCAAGAAGATTGATGTAAAAAATTAACCAAGACAAGCCCCAAAGTAATCCCTTAGTTGAAACCCTAGATCTTTGTCTTAAAAGATCTTAAGTGAATTATGATATATTTAGGAAGATTTTCTAAGTGATTAAGAATAAAATAAAAGTGTAAATAACCTCCTAAGTGCATTAAAAGTCATGGGTCCTTATTAAGGTATGTATGGAAAAGTCAAGAATACCCCTACTTAAATCTCATAAGAACCTAACACAGGTTCATGACTGACCCTCCTACAAGTCGTAAACTCCCATACATTTGATACCCACCCGATCGTAACCAAGCCTTAACCATGGATCAGATACTATTCAGTATATAACTCATCTACCCGAGTCGTAACATCAGCATACGATTTGTACCCATGATCTGTATCCCTGGCAGAATGCAACACCAGGAGGATCAAACATTATCCACCTTATGAGTTACCTATACGACTCGTACCCAACCATACGACACTTATTCCTAAGTCATATCTATTCTAGTGGCAAAAACTATCCCACCAACTAATTCTAGACAGCTTACGATAGGTCTTCACCACTCGTACCCAACATACAACTCATACCATGAGTTGGATTGGGTCCAAAGAATGGGATTCTAAGAAATTTTCTATAGGTCCCAACCCAGGATGCTTCAGTAAATAGGGGAGATCCAATTGTCCTTTGACCTCTCCACAAATGTCAAGCTGACAAGTCTAACCAAAAAGTAGTGTAATCCATACTATAGATCTCAACTAGGCCTAAGTTACAGAGCCTATCCATAAAAGTAATCAAGAACTAATATGCATCCTCACTCAGTGCACTAAAAAAACTATGTAGAGTCAATCTCAAGAATATACCGAACATACTTTTATCCTCGATAGACATAGTAGGCTGGGTAACTACTGGTTGAGAAACTACTAACGTGGGATGGACCTCAACTCTGGAAACCATAGGTACGAGTTGTGTACCCTCCTCGTGCCAGATTGTGCACTATCAGATGGTGCACCTCAAACCAATCCCAATAGCTAAACCAAAAAGTCCCTGAGCACTAAACAAGTGATAAATCCAAGTGGAGCTTGGGGTAGTCCTTGGCCCATCGATGGTTGGGGTGGAAGAATCTTTGGCTCAGGAGTAGAAATATTGTCTAGTAAAGGTCCCTTATCCTGACCCTTAGTTGGGAACACATCGCTAGGTTATCTATGACATCTAAGTCATCCACAAATAGTTATAAGATTATTAGGCTCGATCTCGAGACCCTCGTCTGGTGTAGCATTAGCACACGTCCTAGCCAACTGTAAAAAGAATGAAACTAAAGGAATGCTTTAGAAACCAACTTAGACTCACAGAACAAAATGAGTGAATAAAGTGAAATACTGTTAAGAATATCCTACATCCTTCCAAAGATAATTAATAAATGTCATTGTTTTGATCTGTAGGACACTAACTGACACTTGCTCTTATATAAAAAATACCACTAAAACCTATGATTTGATACCAATTTTTCATAACCCAACTTAGGAGTCCTGATGGAACCTACTTTATGTAATACCCCACTTTTGGACGTCCTTGTGCATCATACAACCAACTTCCTTGAATCGTACATGCAATATGTGAGATGTATATTGTAGTCGTATCTAAGATAGTATGGTACGATGGATATTATTTTGTAGATAGAATTTGAGCCTTAGAGTTATAAGATTACCTTACGAGTAGTATGAAGGAATTCATAAGTTTATCAATATAGGATCACTAAGCTTCTATCCAAGATACTAGTAGGGGCTACAAATCGTATAGAGATGATACTAGTCATATGTTACCACTCACCTAATAATTAGTGTATACCATTATTGATTCTACCAATATTAAGAAAAGATCGAATTATTCATACCCTCCCTATACAAGTAGTATCTTTGACTCGTAAAGACTGACAAGCAATTTTTGTAAAATTTAGTTGAAGGGCATTTTGGTCTTTTCCCCTTTAATAACCCCTAACCCACGACCTATAACCCTATAAGATGCATTATTTCCCTATAATACACAATCAAATAACAACACTTTCCTCCTCTCATCTTCAAGGATATCAATATTTTGGTTCCTCTATGCAAATTCATCTTTTAAGTCCTAACATTCAAGCTCTCTTCACAAGTCAAGAAACATCAGGTATGTAGGGTTTATGAATAAAGTTACCCTTTAATCCTTGTGCCCAAAGTTCATGATTTTAAGATTAAATTTACTTTTTAAAATTAGGGTGCATACCCAAATAGCCATATTTTTTAAGTATGATACTACCATGTGATTGAAAGCTTTAAATGCATCAAGGTTTACATATACTCATATTTTGAGCATTATGATTTGAATTTCATTACCTTGAGTAGATATTATTGAAAGATTTAAATGTTATTATTGACCATGATATTTATTTATGAAAGCCTATGAAATAAAGCATGAGTTCCATGTCCCAAGTACAAACATTAAGTTTAGAAGGAAGTTTAAGCATTTGAAACTTTATTCATATAAAATATAGCATGGTACAAAAAAGATTGATCTTTTTATATAAAGATAAGATATGAAATCCATAACTATTTATCTTGATTATGATTTAAAAAATAGAGAAGCAAAATTGATTTTCACTCTATAAACCCTTATGTTATTTTAAGGTGGATTTCTTAATGTATAAGCATATAAGTATTCTGGGGTTAGTATTTAACACCGAGAAGGAAGTGTGGATGAGCGTATCCTAAATTTCTAGAAACTATGAGCCACTATAGGTTAATCTTTTTCCAATATGGATGAAGTTTAGAATCACTTAAGTTAAGGTTTTATTCGTGTGGCAAGGATAAAACTGCTCCCCCAATATGGGTAAGACATTGGACTCCATGGTAGCTCATATGGTTTATGTAGGTTAGAAGAATACCCCAAAAGAAAGAATGAAAAGTAAATCTTTTAGAAACTAAGAGTCATGGCTCACAAAGTTTATCATTAAGCTTCATCATTTGTGTTTATGATCTTGTAGTCTTTTGTCTTATATGAAAGTTAACTTATATATTTAGCTATAATTTTACTTATTCATTAATCCCTATATACTTAGTACATTCCAGAGGTATTGACCTACATATATGTCTATGAGTTACATTGTCTTATAATGTAGGTTCAGGTGCTCATTTCTAGTAGCATGATTGACTGCAGGCATCATCACCTACATTCAAATTTTTGGTGAGTCCTCATAGTTCGAGGACCCAATTTATCAGATTTCTATTTTTTGATGATAGTGTTTTAGTTATTTAATTTTCATTTATGTTTAGGTCAGCTAGGGTTTATCCTAGTGGCCCTTTGACATTAGTAGAGTCTTGTCAGACTGATTATGTTTCCATTTAAAAGAATTTATTTAAAGATTTCCAAGATTGAGACTTTTATTATGATATAAGATTGCCTGCCTTCAAGTTTCTATATATGTGAGTTCAATTATTATGTTATTTTCAAGATAAATAGATATCATGTGTTAGCTTAGGGCTATTCATATTCTTAAGCACCATGTGACATCTAAGGGGGTACTTTGAGCCATTATAAACTTTGTATTAGAGCCTAAAGTTTAAAGAGTCCTAGGAAGTTGGAAAAATCATGTTACTTAGAGTCTTGATCATGGATGTGAAGTTTGCCATATTTATGAGCAGGAGGCTATGGAACGAGATCTGAATCATCATTTCTTTCATGGTCTATCATACTTATAGTTGTCTCCATATACCTTAAATTGTGCTTTTATGTGACAGAATATACCTCTTGCTGAGCCAATGCAAGCAAAAATAATGATTAACCACCCCCACACGCTAACCCTCTAAATAAGAATGTGTCTCATGTTGAATTTCTAGTGTCTTTCAAGTATTAGCCTAATCTGTTAATGCCAATATTTAAGGAAACCAACAGGCAGAAATCCTATTTAGTAAAATGGTAATTTTGTTGCAACCAGGATTCAGGACTTTATGAGAATGAATCCACCTGAGTTCTTTGGGTCAAAGATAGATGAGGATCCTCAACTCTTTATTAATGAGATGAGAAGGATTACTCAGATTATACATGCCACTGAAGTGAAGAATGTCGAATTAGCCTCTTATCGGCTGAAAGATGTTGCTTATGATTAGGTTGTTATGTAGAAAAAAAGTAGGGGTGGAAATGCAACCCTTATAAGTTGGCAAGTACTACAAAATACTTTTCTAGATCAATTCTTTCTGCATAAGAAAAGGGGGGCTAAGGTAGAGGAGTTCATGAACCTGAGGCAAGCCTCTATGATAGTGAAAAAGTACTTCCTTAATTTTACTCAGTTGTCTAATTATGCTCCCGAGTTGCTATCGAACCTTAGAGCTCGTATGAGTAGTTTTGTTACAAGGGTATCTAATTTGGTGTTCAATGAGTGTAGGACTTCTATGTTGATTGGGGATATGGATATTTCTCGATTGATGGATCATGCTTAAAATGTTGAGGAAGAACAATTGAATGAAATAGAGAAGAGAAACAAGAGGGCTAGAATTGGACAATTTGAGTATAGTCTGCCACAGTTTTAAAGGGGAAGTCATTCACTATTTCAGGGTCATTATTCAATGCTTGTTCTATCTTTAGCCACTTCCCCTGCACCCAAAACTCAGAAGGAACTATGGGAAGGACTTTAAATTTTAGGTCTCAGAACAGTGTAGTCAAGAGGCCTAGTTACTCAACATATTCAAAATATTGGAGGACCTATCCTGGTGAGTGTTTGATAGGCAAAAGGGGTTTCTATTGTTTTAGAAAATTAGGCCACAGTATCAAGGAGCATCCATATGCTAAGCAGGGAAGTAGGGATATTTGTATTCAGACTCAGGATACTAATGCACCATCTCAGCCAGGTCGGCCAATTCCTCTAAAGGGCATATCATCAAGTACTGGAGGTAGTCAGTGCCAGAATTAGTTATATGCCTTACCAACCCAACAGGAGTATGAGAGTTCACCAGATGTTATCACATGTATGCTTTGTATCTTTCACCTTGATGTTTATACATTGCTAGACCCAGGATCAAATCACTCTTATATAACTCCATTAGTTGTTGTAGCTTTGGGGTAGGTTCTGAAATTCTCTTCTAGCCTTTCTCAGTTTCTTCCCCAGTGGGTGAGTCAGTTGTTGCTAGATGGGTCTATAGGGAATGTCCTATTACCATCCTCCATAAAATCATACTAGCAGGCCTAATAGAGTTTGAGATGGTGGATTTTGATATTATTCTAGACATGGATTGGATCCATCCATACTATGTATCAGTAGATTATCATACCCGCATGGTAAAGTTTCAGTTACCCAATGAGCCAATTTTTGTGTGGGAGGGTAGTTCTGTGCCTCCCAAAGGTCATTTCATCACTTATCTTAAGGCCAGAAAGTTAATAACAAAAGGGTATATCTATCATTTATTTTGAGTCAAAGATCCTAAGTCTGAAGTTCCGATAGTTTAGAAATTCGGGTAGTAAATGAGTTCCCAAAGGTATTCCCCAAAGATATTCCAGGGGTACCTCTAGATGGATAAATATAATTTGATATTGATCTTCTTTTGGCTACTCAGCCTATTTCTATCCCTCTATATTGTATGGCTCTATCCAAGCATAAAAAGTTAAAGGATTAATAAAATGACCTCTTGGATAAAGTTTTTATCAGACCTAATATTTCTTTGTGGGTTCTTAAGTCCTTTTGATGTAGAAAAAATATGGCACTCTTAGAATATATAGAGATTATAGAGAACTAAACAAGGTTACCATCAGGAACAAGGATCCCATTCCTAGAATTGACTATTTGTTTCATTAGCTTTAGGATGCCTAGTAGTTCTCCAAGATTGACCTTAGGTCAAGATACCATCAATTGAAAGTTAGGGAGTGAGGCATTTTAAAAAATAGCTTACTGAATGATGTATGGCCATTTTGACTTTGTGGTTATGTCATTTGGACTAACAAATGTTCCTACAACCTTTACAGATTTGATGAACAGGGTCTTCAATCAGTACTTAGACATATTTGTCATTGTCCTTATAGATGACATACTGGTGTATTCCATGAGTTAGGAAGAACGTCTAAACTATTTGAGAATAGTGTTTCATACCCTTAAGGACCATTGATTGTATGCTAAGTTTATTCAATGTGAGTTTTGGTTGGAATTTGTTACCTTCTTGGTACATGTCATTTCAGGGCGGGTACTTATGTAGATCCTCAAAAGAATAATGCAGTAAAGCACTAGCCTATACCCATTACTCCATCCGATATAAGGAACTTTTTGGGTTTGGCTAGGTATTATTAAATATTTGTTAAAGGTTTCTCTTCTATAGCCGCATCATTGACTAAGCTGACCCAAAATAAAGTGAAGTTATATGGTCAATAAGTGCGAGAAGAATTTTCAAGAATTGAAGGATAGATTAATGTTAGCACAAGTTTAAGCTCTGCTTGAAGGGTTAGATAGATTCGTTGTGTATTGTGATGCTTCCAGAGTTGGGTTAGGTTGTGTGTTGATGTAGAATGGGAGAGTGATAGCATATGCATTTAGGCAACTTAATGATTACTAAAGGAATTACCCAACTCACAACTTGGAGTTAGCTATTCTGGTTTTTGCCTTGAATATTTTGAGGAACTACCTTTATGGTATACACGTTGACATTTTCACGGGCCATAAGAGCCTTCAATATGTATTTTCTCAAAGGGAGTTAAATCTTCATCAGAGAAGGTGGTTGGAGTTGTTGAAAAATTATGATATAAATGTGCTTTATCATCCGGGCAAGGCTTACGTAGTGGCAGATGCACTAAGTAGGCTATCTATAGGTAGTGTGCCACATGTGAAAGAGAAAAGACAGGAGTTGGCTAAAGAAGTCAATAGGTTATCTTATTTGGCAATATGCTTACTCGACACTGATGATGGGGAAGTAGTAGTTTAGAACAATGTGGAATCATTTTTTGCAGTCGAAGTAAGGAGAAACAGTGAAATAACCCCATACTCAATAAAATATTGGAATCAGCTCAGCAGTAAAAGGTTGAGGTTTTCTCCCAAGGGGGGGATGGTGTACTATTCTATCAAGGTAGACTTTTGTTTCGAATGTAGATGGGTTGAGGGAAAGGACACTAGCTGAGGCTCATGCTTTGGGGTATTCCATTCGTTCGAATTCTCTTAAGAAGTATTGCAACATACGAGAGATTTATTGGTGGAATGGTATCAAGAGTGACATAGTCGAGTATATAGCCAAGTGTCCCAATTATCAGCAAGTTAAGGTTGAACACCAAAGACCGGCTGGTATGTTGTAAGAGATTAGTATCCCTACTTAGAAGTGGGAGGTAGTGAATATGGATTTTTTGACAAGGTTGTCTCGTACAAGACTTCAACATGATTTGATTTATGTCATAATATATAGAATGACTAAATCAGCCTACTTTTTACCTGTAAAAACTTCAGATACTATGTAGGATTATTTCAGAATATATATCCATGAGTTAGTAATACTTTACGGGATACCCTTGTCCATCAATTCAGGAAGAGGCACGCAGTTTACTTCATAGTTTTAGTAGTTTTTTTATAAGGGCCTTGGTACAATGGTTAAGCTTAGTACTGCATCTCATCCACAGACTGATGATAAAGCTGAACACATAATTCAAACATTAGAAGACATGCTAAGGGAATCTATTTTAGACTTTAAAGGAAGTTGGGAGGACCATTTACCTTTGATTGAGTTTTTTATAACAAAAGATACCATTCTAGCATTCAGATGGATACATTTGAAGTGTTACATGCGCGTAGGTGCATATTACTATTGGATGGTTTGAGGTCTGTGAATTGTCTTTGATTGGGCTTGACTATGTTCTTAAATCTATGGAAAATTTTCAGTTGATTGGTGGGAGACTGAGAACTTCTAAGAACCGTTAGAAATCGTGTGTTAGTGTAAGAAGGAGAGAGCTCAAGTTGTAGGTGGGCGATTGGGTATTCTTGAAGGTGTCGCCTATGAATGAAATTTTGAGATTCGGAAAAAAGGTAAAGTTGAGTCCCTGATTTAATGGTCCATATGAGATACTACAACTCATAGGAGAGGTTGTTAATGAATTGAACTCCCTTGGAGTTAACTGCAGTTCACCCAATGTTCTATGTTTCAATGCTTAATAAGTGTAGTAGGAATAAGGCCTTAGTAGTTCCCCTAGATATTATCAAGGTTAAAGATAACTTAATGTATGAAGAGATTTTTGTAGAGATATTTGATAGGTAGATCCGAAGGTTAAGGAATAAGGAAGTAGCATCGGTAAAGTTCTTTGGAGAAACCAATTAGTTGAAGGTGCCACTTGGGAAGCTAAAGCTTATATGATGACAAAGTATCCTTATGTCATTTCTCACAATTCTGTTCCTAGCTAAGGTAAAGTGTTATTTCAAGCAAATTCCCTCTCCTTAAGTCTATCTAAGTGTTTCTATGTCATATAATATGTTGAAAGAAACAAAATCCTTATAGGAGTGGTAATCTTGGTTGTTGATTCGATGTGGAGCTGTTGATCCTTTTTCAAAATTCAAATCCTAAGTGAATCAAATTCAAGGACAAATGTTTCCAAGAGGGAGATATTGTAATACCCGGTTTTTGGAAGGCTCTGTGCATCATACGACCCACTCTCTTGAGTTGTACATACAATGTATGAGAAGTATATTATAGTCGTATCCAAGATAATGTGGTATGGTGGACATTCTATTGTAGGTATGACTTGATCCTTAGAGTCGTAAGATCACCATACGAGTAGTATGAAGGAAGTCATAAGTTCATCAGTGTAGGCTCCCTAAGATTTTGTCCATGATACGAGTAGGGGCTACAAGTCATATGGAGATAATGCTAGTTGTATGTTACCACTCGTATGATGATCAGTAAATACCATCCTTCATTCTACCAAGCTTATGAGAGGATGGACTAGGTAGTACCCTCACCATAAGAGTAGTATGTTTGACTAGTAAAGACTGATGAGCAATTTCTGTAAAGTTTAGTTAAAGGGCTTTTTGGTCTTTTCCCTTTTATAACCCATGATTTAGAACCCTCTAAGAGGAGTTATTTCCATTTATTACCCATTAAATAACAACACTTTTCTTCTCCCATCTTCAAGAACATCAAGATTAGGGTTCATATCCCAAAATTTATCTTTCAAGTTCCAATGTTCAAGCACTCTTCACATGTCAAGAAACTTCAGGTATGTGTGGTTTATGAACAACATTATTATTTCATCCTTGTGATGAAATTTCATGATTTTAAGATTAAATTTACTAGTTTTAAATTAGGGTTCATACCCAAATAGCCATATTCTTGATATATGACACTACCATGTGATTGAAAGATTTAAGTGCATCAAGGTTTGCATATATTCATGTTTTTACTTGCAAGATTTGTATTATTATTTGAATTTCATTACCTTGACTGGATATTGCTTAAAGATTTAAAGATGATTATTGAGCATGTTGTTTATTTGTGAAATCCTATAAAATAAAGCATGAGTTCCAAGTCCCAAGTACAAGCATTAAGTTTACAAGGAAGTTTAAGCTTATGTAACTTCGTTCATATACAATATATCATAATTCAAGAAATATTGATATTTTGATCTAAAAATAAGATATGAAATCAACAACTATTCATCTTGATTATGAGTTAAAGAAAAGAGAATCATAACTGGTTTTCAATCTATAAATCCTTATGCTATTTTAAGGTGTATTTCTTAAAGTATGAGCATATAAGTTTTCTAAGGGTAGTATTTAGTACTGAGAAGAGAATGCGGATAAGTGTATCCTGAATTCCTAGAAACTACGAGCCACCATAGGTTAAGTATTTTTCACAATATGGCTGAAATTTAGTGATCACTTAAGTTAAGGTTCTATTCTGATTGCAAGGATAGAATCGCTATCCCCATAATGGATAAGACGTTGGACTCTATGGTACCTCACATGGTTTGTGTCAGTTAGAAGAATCCCCCATAAGAAAGAATGAAAACCAAAGCTTTTAGAAACTAAGTGTCATTAATCACAAAGTTTATCCTTGCTTCATTATTTGCGTTTATGATCGTGAAGTCTTTTGTCTTATTCAGATTCAAGGTGAGCCATTTACTCTAGCATGCATTATTTGAAAGATTACTTATATATTCAGTTATTATTTTCCTTATGTATTCACTCCTACATACTCAGTACATTCTATTGGTACTGGCCCACATATGTCTATCTACTATATTGTCTTATAATGTAGGTTTGGGGGCTCGTTTCTACCAACACAATTGACTGCAGGAATAATCGCCTACATCCCGACTTTTGGTGAGTCCTCATAGTTCGAAAGCCCAGTTTATTAGATTTCTATTCATTGATGATAGTGTTTTAGTTATTTGATTTTTGTTTATGTTTGCGTCAGTTGGGGTCTGTCCCAATGGCCGTCTAGACATTAGTAGAGGCTTGTAAGAGTGGTTATGTTTCCAGTTCAAAGTATTTGTTTAAAGATTTCAATGATCAAGACTTTTATTAAGATATGGGATCATTTACCTTCATATTTATATATATGTGACTTCACTTCTCAGTGAGTTACAAGCTAAATAGATTTAATGGGTTAGCTTAGGGATGCTTGTAGTTTTAAGCACCATGTGACATCCAGGGGGTACTTCTGTGGCATTACACTTTATCCTTCTAATAGGTAAGTCGGATCGCAGCCCGAAGCTACAAAAAATAGGCTAACTTTGTGAAAAATGACCCAAAAGACAGAAATTGACAGTGAAAGACCTAGATAGCAATAATACAATCATAATTGTCTGATATATATATATATATATATATATATACACACACACACACACAACAACCATCCTAAGACTCAGTAATATTGGCATAAGAGCTTCTATAAATGAACTCTGAGTACTAAATAGTCAAATACAATTTGTCTAGATATGAATGACTAGACATTAATAAATAGAAGGAAAAAGGGTACTCAAACTCCAAGAGCTCACCCAATCTCTGAAATCTACCCTGCACGAGTGTCGAATTAGCGGGTGCAACTAGTACTTGGATCTGTACCAAAAGGATAAAAAAGTGTAGTATGAGTACCAAGAACATGGGTACTTAGAAAACATCATCGGCTGACTGAGCTAAATTGTGATATAAATACGATATGATACAAGATAAAATTAGCTAAGTCAAGTAAAAAGGGCCAACCTAGAAATAAGCTCCAACACCGTTGTATATAAATAATAAAAAACATATGAAATGGTAGCTTAAAGATCATACAACAATAACCAAAAGATTTGCGCCCAAAAGACAATAAGTGCAAAAAAGTAAATAACCCAACACAATCCCCCATAAACCTGGAAAACACAATCACGAATACTAAGAAATTGAATAACCATAAATTACCAAATTATCATGCCATATCCAAGAACCCATCCGGACATTATCATACCATACATAATTCCAGTACCTAACTTGAATCAAACCTCAATAGTATTATCATCTATATCATTATTTGTTGGGCTTGAATCAAAACTCATATAATCAAGATCATCATTAAATATCAAACTAGAACCAAAACTCAGATTATCAAGATCATCATAGACTACCAAACTAAAATCGAATCTTTTATTTATAAACTGTATAAATGAACCATATCAACAAGCTATGATGATAAACTACTTAAATAAACTATACAAAAAAACTATAACTATAGATCATCCCTTTTACTCATATCTATACACCAGACCAAGAATCATAACCATAAGTCATATCGGTACCCACACCTATAAAATATACCAATACCATATTTTTTAAGTCATGCGAATAACCATACCCATTTGCCATGCCAGTAGTCATATTCATAAGTTAAGCCATTAATAATATCTATAAGCCATTAATCATATCCATAAACCAGTACTTACACTATAAGCCATTAATTATATCAATAAGCCATTAATCATATCCATAAGCCATTAATTATATCTATAATCCATTAATTATATCTATAACTCATTAATCATATCTATAAGGCATTATTCATATCTATAAGCCATTATAATTGTATCTAACAGTCTTGAATCTAAAGAACTATCTGAGTTCTTTTATTGAGACTGGTACTGAAACTGTGGGAGGTAGTATTTAACCGACATGCCCCTAATATGCCATTATGGCTGAGTTGGGGTCCAATCTATTACCCCAATTTGAAGGGTGTCAGTACCGCGGCACTGGTATGGACAAACTGTAGATGACCCTTATCTGATAGTGTCCCCAAAAGAGAATGGTGGGGCCTTTATCTTAAAATGCTTATCCACCTCATCAACCCTAATCGGATAGTGTCTATGTCTCAATCTATGCTGGCTAAATAGTTCTAGAACTCAACGATGACTTTTAAGGACCACACCCGCATCTGATAGTGTATGTCCTCATCCTTGGGTTCACTCGGTGCTAATTCCTACTCCCATCTGAATGGACACTAAACATGATTTAATAAACTGAACATGAGCTGAGTTACTAAGTTTTGTTGACTAATGGAATACTACTAATATCTGACAACTGACTGAGTCATGAGATCATGGAGATTTTTCCTGAGTCATAAGACTATCTGAAGTATAAGAATTCATAGCTTGACTGAGAGTATCGTGAAAACATGACATAGCGCAAGGGACACAGCTAATGTTTTGGGTACAAGTACCCCCAGGACTCGAGGGAAGGAAACTAACAAAGTATGACTTACTTGAATACATAATAATCATCATAATACATATACTGAAGCATTTCATCAAACATGTAATAGGCATAAGCTTGTACGTATACAGGGATTTCATGATATCATGCTAATTAGATACTTTCCGTTCATCGAGGCATTCAATCAAACACATAGTAGTCATAAAATGTGTAAACAACATCATACAACAATTAACTATCGTGATTCAATTCCAATTTAATCATTCAAGGGTTTAGTCCTAGGGTTTCATGAATCTATACCGTTACAAATCAACCCATATGGAATTTAATACTCATTTATGGAATACAATTTAATTACTCATTATCAACATGAACAAAAGTAGCCTAATCATGAACTTCATAAGAATATCCATAACTTGAATTTAGAAAAGGGATTCTTGGGCTTGATGGACAAAAAGAGTCCATGAATGGACACTATGCATACCTTAGTTCGTGATTTTGTGAATATTGATGGTGAAACCTTCTTGAGTTTAAATCTCCAATAGAAACCCTAGCTTGTTATTGAGAGAAACTTGAGAGAAAATAGTATATTTTAGGTGAATAATAGCTAAATCACGTGTTATTAGGTTTAAGTAGGGGTAGAAAATTGACCGTTTTAACCCTGGATGCGTTATTTAATTTCAGTAAAATTATCCCGAACTGAGCCCCTGGTGCAACACAGCATTATCATGCCATGTCATTGGAAATTTAAAATTGGGAAATTGAGTGATGGCACAACGCAGATCCATCGCATTTCCCCTTCTTTTGTGACCTAAAACTTTGGCGCGACGTGGGGGAAATCGCGCTAAGACACTGGAAAAAGGACAATTCTGAATTTGAGTGCTGGTACGATACACCATAATCTTGAACACCTACTGGAAATTTCAAAATTCCATTTCCTCTTGCGGCGCGGCATGCCACTAACTAATAAGGTGTTGTTTTACGATGGAACTTGAAATAGTTAAAACTTCTTACCCGGCTATCAAATTTAAGCGAATCATATATCAATGGAAAACTTATTGAATTTTCCACATGACAAAAAGTGAAAATTTTGATTATCCCTCGTGGAATAATTATCCTTCACTTTAGAAGCTAATACTAGGCATTCTTGGGATGAAATTTGCTAGAAATCTTCAGGGTATTACAATATCTCCCCCTTGAGAACATTCATCCTCGAATAAGACTGACTGAGAGGGGAAACAATAAGCTGAACATGAACTAAACATAAATAACTGGAACATGATCTCATGACTGACAGGCTGAACATAACATACTGAACATACATATCTGATGCATGTGTAACTGATTCATGAATGCATGACTGAATGTTTCGAGGAACTAAGTTTCTCAAATTGAGAATGCATTTCAAATGCATAATTATATAGCCGAGCTGATACATGAATGCATGAATGAATATGCAATGGTACTTGATACCAATTTTATACTGGAAACATGAAAATGAAACTGAATACTAAGTTCGTGATGAACACTGATCATGAAACAGAGTAAGCTTAAGGAGAACTGTTACCTTGAGCTTGATCTAAGTTGGCAGAGAATAGATGAGGATACTTGGTATGCATGTCTACTTCTGTTTCCCAAGTAGCTCCCTCGATGGACTGATTTTGCCAAAGAACTTTAATTAGAGGGACTTCTTTGCTCCTCAATCTATGAGTCTAATAGTCTAAGATTTCGACTGGAATCTCTTTATAAGAGAAACTGTTCTGAACATCAATGCTCTGAATAAGGATTACGACTAGTGGATAACCTATACACTTCTTGAGCAAAGAGACATGGAAGATTGGAAGAACTGAGGCTAGATCTGAAGGCAATTCTAGCTCATAAGCTACCTTGTCGAAACGATTGAGAATCTTGAAGGGACCAATATATCGGGGAATGAGATTTTCCTTCTTGCCAAATCTCTTCACTCCCTTTATGGGAGAGATATTTATATAGACATGATCACCAACCTCAAACTCGAGATCTTTTCTATGAACATCTGCATAAGACTTTGTCGGCTCTGAGCAGCCCAGAGTTTTTTTATGATTAACTAGACTTTTTCTAAGGCATCGAATACTAAGTCAGGACCTATGACTGAGGCCTCACTAACTTAAAACCAACCAATTGGAGATCTATATCTCCAACCATAGCGAGCTTTGAATGGATCCATATGATACTGGAATGATAGTTGTTGTTGTATGCAAACTCAATCAAAGGCAAGTGGTCATCCCAACTTCCCTTGATGTCAATTGCACATGACCTTAGAATATCTTCTAAATTATGAATGGTCCTTTCTACTTGACCATCTATCTGAGGATGGAAGGTTGTACTGAGATGAACTTTGGTACCGAGACCCTTTTAGAATGCTTTCCAGAAATAAGAGGTGAACTGGGTACCTCTGTCTGAGATAATGGATAGTGGAACACCGTGAAATCTAACCAAATCCTTGATATAGAGTTTGGCATAATCCTCGACTAAATAAGAGGTATGAACTGGAAGGAAATGAGCTGATTGGGTCATTCTATCTACAATAACCCAGACTGAATCATGCTGATGATGAGTTCGAGGCAAACCCATCACAAAGTCCATATTCACAGCTTCTCACTTCTAAGTAGAATACTAAACTCCTGCATGGACCCATTAGGCTTATGATGCTCTATCTTAACTTACTAATATGTAGAGTACTTAGCCACAAACTCTATAATGTCTCTCTTCATCCCACTCTACAAATAGATTTCCCGCAAGTTGCGATACATCTGTATTGACCCTGGATGAATAGAGTAGTGTGCACCATGCGCTTCTAGAAGAATTCACTACCTTAAGTCGTCTACACCTGGAACACAGAGACGACCCTGACAACGCAAAACACCATCTCCCCCTTAGGAGAAAACCTCTACTTTCTTAGCCTGAACTAACTATTTCAACTTGATAATCCTGGGATTCTATCTTGCTTTTTTTAACCTCAGAAACTAGAGAGGATTCTGAGCTACTCTGAACACATACACCACCCTCCGAAGAATTGACTAAGCAAATGCCTAGTCTGGAAAGCAGATGGACTTCTTGAGTTAACTTCTTCTTACTATCCTCTAAATGTGAAACACTACCTATAGATAGCCTACTAAGAGTGTTGACCACTATGTTGGCCTTGCCAGAATGATAGAGCACACTCATGTCGTAGTCTTTTAAGAGATATAACCACTTTCTCTAACAAAGATTGAGATCTTTTTGAGAAAAGACATACTGAAGACTCTTGTAATCTGTGAAGACATCTACATGAACTCCGTAAAGATCATGCCTCTAAATCTTCAAGGCAAAGACTATGGCTGCTAACTCAAGATCATGAGTAGGATAATTCCTCTCATAGGGTTTAAGATATCTGTAGGCGTCGGCTATGACCTTACCATGCTGCATGAAAACACAACCCAAACCTACTCTGGATCCATCACAATAAACTACAAACCCATCTGAACCATCTAGAAGAGCTAAGAATGGGGCTGAGGTAAGTTGAGTCTTCAACTCTTGAAAACTCTTCTTGCAAGGGTCTGACCACTAAAACTTGACTTTTGTATGAGTCAATCTGGACATAGGGGATGCAATAGATGAAAATCCTTCAATAAACCGTCTATAATAGCCAGCCAAACCTTAGAAACTCCTAATATTTGATGGAGAGATAGTTCTTGGCCAGTTTTTTACTGCTTCGGTCTTTTGAGGATCAATTCTAATACCATCATTGGAAATAATGTGAACAAGGAATGCTAATTACCTTAGCCAAAATACACACTTACTAAATTTGGCGAATAGCTGATGATCTCTGAGAGTTTGAAGTACTTTTTTGAGATAGTTTGCATGATCACACTCAATGCGGGAATAGACCAGACTATGATCTATGAAGACCATGATGAAGATGTCCAAGTACTGCTTGAACACGTGGTTTATCAATTCCATGAAAGCTGCTGGGGCATTGGTAAGACCAAATGACATGACTAAGAAATCAAAGTGACCATACCGAGTATGATAAGATAATTTTAGAATGTCACTTTCTCTAACTCTGAGCTGATGATAGTTAGATCTGAGGTATATCTTAGAGAAATAGCTGGCACCCTGAAGTTGGTCAAATAATTCATCGATTCTGGGAAGAGGATACTCGTTCTTGACCATGACCTTATTGAGTTGATAGTAATCAATGTACATTCTGAGAGAACCATCTTTCTTGTGAAAGAATAAGAATGGTGCACCCCACAGGGAAATACTGGGTCTGATGAATCCCTTATTTAAGAGATCCTTCAACTGTTCTTTCAATTCTCTGAGTTCTGCTGGTGCCATTCTATATGGAAAAACAAAGATAGGCTGAGTATCTGGAAGAAGATCAATGTCGAAGTCTATTTCCCTTTTGGGAAGAATTCCTAGAAGATCTTTGGGAAAGATATCTGAATATTCATTCAGGGATGGGACTTTCGGAACTAGTGTCCTTAACTCAAACAAAATGATAGGCACATCTTTTAGATATCATTTTCCTTGCCTGAAGGTAGGAAATAAGCTGACCCCTGAAAGTGGATGGATACCCAACCCTTCCACTCATGGACGGGTTCATTTGGAAACTAAAACTGGACTATTCTATTTTGGCATTCAACTATGGCATAGGAGAAATGAAGCCAATCCATGCTGAGAATGACATCAAAATCAGTCATCTCTAATTTGACTAAGTTTGCTAAAGTAACTTTCTGAAATATCATAACCGGGTAGTTCCTGTATACCCATCGGGCTATGATGGTTTTGCCCACTAAGGTAGATACTGAGAAAGGATCTGCTAGAATTTTAGGACTGATTCTGAAATCAACTGTTATATAAGGAGTAATAAAAGACAAAGAAGCTCCTAGATTTAGCAAAGCATAAAAATGCACATGAAAGATCTATAATGTACCAGTAACTACATTAAGAGAATTTTCCTGATCTTATCAGGTCTAAAGAGCATATAGTCTATTTGCGCGTTTCCCGCTAGTAGCACTGGTGGTGGTACCTTGCTAATTCGGGTGACCGAATTGAGCTGAGGAGCGGAGATGAATCTGATAACCTAACTGAGGGCAGTCTTTGACTCTGTGACCTAGCTTGCCATAATTGAAACAGACATTGCTGCCAGCTCTGCGAGCACCCTTGTGGTTCTTACCACAAGTCTGATAAAGGGGATTAGTTCGGGCATTGATGACACTACCCTGAGACTTAGAGCCTATCACTCTATCTCTAAACTTAGGAGCTGGAGCACTGACTGAAGAAGGAGCTAGAACTTATAACTTAGGATGAAACTGAGAACGGTTTCCTCCTTCTGATTTGCGCTGACTAAAATTGAACCTACCTTTCCTAACTTTCTTATTCTTCTTTTCCCACTGTTTAATCTTCTGCTCCTCTATATACTGAGCATGGGTCATAATTCTAGATAAAGCCATGTCACTATTTAGCATGGTAGATCTGCACTCATTAACCACGCTATCATTTACCCTTGAAACGAACTTACTCATCTTGGCTCTGCCATCTACAACCACATGAGGGGCATATCTGGCTAATTGAGTGAACTTTATAGAATACTCTTTCACCATCATATTGACCTTCCTGAGGTTGATAAAGTCTAGCACCTTAGCCTCTCTAAGCTATTGGGGAAATAATCTGTCTAAGAATGCAGTGACAAACTTCTCCCACTCTATAGGACTTGTATCATCTGACCTTTCTGATTTCCACTGTTTAAACTAAGTATGAGCCACATCCTATAACTGGTATGAGGCTAACTCATCACTCTCAATAGTAGTCACCAATATGATGCCAGTCACTTTCTAAACTTGATCAATAAATTCTTGAGGGTCTTTATCTACTTTAAACCCATGGAAGGATGGAGGATTCATTTGGGTGAAGTCTCGAATCCTATCTGCAGCTATGTTAGCTACTGGGTCGGCCAAAACAACAACTGGTCGCTTATTATGGGAAGCTACTGACTGAGAAAGAGTGGTAAATGCGGTCCTGAACTTCGCATAAGAAACATGATCGCCCAAATGTTCTTTGGGCTAAGGTATATTCTAAAATAAAGAGAAGAAATAGATTGGACTAAGAGATTGACTTGTGATTATGCTCACTGGAACAACATGGGAAACTATTCCTAAATATCTCATAGCCTCTTGCATATAAATGTGGTGTGCAATACACCCATGCACAAAACTCTACTAGATGTGGATTTCATACTTCCTAGGACTCTATTGTACCTTAGGCTCTAATAACAAGTTTGTAACACCCCGATTTGCTGAACCGGAATGCTACACGGTGCTCATGACACTGAAGGACCACAAGCTAACCCATGATTGATATCTGTACCTGTATACTGTATAAAATACTAAATAATATAGAAATATGCACTAAAAGGACATAAGGTTCAATACTGAACATAACATGGATGATATAACATTTGTGGGGTAATATAATACCTAAAACAAAAGTGTAAACACTGAAGTCTGAAACATAATAGTCTGTATCTAGTCTGAAAGCCTCTACTATCTGAATAATCTGAATAAGGAGTTAATGGGACATGTCCCTAACTAAATCCACCTAATAACTAATCAATGAAATAGTAGAGAAATAATCATGTCCTCGAAGGATGAGGACTCATTTCTATTCTAATTGCTGAGACTAGAATCTACTACTGATCTGGAACTCGTGTCTCTAAACCTATGGTGTAACATAAAAAGAAAGAACCATAGCGCAAATGTGTCAGTACAATGTAATGTACTGAGTATACATATAAAGTAGGCTAATGCAAGGGTTAACATGCATGAATAATGATAGCTGAATGTCTAACATGAATACGAGAATGCATACATAAATACGTAACTGTAACTGACACTATGATATCATCATTACTAAATCAGAATACTGATGATATGACATACTAATAACTGATATAACTGATAGCATAAAGATTTGTATCTAACTATAACTGATAACATGGATGATTGTATTTGACAGTCTTGAATCTGATGGAACTATTTGAGTTCCTTACTGTATCTGAGTTGACAGTATCTGATAGTCTTAAATCTGAAGAACTATCTGAGTTCTTTTACTGAGACTAGTACTGAAACTATGAGAGGTAGTATTCAACCAACATACCCCTGATATGATATGCCATTATGGCTGAGTTGGGGTCTAATCTGTAACCCCAATTGGAAGGTGTCCATACCGTACCACTAGTAAGGACAAGTTGTAGGCGACCCTTATCTGATAGTGTCCCTAAAAGAGAATAGTGGGGCCATTATTTGACAGTGCCTATCCACCTCATCAACCCTCATCAGATAGTTTTTATGGCTCAACCTATGCTGGCTACATAGTTTTGGAATGCAAGGATGACTTCTAAGGATTGCACCCTCATCTGATAGTGTGTGTCCCCATCCTTGCATTCACTCGGTGCTAATTCCTACTCCTATCTGAATGGAAACTGAACATGATTTACTGAACTAAACATGAGCAGAATTACTAAGTTCTGTTGAGTGACTGAATACTATGGATATCTGACAACTAACTGAGTCATGAGATCATGGAGATTTTTCCTGAGTCATAAGACTATTTGAAGTCTAAGGATTTATAGCTTGACTGAGAGTATCGTGAAAACATGACATGGCTCTAGGTACACAGCTAATATTTTAGGTACAAGTACCCCGAGGTCTCGATGTAAGGAAACTGATAAAGCATGACTTACTTGAATACATAATAATCATCATAATACATTTACTGAAGTATTTCATCAAACATATGATAGGCATAAGCTTGTACGTACATGGGGATTTCATGATATCATGCTAATGAGACACTTTCCCTTCATCTAGGCATTCAACCAAACATATAGTAGGCATAGAATGTGTAAACAACATCATACAACAATTAACTATCGTAATTCAACTCCAATTTAGTCATTCAAGGGTTTTGTCCTAGGGTTTCATGAATCTACACAGTTACAAATCAATACATATGGAATTTAACACTCATTCATGGAATACAATTCAATTACTCATTATCAACATAAACAAAAGTAGACTAATTATGAACTTCATAAGAAAATCCATAACTTGAATTTGGAAAAGGGATTCTTGGGCTTCATGGACAAAAGGAGTCCATGAATGAACACTATGCATACCTTAGTTAATTATTTTGTGAAGATTGATGGTGAAACCTTCTTGATTTTGAATCTCTAATAGAAACCCTAGCTTGTTCTTGGGAGAAACTTAAGAGAAAATAGTATATTTTGGGTGAAGAATAGCTAAATCATATGTTTTGGGTTTAAATAGGGGTAGCAAATTGACCCTTTTAACCCTAGATGCGTTATTTAATTTCAGTAAAATTTTTCCAAACTGGGCCCCTGGAGCGACGCGGTGTTATCGCGTCATGTCACTGGAAATTGACAATTGGAAAATTGAGGGATGGCGCAACTCAAAGCCATCACATTGGCCCTTTCTTTGTGACCTGGAACTTTGGCACGATGCAGGGGAAATCGCGCTAAGACACTGGAAAAAGGACAATTCTAAATTTGAGTGCTGGTACGACGTGCAATAATCACGGACACCTACTGGAAATTGCCAAATGCCATTTCCTCTTGTGGCGCGGCGTGCCACTGATTAATATGGCACTTTTTTAAGATAGGAACTTGAAATAGTCATAACTTCTTACCCACTTATCAGATTTAAGCGAATCATATGTCGATGGAAGCTTATTGAATTTTCCATATAACAAAAAGTGAAAACCTTTATTATTCCTCATCGAATAATTATCCCTCACTTTAGAAGCTAATAAAAGGAATTCTTGGGACGAAATTCGTTAAAAATCTTTGGGGTATTACAATAACTTATGGAATAAGTTAGGTTATGTGTCGTACAACTTATGGCATAACCATTCTAGTAGCCTTAGGCGATTTGTTAGGCAACACACTTCACTTTGTAAAGCCATAACTTCTTACTTGAGTGTCGGATATTAGTAAAATTGGTATCGTTGGAATGCTAATTCCATCCTCTAAAATTTGGTGGGTCTAAATCTACAAAAATACCACATATAAATAAAGTTATGCTCGTTCAAAGATGACTCTTGAGAAATCAAACACTAAAACTTGATAGATTCAAAAGCTCTTAGATTTCCGTACTCTAAGTGACTTATGAACACGCTTAACACATCATAAGCTCTTTTCTCACTAGGATACTCATAGTAATTCATGTACTCAAATATGAATCACAGGAGATGAGGTTTCATATGTAGGAACAATGGTTCATTTTCTAGATTAGAAATATATGGGGTACTACACTAAGTTCATTTCTAGATGTTGAATAAGTCATAAATAGACCTAAGATAGTAATTCTTCTCTGACATGAACAACTAGGTCAATACCACCTATAATAATAGAAACTAAGGCCATTTCCCTTGACTTAAGAAACTAAGGCCAATTTCACCCTAAACATGAATGACTAAGGCAATTTCTCCTAGCTTGAGTAACTAAGGCATTTATATTCTAAACAAAAGGCACAAATCCAAATTCACGTAAGTCATGATTAACTAAGCTAACTACTAAATTTATGATTTTAAGATAGCCTTAAATGGTTCAAATAATCCAAATATTCTCATTCATACTTCCAACACCTAAATCCTACCCTATATCAAGTATAATATCATAATCATACTATAAGATAGTGTAATCTATGAAGAAGATAAACCTAGACAACCGAGATGTTAAAGAAAAGCCTAAAGAATCTGCTAAATAATTGATTTTCCTTTTCAATAAGCGTCCACAAGGTGCAACACTATCAAAATTATAATCTACTCATCCATACAAGAATAATGATGCCCTTATTGTACTATATGATTTGGGTCCAAAATTATGTAAAAATCGAAAGCGGGGCCCCATTTATAGAATTGCATATTCAATACCAACAAAACTTCCTTCTATGTTCAAGGAATATTTACCCTCAAGAATGGGTGAATTCCAAGATCTAATGGTGCTATAATCTACCCATAGAGATTCTACAGATTTTATAAAAAAAAGGAAGAATTAACCATGACATTAATGGAATCATACCATAAATTTGATGAAGAATCATGTAAATTAATGATATTAAAGCTCCATAATTATTGAACAAATGATTCTCCCAAGTTTCCACACCATTTAGGGTTTTACTCTCTTGAGAATGGGTGAAAAGTGGGAAGAAATCGGGTAAGAAGGGGAATGAATAAGCACTATGTGCCGCTAAATCGGGCCTTGGACCGCTTTAGCAGTCACTACAAAAGTGCGTAGGTTCAGCTAAAGTGGTACCTATCCCCATGGGCCAAGCTGCTAAAATAATGTCTGTTGGATAAGCTAAGGCCGCTAAAGCGCCCAATGGGCCACTAGAGCACCCTAATCTAAATCACCTAAAGGTCCAATTTAGCGATAACACCAGATAACATATACCAATTGGAGACTTGGAATTTTTCTAAGTCTCCGCCAACACTTCAAGATTCATTTGGAATCCCTTATACGCTAATGAACTATTCTACCCTATAAAATTCAATGTTTCAAACTCAATATAAAATTTGAATTTTCTATATGAGGTTGCTATGACCAAAAGTGTGTTCCACACCTACTTGCCTTATTTCTTAACTTTTGGACAATAGCCTAAAATGAGGTCGGGAGCCTTAGGACCCGAACCAAGGGTCAACCCAACCTAAAATCGATATTTTTGGGCTTTTAGAACTATATGAATTGTCATATAAGGTTGTTTAACTGATGTTTTCGTCCAGTAGCCAATTTGAACCAGTAAAGGCGTTAAAATAGGAAATTGATTCTATAAAATAAACAAATTTTTCGATAATCGAACTGTCAGTTCCAGCAAGTTATAAATGACTTTGGACAACTATAAGAATGCTTTAAATATTAAAAATGACTGTAAATGTAAAAAATAGCCTGGAGGGTCATTAAAAATATATTATATAGTTATATATTATTGGGCCTGGGGCCATGATTATGATATTAGTTGGATGCCAGGTCAGTCCCCTATACTTTGATTGATTAGTGACTTATCTTATAGACGCTTAGACTCCCGTGGTTACATTATTTGGATAGTTGTAATGGCATGCATATATTTACCATTCACATTGATTAGTGGCTCGATTTTAATAGATACATTTGTTCTACTACTGATTTCCAAAAAGAGATTTATTCCTGTTTTCAACTTTAAAACTAATTCTTTTAATGGAAGTTGTACCACCTTTATTAATGACTTATGATCTTTTAAATTAAACATATTACTTTGGAAATTTAGATCAAGGTTGCTTTTTGGTCCATTTTTTATCCACTCTCTTTTACCACTACTTACTCACTTTGGTTGAGGGAGATTTTGCTCCTTTCTAAATTACTACACTATTTTAGTTCTAGATTTTATCTCGAATAATGCATTTGTAGATATTTACTCATTTAGTTCATGCTTGAATCTGGCATGCCTTATGATACTAGATGAATATATCTAGTACTAGATGGAGTTAATTTATTATGAAAGATTATAAAAGTCCTGGTTTAGTACCAAGTAGTGTATTCTAATATCTCAAATCCTCTGTAGTCCCCTTCTTTTGATAAGGCATGATACTGTAGAAGGATGGTCGTCGTAGGTCCTATCTTTGTGATCTACTGAGCTGGAGGATATTTATACACTTGGTATGTTATAGGACTCTATTGTAGATGGTATTGGATCATATTCCATCACCATGTTATTTTCTTTACTAGAATTTATTCATATATATTACCTATCACCAATATTATTGTTTGGCACCTGTATCCATCAATCTTATAGGGGTTGTATAGGTACAGGTTATGATTGTTGTTTGCGGTGTGTTTTCATGTTCCTTTAAGGCTTATGGGGGTGATTAGATAATTATTTTTTCATATTAACTGGTTACTTTATTATTTTATTATTATTATTATTATTATTATGGCATGATTTATGGTAGGCTGGTTATGGATTGGCACATGAGGTAGTCGGTACATTTTGGATCCTTTTTTCCCTTATTTCTTAATATTGAGTATTGTTAGGTTATTTTATGATTATTTACTTTTGGGATATACTTAATTATGCAAAATATAGATCCCATATCACGTATGACCTGTGAGATGTTAGACTAGTTCTCATTTTGAGTAGTATTATTGGGTTTGGTTGTCAGTGTAGTATTGATAAATATTTATAGCCTTTGTTTTGGCATGGTTTGTTAAGACTGGATTATTTGTATGAGATGGTTGGACTTGGTTGGGTCGGTCATGATTGTAATCTATTCCCAGAGTCTTTATGTGAGTTGTACATTATTTTGTTACATGCTCAAAATTCAGCCAACAAAGGGCAGGCAGCTGGAGTTTAGGTTGGGTAATGGGGGTGGTCTCCGGTCAGACCTGGTATGCCCATTACAACAAGGCTCTAGGGTGGGTTGTGCGAAGTTGATATCAGAACCTAAGTTCATGGTCAATTGGGAATCCATAAAGTCGTGTTGAGTAGAGTCTCTTTTAAAGGCATGTAGCATACCACACTCATAAATGAGAGGCTATAATGTATTTAGGAATGTTTTACTTTCTTGGTATCCTCTTTTCAAGATTGGAGACTCAGTCCCAGAATCTTCTTTAATCTTTGTTTGTTCATCATTCAGATCATGCCTCGTAGATCTGAAATACAAAGAAATTCTTCTATCTCATTTGAGGGTAATGCTGAGGGGGTGCATCATACTTCAAGGGTTCATCTTCAATCTCATGGTACTATCCCTGATAGTTCTTGAGTTCCATAGGTTGCTACTATTCCTCCTCAAATCAAGGTGCCTAATGCAGAATTTCATCAGTCTATTCATGTTATTGCTAACCTGGTTGTTGCTCAGGCTGAGCGTTATTTGTCTAGTGATTTATCTATTGAGGCTATAAGGGTTGTCTAATTTATGAAGATGGGTCCTCTTACTTTTTTTGGAGTGGAGGTGGAGGAGAATCCACAGGGCTTTTTGGATGAGATGAAGGATATATTTTGGGTGATGCAGGCTACCAATGTGGAGGGGGTAAAATTTATAGCTCTTCAGCTTAAAGAGGTTGCATATTAGTGGTATGAAGAGAAAGATAGGGATAGAGGATATGTGGAATAGTCATCCTCATGGGATGTCTTCTATGTTGCTTTTCTGGATTGTTTCTTTCCTTAAGAGTTGAGGGAAGCAAAGATTGAGGATTTTGTGAATCTCAAGCAGGGGAGAATATTTGTCAAGGAATATGCCTTGAAGTTTCATCAATTGCCAAGGTATGCTCCTGATTTGGTGGCTGACATGTGAGCTAGAATGAGAAAGTTTAGTTATGGGTTAAATCGGGATTTGATTTTGGAGAGAAATAATACCTTGATAATCAAGGATATGGACATCTCTAGGTTGACTATTCGTATGCAACAAGTGCAGGATAAAAAGAGGAAGCGGGCAGAGTTTGGAGATAGGAAGGGTAAGAGGAGCAAGTTTTTTTACCAGGGGGTGCTCAGTCTTAGGGCGGTTGAGATTGTGGCAAATGGCAAAAAAAGAAGTGGGCGAGTTCTAGTTCCTTCTTCTAGTGCTCCCTACTAGTTAGAAAACAGGAATCATCATGCTGGTGATAATTTTTAGGCGCAGGGTGCTGTCACGACCCGATCCAGGGCCCTAGCCGTGACGTGCATCCCAAACCATGAAGTCCCGGAACACCCTTCTCTATCTATCTATTAATCATGCACACAATTTATATGATAAAAGGTAATGCGGAAAGAGAAATCTAATACGGAAACATGGTCAATCTGAATGTGATCATAATACTGAAAACTGAAATCCAATATATATCTGAATAATAATGTCTAACTCAGTCTGCGAAATCTCTACCATGAACTAATCAAAGTTGTCTAAAAGCTGGGACAAGGCCCCCAGTAGACGAAAACCTAACTAATAGTAGTAATATGAAATAACCAGGCCTTCTGAATCATAGAGTCTTACCACTGCAAACTCCAGTCTGTGATCTGAAATCTCTACTATTTATCTGGACCCCTAGAATGTGCCTTAGAACCTGGAAGGAGGGGGGGTCAACATAACTATACTAGCACGTGAAGCAATCCAAAATAGAGTAGTTGAACATATATATAGATATATATATATAATACGTCAAAGAAAATTTTCATCAAACATTATGCATAAAACAGTTTCTAAAAACACATGGGCATCTTCTGAAAATATGTAACCTGTCTATAAATCTCAAACTCTGATTTGTGTATAACTTCTGAGTTAGGTGGTATCCCCTATAAGTCTGATATTCCACGGGCGATATGGAATCCGCTATTGACTCGGCGGGGAAGCCTCCAACCCGAGTATGCCGCAAGGGTTGGAGTTCCTGAATCTAATACACCACATGACACTTAAGTCAGCATGTAATAATATACCCGGGTCGGCAAACCATGGTTTTAGGCAAAGAGTTTTTTGAAATCACGCCTTCTTTGGGGAACCAACTAAGCTCTCTTTATGCCCTATTTTAGCCTTTTCTGACATGCATCATTCTGTGGTTCTAAAACGCAAATCTGATAAAGTCTGATTTTTGTATTCGTCTGTGTCTGTTCTGGCATTTTCTGAGTTTGGCATATTCATACCAAGACTTGTAAGTCATGATTTCTAAGCCATAATACATTAAAATAAATCTTTCATTTAAAGCAAAGCTTAGACCACCCAAAAACATGCAACTGATATAGAAGATTTCGTGTTCCGAAACTCAAGTCAAAATCATGTAAAAACTTCATCAAACATATGATGGTCTAGTGCCTTTAGCAAATCATGCACTCTTTTATTACATGCATTATGAACATTAAACATTCATGCTAAATTCCCTCTTTAGTGATTTAAAACAACCTTTAAATCATAACAAAAGTTCAACCATTTAATATATTTTTTTCAAGAATTCATTGCAAAAACAATTCATACGCTATGAAAAATCTGAAAATTCATAATAAGAGGGAATTCACCAAAAGTCATGCTCTCAACAAGAATTCATTCTTAAATATATGTTTTCATACATACATATTCTCAAATCACTTTGGGGAAGGTCAAAGGACCAAAACAATGATATTTAAACATTTAATACATGAATATATATATAGATTCAAAAACCCCATTCTAAAACATGATTTTTTTATGCCCATGAGAATTTAGGAAAACCCTGCGTACCTCTATTTCGGAAAATAATGGGTGCTTCTTGAATCCTGTGGATTGGGTATTCCGAATCTCTAATCGATTTTGAAAACCCACGGTTGAATCTTGATTTATTTGGGTTTTTAGTTTGAAACCCTTGGGAGTGTTCTTGAGAATTTTTAGATGAATGTGGATGTATTTTGGAGAATTGGGGACTGAATTTCGTGTTTATGGCTGAATAAGGGTGGGAAAAGGACCATTTTGCCCCAAAAATAGAGTACTTAAGTCACTTGAAACCATTAAATAGGCGCCGCATATGATATCGCCTATGTTTACATAGGCACCGCCTATGCTAAACATAGGCGCCGAATATGCTTTCCAATGGCCATGTGTGATTGGTTAGGGGATGCATACTACTTTGAAAGGCCATAACTTCTTGCTCGGGTGCCGGATTTTAGAAAAGTTGGTATCATTGGAAATCTAACTCAAAAACCTATCATTTTACACATTGTAGGTTCTCTAATTCGACATATACAAAGAGTCATGGTCGATAAAAATTGACACAAATTATAATGTCCACTTAAACTTAATCGATCGAAGTAGTTTTCAACTAGTCCTTGAGTCAAAGGACGTCTATGGTCTAAATTCAAGCTTGAATGGATTATCAACGCATCGGAATCATGGTCTATTTTGTAGCCCGAAATGCGGGGTGTTACATCATCCCCCCTTAGGATCATTCGTCCCCGAATGATGATGCGAGACATAGACAGACATGATTTCAAGCATAATAAGGACTAGGAAAGATAAAATGGGAATAGTACCTTCTGTCTCATCATCCATCAAAGCAAACAAATTAGGATATCTAATTCTCATGTCATCTTCTGACTCCCAAGTTGGTTCTTAATCTTTCTGATTCCTCCACAACACCTTCACTGAGGCTATCTCTTTGCTCCTCAACTTCTAAACTTGGCGATCTAAAATTTCAACGCGCTCTTCTTCGTAAGACAAGGAATTTGTCACTTTGATATCCTCTACTGGCAATACCAAAGAATGATATCAAATGTATTTCTTCAACATGGATACATGGAATACCAGATGAATGGAACCCAAACTTGCAGGCAATTCTAGCTCATAAGAAATTGCACCATTCTTTCTCAGAATCTGATATGGCCCTATATAGCGAGGGCTCAATTTACCCCTTTATCTAAACCGCATAACTCCTTTCATAGGAGAAACCTTGAGAAACACCCAATCACAAACTTCAAACTCTAATTCTCTACTCCGAACATCGGCATAGGACTTCTGATAACTGTGAGTACTCTTGAGTCGTCTCTAATGATGTTCACTTTCTCCATCACCTGATGAATAAGATCAGGCCCATACAACTGAGTCTCACCCACTTCATACCATCCTATTGGAGACCTACATCTCCTTCTATACAAAGCCTCAAAAGGAGCCATCTTGATGCTGGAATGGTAACTATTATTGTAACCAAATTCAATCAGTGGCAGGTGATCTACCCAACTACCTTTGAAATCAATGACACATGCCCTCAACATATCCTCGAGTGTCTAAATGGTATGCTCAGCTTGCCTATCCATCTGAGGGTGGAAAGTTGTGCTCAAATTCACTTGTGTACCTAAACCCTTCTGAAAAGATCTTCAAAACTGAGATGAAAACTGCGTACCTCTATCGGATATAATGGACACTGGTGCCCCATGAAACCAAACTATCTCCTCAATGTAAATCTTAGCATAAACCTCTCCCGAATAATTAGTCCTCACAAGCAAAAAGTGGGTTGACTTTGTCAACCGATCTACAATCACCCAGATAGAATCATACTGGTTTTACGATCTCAGAAGTCCTATAATGAAGTCCATGTTTATTATCTCCCACTTCTATAAAGGCAGGGCTATCTCTTAGGAAGTACCACATGGACTCATTTGTTCTACCTTTACTTGTTGACAGTTCAAACACTTAGACACGAAATCAGCTACATCACATTTCATGTTATTCCATCAATACAAGGTTTTCAGATCATGGTACATCTTAGTAGAGCCTGGGTGAACGACATACCTCAAAATGTGCGCCTCATCAAGGATTCTTTCTCGCAGTCCATCAATATTTAGAATGCACAACCTACCCTGAAATCTCAGAATACCATCACCACCAATTTCAAATGATATAACCTTTTGTTGACCTATATCTTTCTTGATTTGCATCAAGATGGGATCTTCAACCGGCTTCTCCTTAACTTCAGCGCAAAGGGATGGCTTAGCTAACTCATGAACAATTACCCCTCTATATTTGGAGTCTAAGAGTCGCACTCCCATATTTGCAAGGCGGTGAATATCCTTCAACATCTCTTTCTTTCCTTCTTCTACATGAGAAAAACTACCCATAGACAACCTGCTGAGGGCGTCGGCTATAATATTTGCCTTGCCTGGATGGTAATGCAGGCTCATATCATAGTCTTTCAGAAGCTCCATCTTGCGCCTCTGCCTGAGGTTTAATTTTTTCTGCGAGAAAACATACTGCAGACTCTTGAGGCCAGTGAAGATATCAATGTGAACACCGTACAAGTAGTGCGGCTAAATCTTAAGTGCAAACACCACAGCCGCAAACTCCAAATCATGGGTGGGGTAGTTTTGCTCGTGCACCTTCAAATGCCTAGATGCATAAGCCACTACCTTACCATGTTGTATCAACACACAACTAAGTACCACACGAGATACATCAACGTATACCACAAAACCAGCTACACCCTCGGGAAGGGTAAAAATAGGAGCAGTGGTTAGTTGGTCTTTCAACTTCTCAAAACTATTCTTACACAGATCAGGCCATACAAACTTTACCTTTTTCTGAGTCAATTTAGTGAGTGGAGTAGCTATGGAAGAAAAACTCTCTACAAACCTTCTGTAATACCCCGCCAAACCCAAGAAGCTCTGAATATCGGTTGGAGTAGTGGGTCTGGGCCATTTTCTCACTGCTTCAACTTTCTGGGGATCCACTCTTATCCCGTCACTGGACACAATATTCCCCAAGAAGGAAATAGCATCTAACAAGAATTCACACTTAGAAAATTTGGCATACAGCTGATGATCCTTAGGGGTCTGAAGAATAATTTAGAGGTGATTGGCGTGATCCTCTTTACTCTTAGAATAGATCAGGATATCATCAATAAATACAATAAAGAACAAGTCAAGAAACTGATGAAATACTCTATTCATAAGATCCATGAAGGCTGTAGGGGCGTTAGTCAACCCGAAGGACATGACTAGAAATTTGTAGTAACCATATCGAATTTGGAAGGTTGTCTTGGGTATGTCTGACTCCCTAAATTTCAACTGATGATAACCCAAATGAATTTCTATTTTTGTAAAACACTTGGCACCTTGAAGCTTGTCAAAAAGGTCATCAATCCTAGGAAGAGGATATTTATTTTTAATTGTGACCTTATTCAGCTGACGGTAGTCTATGCACATACGAAGGGAAGCATCTTTCTTTCGCACGAAAAGTACAGGCGCTCCCCAAGGAGATACACTGGGGCATATAAAACCCTTATCTAGGAGATCTGCTAACTGTTCTTTCAACTCTTTTAGTTTCGTAGGAGCCATTTTATATGGCAGAATGGAAATAGGACGAGTGTCTGGCAACAAATCAATACCAAACTCAATCTCCTTATCAGATGGTATTCTTGGGAGATTATTTAGAAAGACGTATGGGAATTTATTTACTATGGGAACAGATTAAAGAGGAAGACTCTCGGTATTTGAGTCCTTAACTCAGATAAGGTAGTACAAGCATCTTTTAGAAATAAGTTTGCGGGCTCTGAGATAGGATATAAAGTGCCCTTTGGGTGCTAAAAAATGTCTTTCCCACTCTATCATTCGTTTATTCAGGAAAGAAAAAGTGACCTTTTGAGTCCTACAATCTAATGTGGCATAGCATAAATTGAGCCAATCTATTCCCTAGATAGCATCAAAAGCAACCATATCTAACTTTTTGAGATCTGCTAATGTATCCCAGCTGCCAAAAGTCACAACACAACCCCTGTACACCCTCCTAGGAATAATAGAATGCCCCACCGGGGTGGAAATAGAAAAGGGTTCAGAAATCACACTGGGCTGAAACCCGAAACCAACAACCACATAAGGGTTCACATAGGATAAATTAGACCCAGGATTAAGTAACACATAAACATCACGGGAAAAGATTTATAATGTACTAGTAACAACATCTGGGGAAGCTTCCGCCTCCTAACGGTTGGTAAAAGCATATAACCGGTTGTGACTATTCTCGACAGCTGATGTGGCGCCCTTCTGAGGTGGGGGTGGTGCCAAAGAATTTGACTGAGACTTTGCACCACCAACATTCTTTCTAGCAATGGACATTCCCTCTAAAAGTGACCCGGTTGGCCATATGAATAAAAAAGTATCAATCCTAACTGACACCTTCCCAGATGATTTCTACCACAAGTCTCACACCGTAGACAAGTACGATGCTGCTGAGTCATTATTTGTTTGTATATGGATGATATGTTCATCATAAGTAGAGATATTTCCGACATAAATGCTATGAAATAAATGCTTAAGAGCAAGTTTAATATGAAAGACCTTGGAGTTTTTTTATGTGATCTTAGGGATAGAAATTCATAGAACTCTACAAGGGTTTCCATCGTTACAGTCTCATTACATTGAAAAGCTACTTGATAAGTTCAAGCATTTGGATTTCAGTATTGTAGAGACTCCATTAGATGTGAGTTTTGTTCTTCAAGAGAATGAAGATAAAAATGACTCACGATTGAACAATACAAGAGTGTTGGAAAGTTTGATATATGTCATAAATTGTATGCAATCAGACATAACATGCGCTATTATTAAATTGAGTCAGTACATGAGTAATCCCAATTAATATCATTGGATGATAGTAAAAAAAGATTTGGGGTATCTAAATAAAGATTATGCTTTGCATTATAACAAATATCCAACGTTAATTAAAGGATGTAGTGATGCAAATTGGATCACCGAATCGAATAAAGTAAAATCCACGAGTGGATATGTATTTAATTTAGGTGGAGGAGCAGTCTCTTTGAAATCATCCAAACATACATGTATTGTCCCCTGTATAATTAAATCTAAATTTATCGTGTTAGATAAAATCGGTGAAAAAGTTGAATGACTCCAAAATTTCTCGAAAGATAATCCTTACTGGCTCAAACCGTTAGCGTCAGTATATATATTGTGATAGTCAAGAGGAAATAGGTAGGGCAGAGAGTATGAGGTATTATGATAAAATTTGTTATATGAAACAGAGACATAATACCGCTATAGAACTACTCACTCATGGAATTATCATAGCTGGCTCTGTGAAGTCAAAAGATAACCTGTTAGATCTACTTACAAAAGGCCTATCTAGTAAGGGAGTTGAAAGATAATCAAAGGTAATGGGTTTACAGCCTAGGATAAGTCATCATGGCAATAACTCTACCTAGAAAGTTATGACTGATGGTTCAACATTGTTAATATACTCAACTCATTCTCATGATGAATACAATGTTCATGAAACAAAGATAAGGTTTATGGTTTGATGATTTTTAATGGTTTCTAAGTTTAGGAGGTTTGACTAAATAGTTTAATCAATAGGATTAAACGTATAAAAATCACCTATATGAGGGTGAAGTGGACGTCACTTTAAGGAGAATGATAGTAAAGGCCTATTCTGTAAGGTCACATGAAATCAACTCATGTTCATGGCTGAATGAACAAAATATTGACAACTATAAATGGTTAATAGTTGGTTGTGTGACTTGTGTTATGTAGGTGTACATTAAATCTCGTTGGTTCAATGATATCACATCTACCGATTGATTGAGTGCATCTGATACAAGTTCACTATGGAAATTTCAAAGGAAAACCTACTTATCTAGATGCAACTAGTCTTTACTTTTAAATCATATACTTGTTCGTAAATATTTTATAAAATTGTTATTCCTATTTCATGTGGGGGATTGTTGGGTTTTTAAGAGGTGTAAATGAAAAATAAATAGATAATTTTTTGAAAAGACACCAAGAGAAAAGATGCAATTTGAATAGGAACCTTTTTTATTTGGATGGTTATTATCTTTCCAATGGGTTGTGACTTTTCCGAAGAGTTACACCTTTTTCGAAGAGTTGCACCTTTATGAAGGGGTGTACCTTTCTGAACCATTGCGTCTCTTCATGAAGTAATACTTTGAAGGCTATAAATACCAAAATTTTTCCTCAGGTATAGACTTGGAAATTTTGGATAAAAAATACTCCTCTTTCTTGAAAAAACTCTAGTGTGTTTTGTTGTCGTTGAGTGCGTTCGTAGTTCGACAAAATTTGAGGTACCACTATTCTATCAAAGTGATTCATTTTATCCTGGGAAGATATATTTCATAACTTTGGGTGCTTAAGGGGAATAATTTCCTTAAGGACACACCGTGAATTAAGTGAACGTGAATCTTTCTGCTTCATCTCTTTTTCTTAATGTTGGTTTTACTGTTTCTCCAGAAAATGGTTTGAAATTCATATTAATAGTTTTTCAACTGTTTGAACTTCTGTTTGAAGTTATTGATAGTTATTCAATTGTTTGAACTTGTGTTTGAAGTTTTTGAAACTTCATTTTGATAGTTCAAAAGTTTGTTGAATTGTGTTGATGTTCTTAACATTTGATTTTTTTCTATTTTCAAGAAAATTGTTGAAACGTCATTTTTGGTTGTTCATGAGTTGAGTTGACCGTATTGTTAAAAGTTGAAAGCTGTAAATACAGAGTTTAAACTTCATTTGATTATTCATATAATAATTTGAACATATATTTAAAGTCATTGTTGAGAAAATACAGATTTTATTAAACACGAGAAACAACATTAAGAAATTTCATCTAGATATTAGATTAACTTTGTCACATGACATTAATTTTAAAGTATCATAACATAACTAACATTGTCATATGATAGATATGAAGGAAAATACTGAGAATATCAATCCAAAAAAAATGATTTTTGATGTCACATAATTCTTATCTCACAAGGCAACATTTACAACATAATCACGATAGGATATTGAAAAAGTTGTTGTCCCCAAATACGTTCTGCTCTTTTTTAAGATAAAACTCAAATCTCAGAATCAGTTGTTGTATATGAAGTTAATGATGGCACAACTATCAATACCTTCAGGGGTCGCAGCCAAAAAAATCCATCTGTAAAGTTTTTCACCACAATGATCAGTGAAAGTGGGTTGAAAGACCTAGTTCCATATTAGTTGACCACAATCTTAATTCACTTTCACCGAGTGGATTTTGTGATTTACAAGATGTGAAATTATTCCCTCATGAGTAAACTTTTTTTTTTAATGTTATACATACACGTATAATGGGCATATTTATATTCCTTCGCTCAAAAGGGGTCGTTAAAAATCTAAATTCTCGTAGCCATTAACACTTATAATGATCACATTTAAATACCTTTTTCCCCTATAGTCTAAATTTTCTTTTATTTTGTTTGATTCGAGTAAAATTTGGCAGTGGTTAACCTAAGCATCATCACAATCGTATCGTCTCAGTTGGCTGCTCCACAGGAGGGAAAATTTTTTTTTATGTCAACATTATTTCTTAAAATTATATTTATGTTCTTTTTGGGATCAACTGGTCTATAAAATAGTTCAAGTTGTTAAATTCAGTAATTTCTTTTCTTGTTTGGATACTTTTTAGTTTTGGTGTGATATCATTGCGCTCAGTTTGGATTTCATAATTTTTTTCATCTGTTGAGATTATTAGACCAAGTTATCGTTAGTAAAATTAGTTAGTAGTTTTTTTTTACTGTTTTATTGGATTAGTTGTTGTTGCATTTCTAGGTGTACAACTGGATTAGTTAAGTTGGTTGTAACATCTTGCCAGCTCAGCCAGCTAAGAGAGTGATACCTAGGGCTTCTAGAAGATTCTAGAGACTTGGTTCAACTTTATATATAGCTACTAAGTCACTTAGAAGTTTAAGTTTTGCAACTATAATTTCCATTTATATCAACGTAGATGATCTCTGCCTTCCTTTTCACTTCTGTTTTCTCTCTTCAGCTATGAGAATTGTGTGTGCGAGTATAATTTTTACATCATCTTTAGCTCATCTTATCATAGTTGATGTTTTATTGAATTTCAAACCAGTTTCCTTGAATGCTGGGAATTTGATGTGAATTTAGTATGGTTAAGTGTTACCTGTTTAAATGTTTAGTTATTCCCTTCGAATGTGAATGAGACTTGACGAGTATTTTTTGTTTACAATTTTTCAGTGTAATTAGCTCCTTAGAAGTTTGTTTGACTGAGTATCAACTTATTCAAAACCTTTATATGTTATCAATGTTTTCCTTCTTTTGAGAATTAGACTAGGTTCAATCTTTTTTAGTTTCACTTTCTACAAAGACGTCAAGGCTCTCCTTTTCTTTTCTATTTAACCTAGTGAGGGACTGTGCGGTGATCCAAGTTTAATATTTTAAAGATTAATTCAAGACAAGTATCTTTCATGACCCTAACCAGGGTCTGGCTGTGATAAGATCTCAAGTCCGTCGGGGATCGCAGATCACCCCTTGCATTTGCGACCAAAAACCGACCAAAACGCGTAGTTGGAAAAAGTGTGGTAGCCTTTTTAAAACCGACCACGTGTGGTCGTGTTTTTTTCTAAATATATATATATATATATAT